>NW_005368527.1:541285-572879 GCF_000412655.1 Myotis brandtii | reverse complement strand
AGACTTTTTTTTTTTTTTTTTAATCCTCACTGAAAGAGTGAAGAAAGAGAAACATCAATTAGTTATGTGCCCTGACAGGGAGCGTGGGTGGAACCTGAGACCCTCCAGTGCACAGGCCGACGCTCGAACCACTGAGCACACCTCCCAGGGCTATCAGATACTTTTTTAATTAATGGACTTTATTTCTTAATATATTTTTATTGATTTCAGAGAGGAAAGGAGAGGGAGAAAGAAACATCAATGAGAAAAAAACATTGATGATCGGCTGCCTCCTGCATGCCCCCTACTGGGGATCAAGCCTTCATGTGTCCCAGCTGGGAATTGAACCTGTGACTTCTTGGTTTATAGGTCAGTGCTCAACCACTGAGCCATGCCAGCTGGGCTGGACTTTATTTCTTAGTAGTTTTAGATTTATAAGATTAAGCAGGTAGTATGTAGAGTTTCATACACTCAACCTTACCTTCACCTCTACACAGTTATCCCTATTAGCATCTTGCGTTAGCAGGATACATTTATTACAATTAACAAGCCAATGTTGATACACTGTTATTAACTGTAATCTATAGCTTACATTAATATTTACTCTGTAGTATATAGTTCTATGGGTTTTGACAAGTGTATAAGTGATGTGTATCACATCACGAAATATTCTTTTGATTTTTTTTTTTTCTTCCTCAACCATTTAAAAATGTGGTTGGCTATACAACAGCTGGCAGTGGGCTAGGTTTGGCCTGGGGCCTGTTGGCTGAACCCTGCTCTGGAGTCCAGATCATGGCACTAAGTGCATTTGACCAAAATGTGCTCTAATTAATGAGCTTTTTTGCGGCATCGTCCAGGGATTTGGACGATGGCATCCTTTGTTTTCTGAGCCTGGGATTTGCCCCTATTACTGTTGGGGGGAGGGTCACTTCTCTGCCCATCACCGAGTGTCCCAGAAAGAGGCCGTCCATGTCACTCAGACACATATGTCCTCTTGCTCAGTTGAGTTAGGGACATGGTTTTCCACTGTGCACTCTCCATGTTTTTGGCAGTGCCTGAGCTCTGGCTCCTAGTGAGTGCTGGCACTTTAGAAGGCTCTGCCTGGGGACGTGGCCCATTGGCTTCTTGGCTGGTGGCCCACACTAGATGAGCTTCTGGGGTGGGCTGCAGCGTCCTTTCCCTTGCTTTGATGTGGAGACCGGGCTTGCCTAGGAGGGAAGCCCTGATTATGCTTAGCTGAGTGCTCTGGAAGAAGAGTTTCATAGTTCCTGGCCTTAGTAGGCAGCCACAGGTGCCTCCCAGAGTGCTGCCATAGCACCTGCAGCCCTGGCCCGGGGATAGGGGAGTGAGGTGACAGCTGTCCGATATCTGGGGTGTGGGTTGTCTTAGGAGCCTTCGTTCTGCAAGCAAAGCTCTTGTGTGTTCTTGTTTCCTCTAAGGTGCATATGGAACTGGTGTGGCCAGCTGGCAAGGTAGGCCCTTCTGGGGGTCAGTGGGTGGACACGAGGGTCTCTGGTCAGCCCTCCAGAGGAGCTGGGATGCGGGGACCCCCATCTCCCTTCCCAACTGTGCTTATAGCTCTCGTGAAGGCCTGCATGCTGGGCCTGAGGTGCTGAGGAGGCCTCGTGGGGAACTTGCAGGGGATTGTGGTTGTGTTCTGGGAGCACTATCTCTATGGTGGATCTGTCAATAGCCCAACTGCCACTCTGGGCTCTCAGCTACCTCTGGCTTTGGATGGGAAGCAAGTCTTAGGATCTGACACTGAAAATCTGCTCAGAATTGAGGTCTTAGCTCCACCCTCCTCCTGATGCCTCTATGAGCTATACAAAGGCAATGTGGTGTGCAGTGTGGGTGATGCAAGCGGCACTTGGTCCCATGACCCTCTTCCTTCCCTAATGGCAGTGGGTACTCCTCTGTAGACATGTCCACCCTGGGCTGGCTTTGTGGCGGCTGAGGTCTGACTTGCCTCTTCTTCCCTTTGGCAGGTTATGAAAACTACAATTATTATGGTGCCCAGAACACCAGCGTCACCACAGCAGCAACCTACAGCTACGGCCCAGCCTCCTGGGAAGCCACTAAGGCTGGTGATGGCCTGGCGCCTGGGGGCCCTGCCATACATATGGCTTCTTATGGCCCAGAGCCATGCACTGACAATTCTGACTCGCTCATTGCCAAGATCAACCAACGTCTAGACATGATGTCCAAGGAAGGAGGCAGGGGTGGGAGCAGCACCGGTGGGGAGGGCATGCAGGACCGGGAGAGGTAATTACACACCTGATCCCTTCCCAGGAATGCTCTTCCCCGGTCCCTCCTGAGCATGGGTAGATGAGTTGGGCCTTTGTTGGGATAGAGGCATTGTAATTGGACTCGCTGGTTTCCTCAGTGGCGGGGTTTAGGGCATGGCTGTGGTTAAACTATGCCAGACTCCTGATTTTTGCACCAGGAGCTTAACAACCTCCCTGTTCCTGTGGCCAATGGCTTGTGCCCACATTCATCAGTGTTTGGAGGGTCTGTTTCGCCTCCAGGCATTTAGGAGGGGCATGTGGTGGTTTGGTTTGCTTCCCTGTTCTGAGTGTAGGGAGGTCAGCTTTGCAGGAGGTGTAGAGATTGAACCCAGAGCATGTAGTCATGGTTGTGCTTTCTTTGCAGTTCCTTCCGCTTCCAGTCATTTGACTCCTTCGACTCCAGGCCTTGTCTGCCTGAGCACAATCCCTACCGTCCCAGCTATAGCTACAACTATGACTTTGACCTGGGACCTGACCGCAATGGTGGCTTTGGCAGTCAGTACAGTGACTGTCGGGACCCTGCCCGGGAGCCCCGCTCACTCGATGGCTTCATGCGGGGCCGGGATCAGGGCCGCTTTCAGGACCGGAGCAACGCTGGCACCTTTATGCGCACTGACCCCTTCATGACATCAGCGGCCTCCTCCCAACCACTGTCTGCTCCCTGGACAGAAATGAACTACGTGGGTGGACGGGGCCTGGGAGGCCCCTCTCCCAGCAGGCCCCCACCTTCCCTCTTCTCCCAGTCCATGGCCCCCCAGTCCATGGCCCCCAACTATGGAGTGATGGGCATGCAGGGGGCTGGAGGTTATGACAACTCCGTGCCCTACAGATGTGGCCAGTCACAGACCCGGATGAGGGATCGGGTAAGCCCTTGCAACCTTGCAAAGTTCTACCCTGCCTGCCTTGCTTTTCTTTTTAAACAGCTTTATTGAGGTAAAATTTAGAGATTGTAGGATTCACTCATTTTTACGTGTATAATTTGACTTTTAGTAAAAATGTATAGACTTGTGCAATCTTCACCACCGTCTAATTTTTGAACATTTCTGTCAACCCAGAAAGAAACTCTGTCATTAGCAGTCACTCCATATTTTCTCCCCCAGTCCCTGGCAACCACTAACACCTTTCTGTGCATGGATTTGCCTGTTTTGGTTATAACACATGAATACAATATGTGTCCTTTTGTGTTTAGCTTTTTACATTCAGCATAACTGTTGTGGGGGGTTAAGCTATGTTGTCTTTCTTTGCCTTCTGAAAAGACCTTGTCTATCTTTGTTCTCTGATCTTATACCCTCTTCATTCTTCATTCCCCTGGGGCAGTGGTCGGCAAACTCATTAGTCAACAGAGCCAAATTTCAACAGTACAACGATTGAAATTTCTTTTGAGAGCCAAATTTTTTAAACTTAAACTATATAGGTAGGTACATTGTTATTAACTTAATTAGGGTGCTCCTAAGGCTTAGGAAGAGCCACACTCAAGGGGCCAAAGAGCCGCATGTGGCTCGCGAGCAGCAGTTTGCCGACCACGGCCCTGGGGTATCTTAATGGCCCAGGGAGGTGGTACATCAGGATGTGCTTGTGTCTGTAGCCCAGGTGGAGAGGGTTTGATCGCTGCGGCCCAGATGGCATGGGCAGGAAACGGAAGCAGTTGCAAATCTATGATGAGCCGGATGCCAAACAGGCCCGGGCTGACAGCGAAGGAGATTTTTCCGAAAATGGTACGCCCTGGGGGTGGGATAGAGTGAGTTTTCAGTGGGTATGAGTCGGTTGCATGCTTAGTGCCTTGCCTGCCTGTCTGTACAGTGGACACGCAGGAACTCAAGGTGCTGTATGTCACCCAAACTCCCACAGTCCCCACTGTGGTCAGGATAAGCTTCATCACTCTGGACAGTGAGCTTGGGAGGGTGAAAACCGGGCCACTGCTGAGGGGCTAACTTTTCCAATTACTTTTGTGTCTGGTAGATGATGGAGCTGGTGACTTCCGGTCAGGAGATGAAGAATTCAGGGGAGTAAGTCCACCTTCACTGGTCAGTCTCCTTTGTCTCCAGTGCAGGGTTTCTTCCTTCTTCCTCACAGAGACAGGCACTGCTGCTATGGTAGACTCGCAGCTAGAGTGTTCCACCTGAAACAATCCTTGCCTTCCTGAAAAAAATTCCCCCCCCCCCCCCCCCCCCCCCCCCCCCCCCCCCCAGCCGTTCCTGTGTCCTTATAGTAATGTGCCTAGCTGCACACGTAAGTGCAGTGGCTGTGCAGGTTGAGGCTTCCAAACGTGTACTGAAGACTTGCAGCTTCACGCTGGTGCTGAGCTGCATCCATGTCACTCATTCCTTCCAACCAGTCATGGTAGACAGGTGTTTAAGGTCGGCTCTTAGCATGAGGACCTGGCGAGTGAACCTTTGCCACTCACTGTAAATTCTGATCCAATTCTAGGCAGGGCCCTAGATCTGTGTGTATGAAGGCTTTGCACAGATGCTTCTAATGGTCAGGCCGGTTGGCGGAAGATGGGAGAAGTTGGGTACAGTGAGTTTTCAGCTTTTCTGAGGGTCTTGTCCCATGTTTTGCTTCAGTCTTGAGTCTAGGAATCACTGTGTACTTGCTGATTGGTAATTTAATCTTTGGCTTCATGCCTAAGAAATGGACTCCCTTTCCATTTTCACTTAGATGGTCATTTTTATCCTCACCTAATTTTTTACAACCTTTGGTAAATACAAACAAATGGCTGGGAAACTTGGTAAAACCCATTTCCAATAAAGAGCACTGGAAGTAGCATCCTACAAATCAGGGTTTCTTGACATACAATTTATGAATGGGCTCCTGGCATTCCCATGTGCAGAGCTGTGCAGGTGTACATTGCCAGAGGCCGTACTTTAGCTTTAGAAAGCTGAAAGAAGGTCAGTGTCTTTAATAAAAAAGCAAAACAGATTAGTCATCACAGAATCCCAGAAGGCAACCAGTAGTGACAGGATACACTCGGGCTCTGTCCCATAGCCCTGGACCTTGTCCTAACACCTTGTGACTAGGTTCCTGGTGGCACAGCAACCACCAGGTAGTGGCAGGGGGAGCTAGGCTGGTGTGGAGAGTTCTGGAAACCACCTCACTGCCCAACTTCGTGTGTGTGCTTTTTCAGGAGGACGAATTCTTGGACTCCGGGAGGCAGAGAGGTAGGCATTGCCCATTGTCCCTTTGAACTTGCCTGTGTCTGCCCAGCTGTCCCGCACTCACTGCCCAACACTCAGCTGAGCTGGGTTTCTGAGCAAGCCTGGAGCCTGGATGGAGGGGATGATGGCTCAGGGCAGAAGAGGGGCTGTGATTACTGGGCGAGCTTTGGCCATGGCACTCACCCCAAGACTTTGCTCCATTGTAAATGCAGGCTATGGAGGGACGGGGCAGCTCACCTGTGGGTGGTGTCTGCAGCAGCTTGAGGGGTCGTGAAGGGAATCTCAGAAATGCGAGAGAGAAAGAAAAGGTGCCCTCCAGCTGTCTTCTCCGTTACCCTGGTCCATGCAGGTCCCTGTACTGTTCTCCTGGGCTTCGTTATCTCCACAGTCCTTCCATTGCCAGCCCGAGGCCATGGAGCTGCCTCGCTGTACTGTTCTCCTGGGCTTCGTTATCTCCACAGTCCGATTGCCAGCCCGAGGCCATGGAGCTGCCTCAGCCTTAATGGTGGGATTGCTGGCAACTGCAGCACATTGCTGCATGGGACAGAGTTTGGACACCTGCCTGGATTGGGGGCTGAGGGAAGGAGGGGGGGCCTGTCAGATACACCCGGACCCAGATACCCTAGCGGCAGTCATTGCTCACTGCTCAGCAGGCCCCGTCACTTCCAGTGCCAGAGACTTAAGGGTACAAATTTAGTGGCAAAAGCAAAGCCAAATTAAACCTCTTGGGGTGAGGAGGGGGCAGGGAGAAGCAGCCTTGGACATGGTGGCCTTGAGCTTACCCAAAAGCCACTTTTCCTATTCCCGTGGGTCTTGTCGGTGGTTTTCCCCAAGAATCACAGGCTGGTTCTGCTCCCGTCAATTCTGAAGGCCCCTGGCTTAGCTGCTGCTTCCCTTATGTGTTCAGGTTTAGCCAACCCCCTGAGGTCTTCTCACTCTGTTTATGTATTGAAGCGATCATGTCTGTAGCATGGGACCACACAACACTGAGCAGCTCGTGCAGCGGGGAAATGCTAAAGCAAAGGTGACATGTTTATTGCGTGCAGGTCCTGCTACCCACCCTGGATGGCTTTGCTATTAAACAGCAGTAATAGTTTCAGGCAGTGACCTCTTGCCAAAAATCCCACACGCCCTTTTGAGAGGCTTCTGAGCAGCGCACGCCGGTCGCCATCTTCGTGGGACAGTCTCGTGACTGGCATCAGGGGTAGGGGTTACAGTTCAGATGCTTATCCAACCTTTTTTCAGTGTCTGGCCCTGCTCTGAGCCACGGTAACCTGACCTGGCCTCACGCTGGGACACTGGGCTGGCCCCAGGAGATGAATGGAGGACCGACAGGTCTCTTCCTACTTCTCTTTCTAGGATTGCTTCCCATATAGCCCTGGGAAAGCCCTAGAGTGACAGTTTTCATGAGTGGAAGATAGAGTTCGGGCCAGCAAGGACTGACAGACCTGCTGAGGCCCTAGTTCAGAGGAGGCCTACGGGATGGTTGTCCTGGTCCACCCAGAGGTGGGACGGGGAGGTAGAACAGCTTTATTTTCTGAGGCTTGTAGCTGCTGCCTCTTTACCTAGGAAGAACTACTCTCTTAACTGATGTTGGGAGAAGACCCACTCATAAGGCAGTGGATTGGAAACGCAGGATAGGGAAGAACAGAGATCAGGTGGGCCTCAGTGTGAGTGGGATGGGTGGGCCGTGTCCCTGGCCCATCCCAGCCTTATTAGGCCATGGGGGGAGTGAGGTGTCTCCCCTGGGAACGCCCCAGGGTTCTCATCCAAGCTCATACGTGGGAGCCTTTGACAGTCCCTTGGTGCCTCAGGGTGTCCTGACCCTGCCGTGTGTGGAGGCAGCAGCAGGGCACAGGGCGCAGTGGCCGAGCTGCAGCCCCATCAAGGCCCTGGTGCTTAGCTCCTCTGGGCTCTGCAGAGGGTCTTGAAGGGATTTCTCTGTTGCAGAGAAGGATGACGAGGATGATGAAGTGAAGAAGAGGAAGGAGAAGCAAAGGAGAAGAGACAGGTTGCGAGACCGAGCAGCTGACAGGTGAGGTGGCAGGTCAGCTGGACCTGGGCAGTCAAGGCTCTTCGAAGCTCGTCGGTTCTTACTCCGTGATGCGGGCAGAGCCTGGTTTGAGCTGATCCCAGGTGTCTGTGGGAAGGCCTAGTCAGAGTGGTGGGAGACAAAACTTGAGAAACACGAACGGAATCATATTCTTGCCAGAGGTCCCTGTGGCCCTCAAGTGCCCACCCAGACGTTCTATTACCCTTTTCCATACCCCTGGGGAGTTTCCTTGTTCCCTGGCCTGTGTCTGTCATCCAAAACAACTGATCTTCATCAAGCAGAGCTGCTAAGGAGGTGACCTGGTGCATTGTCCCAATCCAGACTCCAAATCTGGAGTTTGATTTACCAATTATACGTGTATCAGTGTTACCTTTTGTGCCGAGCTAGCTCAGCCAAGGGTTCGCAAGCCTGAGTGAGGGTGGTGAAGGGATGAAGAAATGACAAAGAGAATAAGCTGGGTCTAGGTGGATCTTCCTGTGCCTGGCTGAGGCCACAGAGAGAGAGATCCAGAGGCAAGCTGAGCCTTTATTTTATAGCCAGAGGTAAACAAGGTAGTGGTCACCATAGTTACAGTGTTCTTGTGAGTTTCACTTGTTTTGGCAGCACTTGCTGCCCTCCTATAGCCCATTAGCTTCCCAAGAAGGATCTAGGAAGCGTCATAAGGTCAAGCCTAATTATGCTAAGAGGACTGTGCCCTTTAAGCTGGGACTTGTTTGTGGCTTTGCCAACAGGTCAGTCGAGGCTTAACCCTATAGCCGTGCCCTACAACCTTTAAATAGAAAAAGAAGCACAAAAACGCAAAGCCCAAAGAGTGTTGGTGTGACCACACCATGCACTTCTCTCCCTGTTCAGTGGTTATGTGGCTGCTGACTAGAAAAGTAAACCACTGGTGGCCATGGGGCCCTTGGTTGCCAAGGTCTTAACCACACATGGCTGCTCCTCTGTGCACAGGTTCTCTTAAGGCTCACCTGGGGTAGTGTTTTCCTGCGCAAAGAATACTCACCAAAAGGGGTAACAGAGACAGGAACTGAAATGTAGGAGCTTTCAGGTGTTACAGGAATTCATCAAAACCCTTGTAAAGGCCTCGCTTGTTGTGCAGTGGTTAGAACATCGGCCCTTAGACTGGAGGGTCTTGGGCTCGATTCTGGGCAAGACTCCATCCTGGCCCCAGTTGGGGCACATGTGAGAGGCAACCAATCGATGTGTCTCTCTCACATTGATGTTTCTGTCTCTATCTCTCCCTTCCCTTCGACTCTCTCTAAAAATAAAAATAGAAAAAATATCCTCAGATGAGAATTAACAACAACAAAAAATCCTCGTTAAATAGATGAGTAAATAGGTGATGAGTAAATAGATTTGATCTATTTACGTGCCACATGAGAACTTAGATGACATTTTAAAAAAAGAATCTTTAAATCCTGCCCTAGTGATGGTTCTAGAGCAATTATCAATTGTTGGAGCAGTTATTACAGAGGAGGTGGAGATACAGCCAGGAAACCTATTTCTTTCTAATAGTTCTGCACATAGAGCCTGGGTGACTTCTTTCCTTTTCACTCCTCTGTTAGAGTATCGACAAAAGCTTGTGGCACTTGCCTAGAGATCCAAGCCAGGTGCTAGAGGTCAGCAGAATCTGGCGTTGGCAGAGGAGTCCTGAGTGCCACATGGCCTGTGTTCTTACCACAAAAGATCCAGAGGCCCTTGGGCAAAGCCAAGGGAAGCAGCACTCCACTGTGGCGGTATGCAGGTCTGCAGGCCACTCTCTCATCACCTTAGAGCATGATTGCATTTGTGAGACTTTGAAATCACATGACAAAGAAGCGTTAGTTTTTATCCATGAATTTGACATAACATGCCTTTACGTCGAACCCTGTCAGAGAATTTTTCTTAGGTCGTGTCAATTTTTTTTTTTTTAATCCTCACTGGAGGATGACATGCTTAGAGAGAGGAGGGAGAGAGACATTGATGTGAGAGAAACATCGATTAGTTGCCTTCCGCACGTGCTCTGACTGGGAATTGAACCTGAAACCCAGGTATGTACTCTGACCTGGAATTGAACCGGCTACCTAAAATTGAGTCACCTAAGTCCTTTGGGCCAAAAAGACTGGTATAGTAGTAAATTGCTACATGAATCATTTTCCTGAATACTTTCAAGATTGTAGTCCCAATCCTTGAAAGAAAACTGCTATCTTTTTTTTAACTGTTTTATATATATATATAAATTGATTGATTGATTGATTGATTTCAGAGAGGAAGGGATAGGGCGAGAGAGAAACAGTGATGAGAGAGAATCACTGATCAGCCGCTTCCTGTGTGCCCCTGACTGGGAATCAAACTGTAACCTACTCGTTCATGGGTCGACACTCAACCACTAACCACTGAACCACACCAGCTGGGCAGGAAACTGCTATTCTTGACTCCCCATGAGAAGTCCAAAGTCTTGGTTCAGAAACTGCTTTCCCATTTTTGTTTCAGTTCTAACCAGAGATGAACTCGTTATCCCTGCATCACTGTTGTTGCTTTTTGTCTTCCTCCTCCAGGATTCAGTTTGCCTGTTCCGTGTGCAAATTTCGTAGCTTTGAAGATGAAGAAATCCAGAAGCATCTGCAAAGCAAATTTCACAAAGAGACACTGCGGTTTATAAGCACCAAACTGCCTGACAAGACGGTGGAGTTCCTTCAGGTGAAGCACACTTGGCCTCTATGACAGTGCTTCCCACTGACCCTACAGGTGTCAGATCCCTCACAGGGAAAGGGAAGGGAAATAAGATTTCTATTTCCAGAATAACAGTTGGTCTGGTCCCCATGTCAGGAATAACTGAGCTCCAACCATTGTAGTTCCCATTAGTTCTGCCCGCGGAGCTGCCTGGCTGTCATCCGATAGGGACTGGGCAGACACTCCTGGTGAGCTGCCTCTACTGCAGTTGAGAAATACCCACACGTGCTGTCCTCCGGGTTTCAGTTGGCGCTGTCTCTCAACCCCTTTAGGAATACATTGTAAACAGGAACAAGAAGATTGAGAAGCGACGTCAGGAACTGATGGAGAAGGAAAGCACAAAACCAAAACCAGATCCTTTCAAAGGTGGGTTGTGATCCTAGGGGGCGTGCTGTTCTGCATGGCACTAAGGCACATGATTCAGTGCAAAGCCAGCACAGGGCTGCTGGGGATGGAACGGGAAGACCCATGGGAGGGGCACTTAGCAATGGAAACAGGCCCTCCAGTTTGGCCTAATAGAGATCCCAGCTCTACAGGCAAGTTAACAGTGACATGAAGCGCTCTGCAGTTTTTTCCTTCTGGGACTGAAGGAGAAGAAAAGTTGGAAGTAATAATGTCCTGGTGTAGAGGCTGGTGGTTCTGACCCTGCACTCCTGCTGGAAGGCTGATGGCGCCTGTCTCAGATTCTGTCCTCACGGAATCCCTAGAGAGGGCTGCAGGGAGAAAATGCGGGCCTCGTTGGGGGCTGGAGCGGGTGGGGAGCATTACATGCATGCCGTCCCAGATCCCGTATGACTTGGATTTCATCAACAGGGATTGGCCAAGAGCACTTCTTCAAGAAGATCGAGGCTGCTCACTGCTTGGCTTGCGACATGCTGATCCCTGCGCAGCACCAGCTCCTCCAACGGCACCTGCACTCTGTGGATCACAATCACAATCGCCGGGTGAGCCCCTCCTGATGCTGGCTGAGGGACCAGCCTTCCCGGGCTTCTAGTGGAGGTTTCAGAACCTTCTGTGTCTTAGGAGGAATGCTAACATCTTTAGGGGCTCTTGCCATATCCCATCAAGTCTGCCACTTCATCAATTGATTGTATGATGCCCTCTAGTTTCTGTGAAAATGTGTTGCTTAGAATTGATTTAATACATAGTTGAAATTGTCCTGGTTTGAGAGTGTTCCCTGTAAACCACACAAATCAATTCCACATTTGCTGAAAAACTAGATTTTCTATAAACTGAGGCCAAAGGCCATTCAGAGCAGAGTGGCCTGGGAGACCCATTTGGTCCTTACTAGCTTATGGGGCCTGAGGCTAAAAATTCAGTTCGGGTCAGCAAATTTTTCTGTAAAGGGTCAAATTGTAAATATTTTCAGCTTTGCAGGCCATAAGGTCTCTGTCCAAGTCTGGTGTTGGTGGGCAAAAGCAGCCACAGATCAGATAGTAAGTGAAAGAATGGGTGTGGCTGCACTTGACCCTCTGGCTGTAGCTTGCTGATCCCCGAGTTAACATCTCTGTTCTTAGTTTACCCAGTGATGAAATGGAGCCCTCAGTATTTGCCTGCCCATCTCCCCATTTTTTGTTTGTTTGTGTGCTTTTTTAATTTTAGAGAGAAAGAGGAAGGCGGGGGTGGGGGAAGGAGAGAGAAGTAGTGATTTGTTGTTCTACTGATTCATGCATTCGTTGGTTGCTTCTTACAGCACAACCTCGGCATATCAGGATGGTGCTCTAACAACTGGGCTACCCGGCCAGGGCTCCCCACCTCCCAGTTGCATTAAAGAGCAGCCAAAAGCACTGTATAAACAAGTGATTACTGTATGTGTGTCAAGCTGTTTTTGAGCTTTCATAGTTTTGCTATTGAACTTATTATGAAGTTAATATAACTCAAAACTGAAAAGAAAAAGCTTACTCCTTTCCCTACTTAGTTTACAAAGCTTCTAATCTATAAATGAACAACTTGATGTAGCCTGGCTGGTGTGTTCTCTTGCTCCTGTATAGGTGTCATTTTTGAAAACCTATGTGTGGTTCCCTTTGCAGTTGGCTGCTGAACAGTTCAAGAAAACAAGTCTCCATGTGGCTAAGAGTGTTTTGAACAACAGACATATAGTGAAGATGCTGGAAAAATACCTCAAGGTTAGGAGTCCAATGGATGGGAAAAGCTTTCGGAATGGAGAAAGAACTATGAGTGTGGAACTGTATCTCGAGTGCAGTGCTTAGGATTTCTGAGTCTTGAAGAACTGAGGGATGTCGGAATGTATCGGGCTTGGGAGTTCCACAACTGGATTTCCCGAGTCCGAGTGCGTGCTTGAGAACTCTGGGATGTGGTTCTGCTCGATTAATCTGTACAATAGTGTTGATTCTCTACATGAGAAACCTTGACTATCCATAAAATACTGAGTAAATGATGGTGAGATGCTTAAAAAGAAACATATCCAAGGTAGGTAATTGTCCAAGAAAGAAGCTAAAATGAGGTTTTGCTGGCAGATCCAACTGAATAAAATGGAGGATCAAGACGCAGGGAAGAGCCAGAGGTGCCTCAGCCACTGAGCCATAGTGACAGGAGCCGAGTAACAAAAAGTCCCAAAGAAGGGTGCCTGGAAGAGAAGTTGGAAGAGCCCCCCTGGTTCCTCCTTGGGAAGCCCGTTTCCTAAATGCTCAGTCCCATGACTTTAACTTCTAAAGGCTGGTAGCTAAGCTGTAGCATAGCCTGGCTAGGACCTGTTTGCCCTCCTCTCAGTTATTAAATGGTTCAATACCGAAGGGGTGGGGGTTCAATTCCCCGTCAAGGGCGTGTACCTGAGTTGTTCCCCACCTGGTCTGGGTGCCTGCGGAAGGCAGCCGGTCGATGTGTCTCTCTCAAGTTGATGGTTTTTCCTCTCCTCCCTTCCCCCTCTCCCCATCTCCCCCCTCCTCCTCTCCTCTTCCTTCCTCCCTCTTTTTCTCTCTCTCCCTTCCTTCCTCCCTTCCATTCTGAAAGCAATGGAAAAAAGATCCTCAGGTGAGGATTAACCAAAAGGAAAAAAGTACAAAATAGTTTAGTGAAGCTTTTCTGAGGTGTCTTTTCTGAATCTATAGGCTCTGATATCCTTTAGGGTTAACTCACCTGGTGTAGTTTAAAGTATTTCTCTTGCCCTGTCCAGTGTGGCTCAGTTGGATGGAGCATTGTCCCATGCACAGAAAAGTCATGGGTTCAGTTACTGGTTAGGGCACATGCTTAGGTTATGGGTTTGATCCCCGGTAGGGGCGCATATGGGAGGCAGCCCATCAGTGTGGCTCTCTCACATGGATGTTTCTCTGTCTCCCTCTCCCTTCTTCCCTCTCTAAAATAATAAATAAACGAATCAAGTATTTCTCTTATTGACTGCTTATCATGAAAATACGAGCTTCCACCCAGCAACCTGCGTCTGCTTCCACTCATTTGAACAGTTCTTTAGACCACTGACCTGTTTCTTCTTGGCCAGGGTGAAGACCCTTTCACCAATGAAGCCGTTGATCCAGAAATCGAAGGAGTTGACAATTTAGGAGGTGATGATAAGGAAGAGACACCTGAGGAGGTGGCCGAAGAAGTGTTAGCTGAGGTGATTACAGCAGCAGTGAAGGCAGTAGAGGGGGAAGGAGTGCCCACTCCAAAAAGTATTGAAACACTGGCCGAAGGGGAAAGCCCTGTGGATACTGCAGAGGCTACCAGT
Organism: Myotis brandtii; assembly: GCF_000412655.1. Classification (NCBI taxonomy): domain Eukaryota; kingdom Metazoa; phylum Chordata; class Mammalia; order Chiroptera; family Vespertilionidae; genus Myotis; species Myotis brandtii. The sequence goes on along the minus strand of NW_005368527.1, from coordinate 559,013 downwards.
GGTCCCCATCCTAAACAGCTGCTGGAAGCAGGCACACACTGTGGAATGGCATCCGGGAAGGGGAACGCTGAAGCAGAGGCCGGAAGTGAGGAGGCCCAGGCTGGAAATAAGGCTGCAGAGGCTGAAGGTGAAGCAGAGGCAAAAGGCACTGTAACCATCACTGTTCCGGCCCCAGCTGCCACAGAAGCTGAAGTGGAACAAACTGATGCAGAGTCCAAAGATGTTACTCCCACAGAGTGATCCTCCTTTCCCTGTTTCAAGGGATGTGTTATATGATGCATTGATCTTTCTTCTTTGGTTTGTAAGTAGTACTAGGGTGTGTGTTACTGGAATATGCTGAAAACATTTTGGTGAAGAGACCCAGCGATTTCCTTCAGAAAAACGTACCTCATGGGCTTGTCTTAGAGCTGTGTGGCTTTCCGCCTCGGTTTGGAAGCTACAGAAGTACATTCCCCCAAGCAGCTGTGACCTTCCTGTACTGCAGTTGGAATAATAAGAGTTGGGCGATTAGATTTTGATACTTTGCTTGTTAAGAATGCCCTTCCTTTATTATTATTTTGTCTGGGAGCAGCTCATTATTACTAGGATATATCTTACTTTATAAAGATTTGTTTTTTTAAGTTTAAAAATTTGCTTTGGCTTTAGTTTTTGACCTCTGCGTTTATAGCTCACTGAATGGGGCATGATTCTCACAAGATGTAGCGGAATCTTGTTAATGTGATGCTGGTCCTGTCACATGAGTGAACTCTGACAACTGCACCACTGGAAGCACACCCAGTGGCCCCTTAAGACAGGACACTTTGCCTAGGGCGTTGTTTCCCAGTCTTTAACCCTTGGAGAATTACCTTCAGAATTGATCTCATGTGTTCCACCTCTGCATTACTTCAGGGTTTTTTCTTTCAATCAAGTTACTTCCTCTTAAATATATTTTAAAAGAAAACTTGATGTCCCTCCCATGAATGGAAAACCAATATAAATTGCCACAGATAAGATGCTATCTGTAAAAAATGAATAAAATGAAGTAAACATTTCATTTTAAATACTCTTCCTTTGGAGGTTCCCGAGTCTGAGAAAGGAAAGGCAGTGTGTGTTAAAGTGTAGCAAGCACTGGTTACATGTTCATATAACCAAAAGAATTGGAAGAGACCTACCTTTTGAAATGATATTGCTGGGTCTACGTCCCTGTAAACTTTTGAACTGTCACATTTGAGGACACATTGGCCAGTGGGAAATTATTTTAAAAGGTAATAAAAATATTTGATGAGCATCTACTGTGTACCAGGTGCTAATTCATGATAAAAATAAGATATGAGCACTGCTCTCAAGGAGCCTTACTAGAGATGTGAGATGAATATTTATGAAAAAGTCTATATTAGAACTTAATAAACTGTTCAGTAAGCAAGAAAATGGTGCCTCTGAATTGTCTCTGCTCATTTCTTACTGCACAGATTCAACTTACTGCTCATTATTTCTTAGTCACAGGTTCAACAAGGCCTTTGAAGCTTATCCTCTTGAGGCAAAAATTGTTGGTGACGTTGAAAATTAATAGTCTGGCCCTAACTGGTTTGGCTCAGTGGATAGAGCATCGGCCTGAGGACTCAAGGGTCCTGGGTTCAGTTTCGGTCAAGGGCATGTACCTTGGTTGTGGGCACATACCCAGTGGGGAGTGTGCAGGAGGTGACTGATCAATGTTTCTCATTAACGTTTCTATAACTCTCTATCCCTCTCCTTTCTTCTCTGTAAAAAATAAAATATATTTTTTAAAAAAATTAATAGTCTGAAAAAGGATAATAAAACTATGAAATTGCTTTGTTTTGTTTTTGTAAAAGTAATCCAAGACCTGTCATAAAATATATCTCAATTTCAGTGAGGTTCTTCTACCCCCCACCCTGTATGAAATAACATCGATCTTTATTGATTTCAGAGAGGAAGGGAGATGGGGCAAGAGATATAGAAACATCAATGATGAGAGAGAATCATTGATTGGCTGTCTCCTACAAACATGCCCCCTACTGGGGATCGAGCCCACAACCTGGGCATGTGCCATGACCAAGAATCGAACCGAGGCCTGGTTCATAGGTTGAAGCTCAACCACACCCATGGTGACCAGGTGATTTTTTTTTTTGGAGGGAGAGAGAGAAACGATGTGAGAGAGAGACATCAATTGGTTGCCTCCTGCATGCCCCTGACGGGCCCAGGATGGGACCTGCAACCAAGCTACTGCCCTTGACCAGGAATTGATGCTCTAATCACTGACTCAAACCAGCCAGGGCCAGTCAGTCATTTTATTCCTAAAAGTGGGTTGAACCAGGCTATCATTCTCCATGATGGGGAGTAATGACTTGGGTTGCACAAAGGAATGCCTTTATATTTCCTGAGATGACAGGAACAACTTGCAAGCTTCCTCATTGGGAACTAATACTTACATTATTTCTGAGGTTAGGGTCACATGTTGATGATGTGGGGATGCCCAAATTAACACACAGGTCTGTGACATAATGGCCAATAAAGGGGACCTTTCTTTAAAAACAGGTTTAGTAAACATGACAGTCCCTGCTATCCAAGCAAAAAATATTTTAGGAATGGCAACCTAATTATAATTTCATGCAATCATGTTGTTGGCCTGTATGATTTCATTGGGTTTTTATGAAGTTAACACAGTTGCTAAAGGGGAAATAATACAATGTAATGAGCAAAGTGCCCATTCAAGAGTACATATCATTAGTATTAAGTCCAAAATTAGATTTTGGACCATAAATTTCCACTGCCTGATAACCTGGCATGGTCTTTGTTCACCAGAAGTGTGGACAGTAGTGATTACACAGGTACAGTAGAGTTCAAGTAGAATTTTAGAACTGACAAAAGTAGAGTAGAAGAGCCTTTTAACGTTTCACTTTATTACAGGAGCTTGCTTGGGGGGCTCAATAAATAGATGAGCATGGAAAAAAAACCATGGGTGTGGCTTTGCACTGATTTAACACTGACGGCTCTGGTAATTGAGAAATTTTGGGCCACTTTCCTGTATCTTATACAAGGACACTGAAGCCTATCAAAGTAGTTGTGTTTTTGCAATCAGACTTAATAGTCTCTGTACCTTCTCTCAAAACACTATCTGATGGGTGCATACTTTATATAGATAATAACTTAGAATTTAGTTTTGTGAGCAATATGAAGGGATAGGAGGCAGTAAATCCATTCTCACAGGGTTGGTAATCAGAATTAGTGAGATGATAAACACTTCGAAGTATTGAAAAAGTGGTTCGACAAGTACAACATCTTTTTTTTAGATATAAAATTCACAGATGAGCCATTAACCGTTTTAAAGTGGATGATGCAGTGGCATTTGGTACACTCACAATGCTGTTAACCCACCACCTATAACAGGTCCAAGACATTTTCCTCCCCTAAAAGGAAACCCTTACCCATTAGTAGTCATGCCTCATCCCCCTCCCCCATTCCCTGACAACTGTTTTCTGTCTCGATTTATTCTGGATATTTCATATAAAGGGAAAAATAACACATGACTTTTTCAGTCTGGCTTTCACTAAGCATGTTTTTGAGGTTCCTCCATGTTGTAGCTTGTATCAGTACTTCATTTCTTTTTATGGCTAAATAATATCCCATTGTACGTATATACTACATTTGTTTATCCAGTCATCCAATAATGAACATTTGAGTAGTTTCCACCTTTTGACCATTGTGAATAGTGTTGCTAGGAACATTCTTGGACAAATATTGGTAATTGTTTTCAATTCTTCTGAGCAAATCCCTAGGAGTGGAATTATTGGTTCAAATGGTAATTCTCTGTTTAAACGTTTGAGGAACCACCAAATTTTTCCACAACAGCTGCCCATTTTACATTCCCATCAGCAATGTACAAGGGTTCCAGTTTCTCCACTTGTTTACTGATACTTATCCCCGCCCCCCCCCCTTTTTTTTTATTCTGGCCATGCTAGTAGGTGTGAAGTGGTAGCTCACTGTGGTTTTAATCTGCATTTCCTTAACTAATGATGGGCATCCCTTCATGTGCTTGTTGGCCATTTGCTTATCTTTGGAGAAATGTCTATACAAGTTCTTTGCTTTTTTTAATTGGGTTCTTTTGTTGAGTTGTATATTAGACATTTATCAGATGTGATTTGCAGTGTTTTGTTTTGTTTTTCACTGTCTGGGCTGTCTTTTCACTCCCTTAATAGTGCCCTTAGATGCAACACAATTTTGTTTCTAATCATGCCCAATTTTTCTTTTGTTACTTGTACATTTGGTGTCATATGTAAGAAATTATTGCCAAATCCACGGTCATGAAGATTTACCCCTACATTTTCTTCTAAGAGTTTTATAGTTTTTAACTCTTACATTTAGGTCTATGATCCATTTTGAATTAATTTTTGTATATGTTATGAGATAAGGATCCAGTTTTATTCTATTCCAGGTGGATCTCCAATTGTTCCAGAAGCATTTGTTGAAGAAACTATTATCTACCCGTTGAATGGTCGTGGCACCCTTGTCAACAAGTCATGGCTTTATTTCTGGACTCTCAATTTGACTCTATTGTTCTATGTATTCTGTGCCAATACCACATTGTAGCTTTGTAGTAAGATTTGGAATTGGGATGTGTGAATCCCCCAACTTTGTTCCTCTTCTTAAGATTTTCTTGGTTATTCTGGGTCCCTTCAGTTTCCTACAGAGAAGCAAGCTGGTAATTCAGGTAGCAATTATGTCAAATCTATAGATCATTTTGGGTACTGCCGTCCAGTTCATGAATGCAGATGTCTTTCCACTTATTTAGGTCTTCTGTAACATCTGTAACATCTTTAAGCAGTGTTTTTGTAGTTTTCAGATGAAACTTCTGTAGTTATGTTAAATTTATTCATAAGTATTTTATTTTTTTTAAATCCTCACCTGAGAATATTTTCCCATTGATTTTTAGAGAGAGTGGAAGAGAGAGGGAAAGACAGAGAAACATTGATGTGAGAGAAGCACATTGATTGGTTGCCTTTTGCACACGCCCTGACCAGGGCCCAGGCTGGGGAGGAGCCTGCAACTGAGGTACGTGCCCTTGACTGGAATTGAACCCAGGACCCTTCAGTCTGCAGGCCAATGCTCTATCCACTGAGCAAAACCAGCTAGGGCAGTATTTTATTCTTTTTATGCTATTGTAAATGGAATTGTTTTCTTTATGTTTTATTTTTATTGACTTCAGAGAGGAAGGGAGAGGGAGAGATAGAAATATCAATGATGAGAGAGAATCATTGACTGGCTGCCTCCTGTACACCCTACACTGGGGATCAAGCCCGAAACCCAGGCATATGGCCTGACAGGGAATTTGAACCATGACCTGGTTCATAGGTCAATGCTCAACCACTGAGCCACGCTGGCCAGGCCTAGAATAGTTTTCTTATTTCCATTTTTGTATTATTCATTGCTAGTGTATAGAAATACAGCTGATTTTGTTGTTTTCATTTTATTCCATCACCAGAAAATACAGCTGATAATTTTGATTCTGTATCCTGCTATTTCGCTGAATTTGTTTAATAGCTTTGCTTTTGGTGGATGCTTTTTTTAAAAAATATTTTTTTTTATTGATTTCAGAGAAGAAGGGGGAGGGAGAGAGAGAAATATCAATGATGAGAGAGAATCACTGGTCGGCGGCATCCTGCACGCCCCCCTTGGGGATCGAGCCCGCAACCTAGACATGTGCCCTTGACCGGAATCGGACCCAGGACCCTTCAGTCTGCAGGTCAACACTCTATCTACCGAGCCAAACAGGCCAGGGCTGGTGGATTCTTTAAGATTTCCCAAATACCAGATCATGTCATCTATGAATAATGACTGTTTTTACTCTTCCTTTCCTACCTGAATGCCTTTCATATCTTTTTCTTGCCTGATTGCTCTGAATGGAACTTCCAATACAATGTTGGAATACTTGTAACATTTCTTTTTTAAGTTATTTATATTCTCAGTAATATTTCTCCTAACTGTAAATTCCATTAAGTTTACATGGAAGGACAAATATTCTAATTCCAGCCAATCCACTTGAGCTGGATTCTTTGAATAAAGAACATAAAGTAGATACAATCTCCTTTTGAGATCTAAATTATGAGTCACAGGTCAAGTTGTGTATTTAGTGCCTGTAAGGCCCAGGCACTGTGGGTACATGTATCACATCTTTGCTTAGTAACCTGTCCAAAGATACCCACTCAGGACAAATCCTCAGCTTCCCCATGGGAAATGCCTGGGGATTTTGGCTTCTCAGATGCTCACAATGATTTGGGAACATCTCTCTAAATAAATAGAAGTGAAGATAAAAAAAACTCACAAATGCATCACAAATTTCCCTTATTTTGTTGCCATAAAATTCTGTGAAAGAATTTCTCTTTGGAGATAACCCCAAGGGCCAATGACTAACCTGAGTAACAATGTGTAAATTGTTTTCTGCAATGGTTCCCATAAGGAAAACTATAGCCTCCTTACAGAGACTTAAGTCCCTAATTTCTTTCCATTGGAGGACAATGCAAATGACAATACTGATCCGTCTCAAATGAACTAAGACCACAATAACTTCCCCCAGTGTTTTAAATACACTTTGTCTAGCTCAACAATGGCAAAACCAGAGGAAGCTAAGGGAATATTCTTGGAGAAAAAAGAACTTGCTTGTAGCTAATTCATCAACTTCAATAAGGCTGAAATATGTCTTCCCCAGGAAAAGGTGTGAGAATAAACAACTCATCTTTTCCGTCAAAGAACAGTTTAGACAGCTGCCATTTTGGCCCCGCGTGACTTGGCAGCCACCATTTTGGCTCCATGACTTGCAGCTCCCCTGGGGGTCACCATCTTGAAATGACAAAGGCCAACGCCTCCCTTTGAATTAGCCAATCGAGAAAGAATGTGCGCCTGAGCTCCAATCAAGAGTGAGGAATAGGTCACGTGTGTCAGGGATTATAAAGCCAAGAGACCACCTGCTTGGTGCACACCCTTCTGCGTAGAAGTAAAGATGTTTGCCTGCTGCCTGGCTCCCGCGTATGTTTTGTGTTCTACCAGGACCCCACAATTTGGGGGCTCGCCTTATTTCTCACAAAGGGGATATTTGGTCCCAGGATGTATATTAGTAGATATCCATTGCTGCTTAACAAATTACTCCAAAAGTTCGTAGCTTAAAATAAAACATTTATTATTCCTGGGAATCAGAAATCCAGGTGTGGCTTATCTGGGCCCTTAGTTGGCCATAAAGTGTTGGCCAAGGCTGCAGTCTCACATCTGAAGGCAGGACTATGGAAGAATCTACTTTCAATGTTGCTCATGCGGTTAGTAGCAGAATTTAATTCCTTGCAGATGTTGGACTAACCCTAACCCTTGTTAACGTAAAAAAAACCATTGAAACCTGTAAAGAATTTTTGTGAGTTTATTTGAGCCAAACATGCTGGGAAGCAGAACCTCAACGAATTGAGATAGTGCTCTGGAGAATGGCAGGGTTACATTTGTATTTATACATTTCAATCAAAGGAGGTACATAGGGGGGTTACATGAAATTCTTTGGTGATAGATTAAGGAGGAGGGGTAAAGCAAAGCAGGGAAACCCCTGGGATTGGATAAAAAGTAAAATGATGGACACATACTTAGGTGGGTGCAGGAACAATTAACATGATGATGAAGGAATTTGTGGTATCTGTCCTGGGACCCAGCACACCTGGTTGTGTCCCAGGGGCTCCAAATAAAGGGAAGTCACAAGTTACCCAGACATTTCAAGGGTATGTTATCATAAATGTAAAAAGACAGATAGGCTCAGTTAAGGTAAAGGTTGACCTTGTCAGTGAAGATACCGGCCCAGGACGTAACTGCCCACCATAACTGCTTTTAGTTAAAGTTTAATTTCAGACCATCCTTTGTGGTTACTTTAGGTCTCCGAGTTTGCAAGACTGCCATGCAGGCCTCTCCTGAGCTTGTCAGGTCAGCATGTGGCCCCTTTCGTCCACACCCTACAGGAGCTTTAGCTCCTTGCTAGCTATTGACCAGAAGCCACCCTAAGTTCCTTGCCATATGGGTCTCTCCTGTATGGCAGCTTGCTTTATCAACATATACAAGCTGAAAAGGCAAGAGCCCAGCGAGATTAAAGGCATAGATTTTTGTAACCCAATCAGGAAAGTGACATCACTTTTTCATCAGCAGCAAGTCTCTAGGTCTAGCCCACACTCAAGGGGACATTATAAAAGTGTAAATTCTAGGAGGTGGGGATCTTTGGGGGCATCTTTGAAAGGTGCCTACCATACAATACTAGTATAAATCTAGATATAGATGCTCTTCTTATAAACTATCAGACTCTTTTTAAAAAATATATATTTTTTACTGATTTCAGAGGAAAAGAGGGAGAGACAGAACTATCAATGATGAGAATCACTGGTTGGGGGTCTCCTGCACGCCCCCTACTGGGGATGGAGCCAGCAACCCAGGCATGTGCCCTTGACCTGACTGGAATCGAACCTGGGACCCTTCAGTCCACAGGCCAACCCTCTATCCACTGAAACTATCAGATTCTAAGAGCTGCTTCATCAGTCCTTGCTGAAATCAGTTCTATCAAGCATCCTTCCCCAATTGGCTGGTTTCAACTAGAGTGAAAAAAAGTCTGTCAAGACAAGACACCCTTCCTTAACTCAGCAAATGCCACGGAAAATTTTCTAGCAGCCAGAGCAGCCTCACTTGGCCGTTTGCCACTCATTCTGATGCTGTGATGATTCTACAAAGCCACCAGTGACTCACTGGCAAAATTTTACCAGTAACACTTTTCATGCTTAACGTCTAGGCCAGGGGTGGGCAAACTTTTTGACTCGAGGGCCACAATGGGTTCTTAAACTGGACCGGAGGGCCGGAACAAAAGCATGGATGGAGTGTTTGTGTGAACTAATATAAATTCAAAGTAAACATCATTACATAAAAGGGTACGGTCTTTTTTTTTTTTAGTTTTATTCATTTCAAACGGGCCGGATCCGGCCCAGGGGCCGTAGTTTGCCCACGGCTGGTCTAGGCCAAGGGCGGGGGACCTTTTTTCTGTTAAGGGCCATTTGGATATTTATAATATCATTCATGGGCCATACAAAATTACCAAGTTAAAAATTGTTACTATGAAAAAAAGCTCCTAGATTTATTGAGTTCTGAGTCCCGCCTGAAGTTGCCTTGGCAGGGCCAGACATTCCCCACCCCTGCTCTAGGCTTTCAAATCACCAGTTTTCTGTGTGAGTCTTAAACTAGGAGGTATCTTGCAATGCTGCTCATTTTCTAGTGATAAATTCAGAAATTGGTCCATTTCAAGTTCATTACCAGCCTTTCCTATTCACTTCTCTCTCAAGATAGTTTTCCTTAAATCTAAGATTCATTTTTTCTCAAGAATTATATTTCAAAAATATGCATAAAGCATAGGTAGAGTGAATAATTGCAAAGCTAATGCATAGTCAAGAAGCAGAACTTCTCAGTCATATAAGATTAAATAAAGTTCTAGAGACCTGCTGTACAGCATGTGCTTATAATTAACAATATTGTGCACTTAAAACATAACATTTGAAAAAAAAAGGAATACTGATATACCTACCTCAGAAATTGACCACCCCCATCAAATCCCCTTATCCCTTTCTGATCACTCTCTCAGGTAACCAGTGGTAATTACTTGCTTGTTTTTCTTTATAGTTTTACTTCCTTAAAAACTTGTCTATTTTTGTCTGTTTTAGAAATCTACATGGAAAAGAGATGATCAATCACATATGTACACATACCTTGCTTCTCTGGTTTCCCGTTACGTTTGTAAGGTTCCTGCGTTGTGTGTGGCTGTGGTTTGTTCATTCTCTTTATATTTGTTCCACCATGGATGGATGTTTGGGCTGTTTTCAATGTAGGCTCGTAGGAACAATGCTATTTTAAACCTTCTTGAGTATGTCAGTGAGAGTTTCTGTGGGATTGGAATGAGTGGGCTATAGAGTATGCAGAGCCTAAACTTCACCAGCAAAGGCCAAACTGTTTTCTAAAATGACTGAACCAAATGATGAGTATATGACAGCTCCCACTATCATTCTTTTTTTGATCTCCAGACTCGTTCCTCTTACACACTTTTATCCTACGTGTGACATTTGCATTTTCTTTCCACTCTGAAACTTTTTATTTTTTTTAATATATATTTTTATTGATTTCAGAGAGGAAGGGCGAGGAATTATTGATTTCAGAGAAGAAGGGAGAGGGAGAGAGATAGAAACATCAATGATGAGAGAGAATCATTGGTCAGCTGCCTCCTGCATGCCCCCTACTGGGGATCAAGCCCAGAACCTGGGGATGTGCCCTTGACCGGAATCAAACCTGGGACCCTTCAGTCTGCAGATCAATGCTCTATCTACTGAGCCAAACCAGCTAGGGCCACTTTGAAACTTTTAAAAAATCACTTATTTTTTATTGAAATTGCATGGCTTATTCTACTTTTCACTAGGTCTTCTAGCAATATCACTGTTTTGAATGTGATAGGGAATGATATTTGTAAAACACTTCAAAACTAAGCAAAACATAGCAAAATACAAAATAATGGAGTGGCAGAGACTAAAATGACCCTTAAGGCCATCTTGTACCCGTTTCTGGCTGACAGAATTATAATGCTTTACTCTAAAGTTTTCATTCCTAATTAGTTTATGAGTTAAAAATTGGCAAGCATGTTGGATGCATGTCATTTTACAGTTGTCAAAGCCCACAGAATGTACAACAAAGAGTGAATCCTAAGGTAAACTATGGACTTTAGTTAATAACTAGGGGCCCAGTGCACAAATTCGTGCACCTTGAAAAGGAACTGGAGCCCTGAGGCTGTGGTGGGTACAGGGGCAGGTCTCAGCCCATCCTCCGAGCCCCTGCCTGGCCCTTCCTGCTGCGGCCCCCAGTCCCCTCTCTGCTGTCAGCCCTACTCCCACCGTTGTCGCTCCCATGTGCTTAGGGCGCAGAGCAATTGGGGCTGGCGTCAGCAGAGGGTGCGAGTGGAGGCTGCTGCCAAGGGGCAATCAGGGTGGGCAGCTGCTGCTCCTACCCGCTGATGGTGCCAAACGATCAAGACCGGCACTAGGCTCTGGCAGTGGATGCAAGTGGTGGCTCCGGGGCCGGCTGCCAGTGTGAGCAGGGTCAGCACCGGCAGCAGGTGTGAGCGCCGCAGGAACAAAGAATTTTCAATAACCACCAGAGGCTCGTCCTGATGACAGGGACCGGCACCCCACCTTGGTGTGGTGCCCCCGTTCATCTGCTCCACCATCCCACTGTGGCCAACGCCCGCCATGTTTCCGTGCATGCCCCCTGGTGGTCAGCGCATGTCATAGCGACCAGTTCGGTTGTTCCGCTGTTTGGTCTATTTGCAGATTAGCCTTTTATTATATAGGATAATGTATCAATATTGGCTCATCAAATGTACCACACTATACAAGATGTTAATAATGAGGAAAGAGGGAGAGGGGAACTCTATTTTCCACTCAATGTTAATATAAATCTAAAACTGCTTTAAAAATCTATTAATTAAAAGAAAACCGCAAGCAGAATAGCTTTCGCAGAATGGTAAGGAATTTTCCATTTCCCTAGACTTTAGAGTCTAGAGCAGGGATTATCAAACTACTGCCTAGATTGGATTGCTATCTGTGTTTTTTTTTTTTTTTTAAATCCTCACCCAAGGATGTTTTCATTGATTTTTTTTAGAGAGAGAGAGAAGAGAGAAACATCAATGTGAGAGAGAAATATCCATCAGTTGCCTCCCCAATTGATGGATGCATGTCATTTTACAGTTGTCAAAACCCACAGAATGTACAACATTCTGTACACCCTGTACAAACTTTTGTTGTACAGGAGTATGTTCCAACCAACTGAGCCACCCAACCAGGGCTTTTTTTTTTTTAAACCTTTTTAAAAATTTTTTTTAAAAAAAATTTCCTTTATTTTTGTTCTTTTGTTTTCTTTTTCTTTTTCCTTTTCTCTACAAATATATACTAGTATATATATATATATTTAATAATTTTTTATTGTTTAAAGTATTACATATGTTCCCTTTTATCCCCCATAGACCCCCTCCCTACCCCCCCTTGCTCCCTCCCCCACTTGGCTGTCACCACCCCATTGTCTGTGTTCATTTCCCCAAATATTTTTATTAATTTTTAGAGATAGAGAAAGATCAATGGGCTGCCACCTGCACGCACCCACTGGGGATCAAGCCAGCAACCCAGACATGTGCCCTGACCGGGAGTCAAACCAGCAACCCTCTGGTGCACAGGATGATGCCCAGGGCCTGCTAAGAATGACTTTTGAAAAAAATCTAAAGAATTAATATTTTGAGTTTGGCTCAGTGGATAGAGCATCAGCCTACAGACTGAAGGGTCCTGGTTTCAATTCCAGCGAAGGGCACATGCTCGGGTTGCGGGCTCTATTCCCAGTAGGGGGCGTGCAGGAGGCAGCCAATCAATGATTCTCTCTCATCATTGATGTTTCTATCTCTCCCTCTCCCTTCCTCTCTGAAATGAATAAAATAAATATATTTTTTAAAAAAGAATATTTTGTGATTCCTGAAATTTACATGAAATCTAAATCTAATACCCATTAAGTTTTACTGGAACACAGCCACACCTATTAGTTTACATATTAACTATGGCAGCTTTTATGCTACAATGGCAGAGCTATATAACTGTCAATGTTATAGACATTGTATGGCCCACAAAGTCTAAAATATTGACTACTTGGCTCTTCAGTCTTCATGGAATCAGAAGTTCTGAGTTCTAAACTGTATAAACGTGTGATGTTGGGTGAGTCACTTACCATCTCTAGGACCAAACTTTAAATTCCAGAATGCAACCTCATGGGCAAGTTCTTATTGGAAAGTGGGCCTGAATCCAGGCCATAACAAATCAAATACCTTCAGCTTTTCCAAAGTGGATCCATGCTATATAGATTTATTCTTGCTTTTAAGAAAACACTATAGCCCAGCCAGCATTGCTCAGTGGTTGAGCATTGACCTATGAACCAGGAGGTCACAGTTGGATTCCTGGTCAGGACACATGTCTGGGTTGCGGGCTCAGTCCCCAGTGTGGAGCATGCAGGAGGCAGCCAATCAATGATTCTCTCTCATCACTGATGTTTCTCTCTCTCTCTCCTCCTCCCTTCCTCTCTGAAATAAAGAAAAAAACGTATTTAAAAAACACACACCACTATGTAATTTTTTTAACCTAGAAAAATCCTGGCATGTATGAAAAGAAAACGAGAAATGTATAGGGATCACTGTAATTCTGATTATTATGAAGGAAAACTGGAAATGAATTAAATGTACAAAATAGGAGAAAAGTTAACAAATTATCTTATATCTATATGTTACCTCCCAATTAGGCAGATCTCCAAGTATCCAAGTGGAATGACTTCAAAGACATATTAAATGGGAAAAAAAGCATGTTACAAATTAACAGGTACAGAATGATCCCTTTGCTTTATAACATAACTATTTCTATATGTAGACATATTATTATTATTATTTAAAATATATTTTTATTGATTTTTTACAGAGAGGAAGGGAGAGGGATAGAGAGTTAGAAACACCGATGAGAGAGAAACATCGATCAGCTGCCTCCTGCACATTCCCCACTGGGTATGTGCCCGCAATCAAGGTACATGCCCTTGACCGGAATTGAACCTGGGACCCTTGAGTCTGCAGGCCGACGCTCTATCCACTGAGCCAAACCGGTCAGGGCTGTAGACATATTATTGCATAAAATGAAAAGTCTAGACCAGTGCTTGCTAATAGAAATTATATTGCAAACATATGTGTAATTTTATATTTTCTAGTAGCCATATTAAAAAAGTAAAAAGAAAGAGGTTAAAATTCAATTTTATAATATACTAGAGTTCTGATGCATGAAATTTGTGCTGGAGTGGGGGGGGGTCCCTCAGCCCACCCAGTGCCCTCTCACAATCTGGGACCCCTCAGGGGATGTCCGACTGCCAGTTTAGATCGGGTCTAAACCTGCAGTTGGACATCCCTCTCACAATCCAGGACCCCTCGCTCCTAACTGTTCACCTGCTTGCTCCTTACCGCCCGCCTGCTCGTTCATTACGGCTTGGCTCGCAGCTCCTTAGCGCTTTCCCGGAGGTAGTCTTGGCTCCCACCACCACTGCTGTGCTCGCCAGCCTAGCTTCTGGCTGAGCAGCGCTCCCACTGCGGGAGCTCACTGACCACCAGACGCTCCTGCATTAAGCGTCTGCCCCCTGGTGATCAGTGCGCGTCATAGCCACTGGTCGTTCCGCCATAAGGGTAGCTAGGCTTTTATTATATAGGATTTTATTTAACCCAATATGTAAAAACTTATTTCCATATGTAATCAATATAAAAAGTTAGTAACGAGATATTTTACATGCCTTTTTCATATTAAATCTTTGAAATGCAATTTGTATTTTACACTTGCAGTCCATCTCAGTTTGGGCCAGCTACGTTCAAGCACTCAACAGCCATGTGGCCAGTGCTATCAGACAGCACAGGTATAAACCCATCAAAGTGGTTATTCTGTTGGGAGAGTGGGTGAGGGGGGGATGCTTTATTTTTCCTCCATATTCTTTTGTATTGTTCAATTAAAATTGTAATGTTTCATGTATTACTTTACTAAAAACAAATAATACCAGTCAGAATTATGTTGTGTAATACTTCATATTTCATTCTTTAATGTTTTATTAATCTTTTCTGTTTTTCAGTATTGAAAACACAGTAATAGCAAGAGAAGTAAAAAAGAGCTTATCAAAATGTGAACCATCCTGGCCGGTGTGGCTCCATGGTTGAACATTGACCTATGAACCAGGAGGTCATGGTTCAATTCCAGGTCAGGGCACATGCCTGGGTTGCGCTCCATCACCAATAGGGGGTGTTCAGGAGGTAGTCCATCAATGATTCTCTCTCATCGACATTGTATGGCCCACAAAATCTCTGAAATCAATAAAAAATATTTTTTAAAAATGTGAACCATTAAGTAATGAGATTATTAAACTGATTGAACTGAATACACATTTTCTGAGTTTGAGCTATCTGTGAAGAGTTAGGCTATATATGCATTATAGAACACAAAAAGAATGATACGTTGTCCTAAAAAATTTTCGGAGACAGCTTTGGAACTCCCTTTACAGCTTCCATATTCTCTTCAGGTTGGATTTGATTTCTAGCAATGGCCGAAAACCCTCCAGTTGGGTCCAGTAAATCAAGCTAAATATTTATGGTTTCGTCTAAAATGGACTGTGACTCTAGAGTCAAAGGAAAAATTTTATTATGTAACTTGCAAACTGGGAACTGCAAATTACTTCCAAAGACATTTATTGTTTGCAACAATAAATTAAGTGGATAATGCAACAAGGCAACTGTGGGAAAGGGCAGCTTAAAGTGGATACATTTTGGCCCTAGCCTGTTTGGCTCAGCGTATAGAGCAGTGGTTCCCAAACTTATTTGGCCTACCGCCCCCTTTCCAGAAAAAATATTACTCAGTGCCCCCTGGAAATTAATTTTTTTTAAATTTTAATAGCAATTAAACAGAAAGATATATGTATTAATGTTTCTACCTTTTTCGTAAAATATAGTAAAGAAAGGTGTAAATTAGAAACATTGAAGTTTGAAATTATGAAACTATTTATTGAACTCAGAATAGAAAGGTAATACAAAAAAAGTTAAAACAAATGCACCTGTGGCCATCACCGCCCCCCTGGATCGCTGCAGCGCCCACCAGGGGGCGGTAGCGCCCACTTTGGGAATCACTGGTATAGAGCATTGGCCTGTGGACTCAAGAGTTCTGGGTTTGATTCTGGTCAAGGGCACGTGCCTGGATTGCACGCTGGATCCCCAGTAGAGGGCGTGCAGGAGGCAGCCCATCAATGATTCTCATCACTGATGTTTCTCTCTCCTCCCTTCTCTCTGATATCAATAAAAATATATTTTAAAAAAATGGATACATTCTGGTTTCCTTTAAAAAATAAAAAGTTGTTGTTCCATATTCACTTAGCCCCGTGTACCTTCCTATTCTTTTTTCCATCTCCAACTATTTTCTGCAAATTGCCCAGCATGCAAAGTTAGGAGCCAAAAGATATTCACCAGTTTCAATATGCTGTAATACAGAATTAGAAGGAAGCTTACTAATGAACCAATTACTATTACTGCCTTTATTTTTTACTCTTAATAATTTGTTATCTCGTACTTTGTTAAAATCAAGGGTAAAGTTAAGTCTTTACTTTGTTCAGGACTCATCAGTGATTTATGATTGCCCTTGGTGAAGAGTGAGCAAACACCAGGATAGGGACAAAACTATTGACTACAGCCCTGGCTGGTTTGGGTCAGTGGATAGAGTGTCGGCCTGAGGACTGAAGGGTCCCAGGTTCGATTCCGGCCAAGGGCATGTACCTTGGTTGCGGGCACATCCCCAGTGGGGGGTGTGCAGGAGGCGGCTGATCGATGTTTCTAACTCTCTATTCCTCTCCCTTCCTCTCTGTAAAATCAATAAAATATATTTTTAAAAAAACTATTGACTACTATCCTAGTATATCAATATATTTTGAAAAAAGGGGGAATCAAAAAAAAATTTAATTACCTATTTTTTTAGAATAACTTGAGTCTGCTATTTTTATTATTATTATTTTAAAGTATATTTTTATTGATTTCAGAGAGGAAGGGAGAGATAGAAACATCAATGATGAGAATCATTGATTGGTTGCCTCCTGCACGCCCCCTACTGGGGATCGAGCCTGCAACCCAGGCCTGTGCCCTTGACGGGAATCGAACCTGGGACCCGATCGTTCACAGGCCTATGCTCTACCCACTGAGCCAAACCAGCTAGGGCGAGTCTGCTATTTTTAAAAGATTGGGACTAAAAAATGCCAAAAGTAAAGATAGGAGCGAAGGAGGAAAGGAGGCTATGTTTCCCCTTTGAAAATTTTTATAGAATCATTTTAAGCTGCAAGCGACCTAAATAAACCTAATGTCATTTTCTTTTTAAATATATTTTTATTGATTTCCGAGAAGAAGGGAGGAGGAGAGAAACGTCAATGATGAGAATCACTGATCGGCTGCCTCCGGCACGCCCCCTACTGGTGATGGAGCCTGAAACCCGGGCGTGTGCCCTGACCGGGAACCCATCGGTGACGCTCCACCACCGAGAACCCCGCCGGGCAAACCTCCTGCCACTTAATGGAGCGGAGTCAGCGGGGGACCACCGGAGGGAGTGCCCTGGGCCCGCGGTTCAGCATCACTGCAGCCTGTTGACGGCCTCAACTCTCCCTCACCCCAGTGCTGGCGCCCCTGTCGCAGCAGCTCGCTCGCCCTAGGGGCCCAGCACCCCCACACTCCTACACCCTTCAGATTCCCCTCCGGGGAGGGGACTTCTCAACATTTGGTCGCTCCTCGGCCTCTGCCATCAGCCTTTGAGATCTCCCATCACCCGCCTTCCTCTTTGAGGGTCGATCATCAGAACCCTCCTCCATTTCGGACGCCTACCTCTGCCTTCAGATCCTCCCCCTGAACGCAGCCTCCGGCCTCCCCACGGTCCCTTCCCTCGGTTTGCACGGGGTTTGAGGAACTTCTCCCCTCGGTCTGCATGGTCTCCTCAGCCTCCTCCCTCGGTCTTCGGGGCCCCTCCCTCAGTCTGTGGGGCCCCGCCCTCCACGTGAAGGGTCCCCTCGCCCGGCCTGCGGGGTTCC
The DNA here is from genome assembly GCF_000412655.1 of Myotis brandtii. Classification (NCBI taxonomy): domain Eukaryota; kingdom Metazoa; phylum Chordata; class Mammalia; order Chiroptera; family Vespertilionidae; genus Myotis; species Myotis brandtii. Next base: position 541,319 of record NW_005368527.1, on the reverse strand, counting down.
CCAGCCCCGCACGCCCGCCCGCCTCGCGCACTTA
>NW_005368527.1:534045-540348 GCF_000412655.1 Myotis brandtii | reverse complement strand
GCCCACCTCTGCCCCTTGGTCCTTCCGCCTGGGCTGGGGCAACGCGCCCCCGCCCCCATTTCCTCACCTTCCCGAGTGTCCTCGGAGCTCTGCGGAGAACGCGGCCGTTCCTTCCCGGGAGGAGGCTGCCGCTGCACTCCGCCTCGGGGGCGAGCCGGGCTCTCTCCCCCCGACTACTCCCAGCCTGGCAGCCCCTCGCAGGGCGCTTTGTTTTGCTGGGTCGGTGCTCGCTTGGCGTCCTTGCCACTGCCCCGTTTATTTGCGGTGTTATGTGGGGTGATGGGTTGGAGTTGGGATGTGATGGAGTTGAGATTCAGCGAAATAAAAATGACCTCCCCCCACGGAAATAGCACAGCTTTACCCAGCTGAGACGCCCTCAAAGCCTGGCCTTGGACGGAGATGGGAAACCCCACTTTGGTGTAGTGGATAGTGTTCAGGCCGGTGGATGAGTCATGTGCTTTTGCCGAGTGGCTGGCTGACTTCCCTTTTACGCAAGACCACGCACTGTTTTTTGAAGTGTTTTTATGTAGTTGTTTACTCATTTGATGTTTCATGCAACCTGGTGGGGTTTATATTCTTGGCCCTTGGGTTCATTTTTACCTGTGTGTTGGATGCAAGAGGGGATGACCTCTTGCAGTCCGTGCCTAATGAGACTTGAAGTGTCTTTGCTTACCTTTGAGAGGGCTGTAGATGTCCGAGTTTACAAAAACCCAGCCTCAGTGTACTTCTAAGACAGTGGCTCTTTGGTGCTATAATACAGTTGGAGATTTTCATGAATGAGGCTGTCAAGTTCCTTAAATTGTGAGCCCTTGGAATTTGTAGTCCTTAGAATTTGTAAAACAGGCGATACTCAACAGGATTTATGAATGTGCTTTCAGTTTCAAGGTTTTGGATGGCACAGTTTTATGACCTTGCCAGTAATTTAATAAAACATTCCTTTCGTTTTAATTTGGATGGAGATTGTCTTCCAGCAAGGCATGGTAGATAACCAACTCCTTCTCCCCAAAAGCTTCAACCTGGGGCAGGTAAAACTCTCAGATGGTTTCAGCTTACCAAATCGAGAAGGAAAAGTCTGGTCTGAAACAAAATGCATCCCCGTATTACCCACCATATCCCCTATCTTGGTAGGAAACAGTATCTAAGGACTGAAGCTGTGGAGTAAATGAGTCTTAGACTATGTCTCCAAAAGTTATCTTTTTGAGCCAGTTGTGATCTTTGTACTATTTTGCACTTCTGCTTTTGGTGGTGGTGGATATTTTCGTGTTACACAAATCAGATTATTGAATGCCTTCTCTTTTTTTCTATTTTTCGTATTTTTAAAAAAATTAAATTAATTTTAGAGAGAAGGAGAAAGAAACATCCATCAGTTGCTCCCTAATGCACCCGACTAGGAAGACTAGGAATCGAACCGGAAACCTGGGTATGTGCCCTTTGCTGGGAATCGAACCTGCCACCTTTGGGTGGACAGTATGTGGGGATTCCTTGCTGATGATGACAGTTAACTCATAAGGCATGAGTTTATGCTCTGGCTTCAACCAACAGCCACACTGGCCTCACTTTTTCTTAATTTAAAGCAAAAACCATTTGGTGCCTAAGTACCTTGAAGAACTGGGCTGTTAAATCTTCGAACAGCCCACTGTCATTGTCTGTCACAATTATGTGCATGTAAAATGTTTCAGTTTTTGATACTAAATAACTTGTGAAGTAGATTGTCTTTGTGTTGTCTTTATGTGGTAAAAGTATAAAAAGAAAGGCTTGTTATTGAAAATTGCTAACGTTACTGGACATTCTCATTTGCACAGTGAGGATTGTGGGGATTCCTTGCTGATGATGACATTTAACTCATAAGGCATGAGTTTATGCTCTGGCTGGTGTTCTCTGTGGTTAGAGTGTTGTCCCATGTCAATTCCTGGTCAGGACATGAGTGTGAGACAACCAGTGGATTTTGTCTTTTACATCAATGTTTCTCTCTGTCTCCCTCTCCCATTCTCTGGCTCTAGAACCAATAAAAAGGCATATCCTTGGGTGTGGATTTAAAAAAAGGCATGAGTCTAAAAATAAAATTTGTCCTAAATTATTTTCTTTTTACTGGACTGTAAAGTTCCATGAAGACAGGGTTTTGTTTGCTTCGCTTTGTCTATTTTTATTCTATATTGTATCCTTAATTCCTATAAGAGCACCTAAAATATTCTTTGAGTGAATAAACTGAAGAGATAATTGAGCAAGAATTTGGGATGTCCACAATACCAACTGCAAATAATTCCTTTTATGTTAATAAAATATTGTTAACAGGGGACATAATTGGTCAGTAGGACTTACAAGGAATGTGAATTTTAACTAAGATAACATTAAGATCTCTAAAAATTGCAGTAAACTTATTAGTAGTCCAGACAGTGTGGCATGCAGTATTTCTGTGCACTGTCTACTGTATATTTCCTACTTAGCAGTTTGAAATGTGGTGAGTGTTTTTAGGCTGTGGTTCAACTCTGACCTGAGAAAAGTGTCTTAAGAGAGTGATAAATCGTGCCTAATAATAAACAGGTATGGGTAGCATTTCTTAATGTGAATCTCATATTGTCAATAAAAACTTGATTAAAAAAAAGATTGAGTACTTCCTTTGTGAAATTCTCATTTCATGTGTATGTGATTGGCTAATCCATATAAACAATTAGTTCCTGAGCTCTTACTATGCACAAGGGAAGACAAAAGATATTTGCTCATGACTTGTTTGGTACATATATTCTTTATTAATGTATTCATCCCCAAAGTACTTATTGAATATAAACTATGTATTATTACAGCTTTACTTAGACATAATTTACACATGATGCAGTTCACCAATTTAAAATGTACAATTCAGCCCTGGCCAGTGGGGCATCGTTCCTTGTACCCTAAGGTCACAAGCAGGAGACAACCAATCAATGTGTCTCTCTGATTGATGACCCTCCCTCTCCCCCTTCCTCCCTCCCTCTCTCTCTCTTCCTCTCTAAAAATCAGCAATAATAAAAACATTTAAAGTGTACAATCCAGTGTTTGCCTATTCTGTATATTTCAGGAATTATATAACTTTTTGTGTCTAGCTGCTTTTACAGTACATGGTATAATGTTTTCAGGGTTTGTACTGTAGTATGAATTAGTACTTTGTTCCTTTTATAACTAAATGCTCTTCCATTATATGGATATGCTACATTTTATCCCTTCATCAGTTGATAGATATTTGGGTTTTGGCTATTATGAATAATGCTATCAGTGTTCATGTGCAAGTTTTTGTGTGGACATGTATTAATTTATCTTGGGTAGATGCCTAGGCGTGGAATTGCTGGGTCATAGTAACTAACTTTTTGAGCCTACACAGTAACTTTTTAACGGCATTGATTTTCTAGTGCTTTTACAGAGGGCTTAAAAGAAAAGCTTAATGGGATATGGTATGGCCACTTAAAAGAATGAGGAAATGAAAGTGCAAGGATGTCAGCATGTTGACATGTAGTACAGTCTGGGTAGTTTGATTAAATTATACTTTGTTTTTTAAATTATACGTTGTTGGAGAACAGTTTGAAATTCTAATAAGGCACAGAAAACAGTTAGAAAGATGTACCCCAAATGTGTACTACTGTTGTTATGAAGGGAGATTTTAGAAACATTTAATTTTTTTTCTCCAGTCTAAACAGGCCTTAAGTTATTAAATTTGATTTAAAAAAAACCTGCATCTATATAACCCAGCATAAATCATGGATGTATTCTTTTCTAAAGAAATATAGTTAAAGCAAAGCAACCATCTGTCCCATTCAACCCCGAAGGGAATAGACGTGGTTGGTCCACATTTGAAAATGAGATTGTAAGGTTTTGTTTTTTCTTCTTTGTTAATATGTTTGCTTGTCTTTTATTGATTGCAAAGAGGGGAGAGGAAGAGAGAGATAGAAACATCAATGATGAGAGAGAATCATTGATTGGCTGCCTCCTGCACATCCCCTACTGGGAATTGAGCCCACAACCCAGGCATGTGCCCTGACAGGGGGAATCAAACTGTGACCTCCTGGTTCATGGGTCAGTGCTCAACCACTGAGCCACACTGGCTGGTCTGTAAGGGTTTTTTCTTTAAAAACAAAAGTAGCGTGATCATTTTAAAGAATTTGGAAAACAATATTAGGATGGTGCTAAATGTGAAAAAAAATCTCTTAAATCTATTTTTATTCTAGTCTTTCTACATGAGTAACAAAATTGGATTGTACTCTTTAACTTTTCAAAAAAAAATTACATTTTGAACATTTCCAAAATGCTATGTTTCAATTGTTTGCCTAAGCCCTGGCTGGAATGGTTTAGTGGTTAGAGTATTGGCCCTCACACCAAAGGGTCTCAGGTTCAGTTCCTGGACAAGAGGAGTGCAGGTTTGATTTCCAGTGAGTGTGGGAGGCAACCAATCGATGTGTCTCTCTCACATCCATGTTTCTCTCTGCCCCTTCCTCCCTCCCTTCTACTCCCTGTAAAAATTAATTGGGGGGGGGGCGGGGATCCTTGGGTAAGGATTAACAAAAAGAAAACAAAGATAAATGGTTGTCTAATCTAACATGAAATACTGTAGTTTAATTATGCTATTTTTAAGTTTTCTCTCTTTTCATGTCTAGAGGGAATTGCTAGACCAAAAGGGTGTGCATTTTTGAAAACTGGATACAAATTAGTTTTCTAGAAAAGTTCCATGAATTTCCTTTTTATTTTTCTTCACAGCTTAGCACAGTGTCTTGTTTATAAGGGTGAGGTTTTTAACATTATCCCCCCACAAATAGCAATTGTGTGAAAACAAAATGTTGTCTTGAGTTCGTTCTGAGAAGCAGAAGTGTCTCAGATCTTGCTCTGTGACCTTTCTACTCTCTTCTGCCCAGAACTGGACTTTGTTTCCTGAATTCCTGACCCTAAACTAGCAGTCCAGTGTTATCTGAATGCTCTGGGGAGAGTGACTGGGAGGGCTTGAATGGCCTCTTGGTGTCCAATCCTATCTCATTTTCTTCTGACCTGCTCTAACCAGTGTGGCACAGTTAGACCCCATTTTGAATTCTGGCCCTGCTGTCCGCTCTGTGACCTTCACACTGTCCCTCAACCTTCCCCAAACTCCATTTATGAATCTTTCAGCTGAGGGTAAAATGAGGCAGTGCCCTGTCAAGGTTAGCTCCTTGCTTGCTGTCATTGACCATAGCCAAAATGGAAATGAGATTAGGTACGGGGTAAGAGAGTCAAACTGATGAGGGCTAGGAAAGTGCACTAGGTGACACCAAGATCGGCCAGGTGCCTTTCTCAATGGAGGAGGGAGTTAAGGTTGTTTTTAAGTGAGAATTTGTTTTTATCTGATAGTGAGATTAAAAGTGGTGATAATGGGATTGGTGAAAAAGTGGCAGCTCTGGGGGCTTCCACCCAGGGGATCCTGGCTGAAGAGTTTGGGGAAATGATCCAGCAGAGGAAGGTGGTTCAGTGTTTCCTCAGGCCTAAACTGTAACTTGTCTTCTTCATTAAAGCCTGGTTATCTGGACAAAGGCAATTGCCAGGTTGCCAGAAATTGCTGATAAACTGAGGTTTTTCCAGCGCCTCTTCATACCTTCCCTGCCTTCTTTGGCCCTGATTTGAATTGTGTTGACATCTGGCTTTGGTGAAAAGATTCTGGTTTCCTGGAAGATTTGTCACAAGTCAGGACCTCCCTAGAAGGGGGACAAGATAGCTGGATATGCCAGGGAAATAGAGTTCCTGGCTGGAAGGCTCAGATCCAGCTAATGGACTTTGGGCCTATTGACCAGAAAAACCAGTCCATGCCATTCACCATTTCTAGGTGCTGTTAGGATCCAGTTCCATGTGGAATGCCTTTTGTGTTAAACCCAATTGGAGAACATATTTCTTTAAGAGATTTGTCAAATCTGAGTATTTAACTGCCAATTAAGAGTACTCGAATGCATATGCCATTTCTTTTTGACCTGTGACATCTTACAAATAAAGACTTTTTTTGTTGTTCATGCTAGGTATAGGCCAGGGGTGGGCAACCCCTGGCACGTGTGCCAAACATGGCATGCCAGTAACTTTTGCTGGCACGCGAAACCCTCTTATAATCTTCCATTTACAATTTTTTAAATTATATCGACTTTTTTATTTTTCAGATAAATTCAGTGTAGGTGCATCTTAGATAAATAAATAATTTTACATAACAAGTTATCTTAAAGACCATAGACATGGATTGACGAGAGAGGGGAAGAGCAATTTCTATGCCTCTGCCTTAACTCTCCCTGCCTTCCTAGATCCGACCAGTGTTTTGGTTTCATCCACATA
>NW_005368527.1:522927-532810 GCF_000412655.1 Myotis brandtii | reverse complement strand
AAACCCTCTCTTAAAATCTTCCATTTACAATTTTTTTTTTTACTATCGACTTTTTTATTTTTCAGATAAATTCAGTGTAGATGCATCTTAGATAATTTTACATAACAAGTTATCTTAAAGACCATAGACATGGATTGACGAGAGAGGGGAAGAGCAATTTCTATGCCTCTGCCTTAACTCTCCCTGCCTTCCTAGATTTGACCAGTGTTTTGGTTTCATCTACATATGCTTGTGAATCTTTGTTCTCAGTGATGAATTTTGTTAAGTCTCGTAATAGGAGTAGCCTGACGGATGAAAGTAGTAGCTCGTGCATAGCTCTGAAGGTCATGAAATATAAACCTGATGTAAAATCTCTGTCATCAGTGATGCAGCAGCAGAAGTCCCACTGATAATATCAAACGGAGTCATAAAGTTTTCTGTCGGACTATCAGTGTACATGTATACATTAAAAAATAAATGTATTTTTCATCATCATATACTGTGTTTTTGTCGCTTGAATGAATTTTATTATTTCTTCAAGGTTCTTCACATACGTACACCTTAAGAGATATCAAGTAGGCGTAACATGTTCTCAAAAAATTAGGGTTGGCACGCAGAAGAATTTTGAGTCAGAGATTTTGCTGGTTTTGGCACGCACTCACAAAAAGGTTGCCTACCCCTGCTATAGGCTATTCTGTGATTTTTTCCTTGACAGTGTTGGCCTCTTCTTCCAACGTAGAAAATTCCAGGACTTTGGGCTGCGTTAGCAGGGTTGGTTGGGATTGGGTGGAGCTGTGTACCAGAGAGGGAGAACTATGGAGTCTACTGTCAGGTTTCAGTCCCAGCCTGACTCCCTTCTGGCCTTGACCTCAGGCAAGTTACATAATTCCTAAACATGCCTCATTATTTGTAAAATGGGTTCTGGTAGGGGGTGGGGGGTGGTGTCTCATATTTTTATTGTGTTCAGATTGGGAGAATAAGGAGGAGCCTCTATTATATTCTGGTGGGGGATAGGGAGTGCTTGCTTTGCTCTGCCTGAAGAGCCTTGAGAAAAGCTATGCAGGCCCCATTTTGCCTGTGGTCATCTTCTTGGTCTTGTCCACTTACAGCCGAAACTTGTTTGTTTCTAGTTGCTGTTATGTCCACAGACATTGGCACACTGTGAAGCAGTGCCAGGGGAGACTTGGGCTTGGGATTGTGCAATTTCCAGAAACAGGAATTAGTAATTCCTGCGTCCCTGTGGGTGGCTAATGTCCCCAGTTGTCTTACCCCAGGCAATGACACATACATGCCTGTGGGTGAATTGGCATTTGAGATTTTGTTTTGTGTAAAAGAAAAGGAAGAGTGAGATAAATTTGTGATTTTACACTTGGAACACTTTCCACTGTGTTTGAGGAAACCCATATTTCGTGGGAGCAGATTGTTATTGTGAGAGTTGAAATGGGAGAACTGCGTGGAGTATGGAACCTGCCAGCACAGGTGGGGTGGGGGGCGGTGCTGGCTGTAGGAAAGAGTACACCATGCCTGCCTTGGACCAGTTGTATACCCTCCCAAGCCTCAGTTTTCCATATGTGAAATGGAATAATAGATTTTGGCTCTAGGAACTTTGACCAGCATCTAGAGTTTAAGAGAAAGTAATTCTTGTTTTATTATATATTTTTCAAACTGTGGGTAATGGAATGAATTAAGTAGATTGCAGTTATTGTGTAAGGAAAAAAAAGAAATGTGTCAGCCACTCAAGGGTATTTTATAAAAACTTACTTCATTTATTGTGTACATGATAAAATGTGTTTCTTATTGTGGGTCATGTCAGAACAGTGTGAAATAACATGGTGTTAGATACTACTCATTGGTAACTGGTTACCTTGATTTCTCCTCCCTTTTTGGCCATTTTGCAATCTGTTCACTTGCTGTCCAAGTAGAGTATATGGGGCGTTATCCAAGGCGTCCCTTGAGATAAACTTAACCGTGAAGGTGTTCAGACATTAAGTAGTTGGTAGCGAAGAGACTGCTCTAAGCAAGCAGGACCGAGGGTAGGCATTATCATCTGACCTTATACAGTGGGGCCTTGACTTACGAGTTTAATTCGTTCCGAGACCGAGCTTGTTAAGGAGCTCGTTAACTCAAATTACTCTGTCAACTCAATGCAAAAAATCGGCTGAGAGACAGCTGGTATCTCAAAAAACTCGTTAGTCGGGACACTCGTAAGTCAAGGCCCCACTGTATTAATATAGTTAAGACTGCTGGAGGAATTACGTCACACAAGAATATGCAGTTGCAAATCACACCTCATTACTCACAAGGTTCCTGGTGCCCTGGGCTCAGACTTAACGGGGTCCCCAGGAAGAGTGGCGTCCTCTAAGGGCAGCGGCGGATCCCTCTTTGGGTGGCTGGCGGTCAGGTTGAGTCAAGTCAGCGGGAGGAGAGCGACCAAAGTCTGGCGATCGGAGGTTCGGCCATTCTTCTGCCCTCTGGCTTGGAGCGTGGACCAAGGCTCAGACTTAACGGGGTCCCCAGGAAGAGTGGCGTCCTCTAAGGGCAGCGGCGGATCCCTCTTTGGGTGGCTGGCGGTCAGGTTGAGTCAAGTCAGCGGGAGGAGAGCGACCAAAGTCTGGCGATCGGAGGTTCGGCCATTCTTCTGCCCTCCGGCTTGGAGCGTGGACCAAGAAGGTGATCGATGTCTGAAGTTGGGGACCCGTTTTTAACCCTGTTCTGACCCACGGCAGTCCAGGTGGCTATCAGTAACTTACGTCATCACACAAGTGTTAATCAGAGTACAAGCTGGTTATCAATCACAGTGTCACTCAGACGGTGTCTATCAGGTTTACATATGTCATTCCTAAGGGTAGCATTCAGCTATGGTCTTATCTATATGGTGCAGCTAGGGCTTGGCCAGAGTGGTCATTCCCTGTGCTCTTTAATATTTCACAAAAAATAATTTTTCTACATTTCCTATAACACTCTTTAATTATTTCCTATTGCTATAACATTATAACACTCTCTACTTATTTCCTGTCATCACTATTACTATGACACTTGCCCAAGGGTGACCCTCCTGGATATGCTTTCTAGTAGCAGGTGAACTGCATTGATCTTTGTTTTCTTCCTTGTACCCACTGCTTGCTAGAAGCTCTGTAGGGAGTGGGAGTGGTGTGAAGTTTAGGAGTCATGTAGTGGTGAAGATTGTCAGTAGTTTGCAACAGACAAAACAAGTATATGTGCTCGTGCCTGTGTGTAAGGCAAGCTACTTGTCCTGTAGATACTGTCCTACCAGCTTTTAAATTAAGATGTCAGTTTTTTTAGGAAATGGTTGTATTGGATAGGTCTCTCTGGTATAAATATAACAAAACTAGTTACAACAAGAGGAAATTTGTTGGCTGATTTGTCAAGAAGTTTGGAGTGGGGCTCAGGCACAGCTGAATCCAGGGGCTGTAACAGGGACACCAGAGATTGTTCTCGCTCTGATATCCTGACCTCAAGGTCAAGAGTGAGTCTTCCCCAGTAGTGCTTTCTGATGGCAGGAGACTCTGGCTCAGATCATTGCCCATCCCTGACCATATGCAGGATGGAATGCCGAACCACCTTGCCTTAAACATGGCACTTGTAGCCTATCTCTGCCCCCCACTTGTTCACCTCAAGTAGTAGCTCCAGCAGTATATTGGTTATTATTATGAGACATGCTAGGTGGGATTTTTTTGTTAAACCACCTGTCTTTTACGCTAGAAGTAGAGTGTACTCCTTAAAGCAAGAAATTTTGGATGGATGAAAGGCAAGTTATTTTTTTCATACTGAGGTGATAAACTAGAATTAGTTGAAAAAGAAAAGGGTAGCCTGGCCGGTGTGGCTGAGTTGGTTGAGTGTCTTCACATGCACCAACAGGTCACCGGTTCGATTCCCTGGTGGTGGGGTTGATCTCTGGTAGAGGGGGTGTGCAGGAGGCAGCCCAGCTGATCCATGTTTCTCATCAATGTTTCTCTCTCTCCCTCTCCCTTCCTCTCTCTAAAATCAATTTTTAAAAAACCACACACTACCTTTTTTTTTTTTTTAAAGAAAAGAGAGTAAAAAGATACACTTTAAAGAAAAAAGAAAAGGGTGACGTGAATATATATGGTTAAGGATGTATGTATAGAATCCTATGGTAGAGGAATAAAAGAAAGACAGTTTATCTTACCAGGTCCCAGGTACAGAGGGAGCTGCTGTGGGGGCTCTGGGAGGAGTCACGACAAGTCTCAAAAGTCTCTTGGGTGGGTGAGAGGGCTTGGGCCACCAGTGAAAGGACCCGGTTTGGCCAGAAAAACAGCCCTCGGGAAACAAAAAAAAAGATGGGTGGGGAACTTCAGGCCGTAAAAGGACCACGAAATCATTTGGTTTGGCCCTGCCAAGGCATTACAGTTGAATTAATTAAATGTTTGACCAAATATAGCAAGCTAATTTTTAAGTTGAAAATTTTATTTGGCCCTTGAATGATATAAATATCCAAATGGCCCTTGGCAGAAAAAAGGTTCCTCACCCCTGGCTTAGACCATCAGGGAAGCATAGGGCAAGACTAGGATAAGAGACCAGGTAGATAAATTTCAGTAGACATTTACATGAATGAAATTGTAACGAAGAATGTTTCAGTAGGCTGGATTCATCTTTGTCCATGTCTGCAAAAACTTGTACTTGAGTTCTTGTAGTCTGCAATACTATATGAAAAGCTCAGTACATCTAGAGCAGTGGTTCTCAACCTTGGCTGCACATTAGAATCACCTGGGAATCTTTTTAAAATCCTGATTTCTGGGCCTCATCCTCCGGAAATTCTGTTTCTTTGTTACTAATGTTGTGCACAACATTAGTAACAAAGAAACCGAATTTCCGGAGGATGAGGCCCAGATATCAGGATTTTAAAAAGATTCCCAGGTGATTCTAATGTGCAGCCAAGGTTGAGAACCACTGCTCTAGTATTACTGAAAACTACTCAGATTTCCTTAATCAAAAACAAGTGTTAAGCATTGCTAGAGCAATAATTTTTCTACAGTTCTTGTTGTTGGCTTTATTTAGTCCTTTAAGGGGCTCAAATAATCGAGAGTCCCATGGCCAAGGACAAAACTAGCCCTGTTTCTCACTAGAGCATCAGTTCTTAATTTGAGGGGAGATCTGAGGTCTCTTTGAGGATGTGATGGATGCTGTGGATTCTTTCTCCAGAAAAATGTGTATGTGTGAACATTAAATAATATTTGGGTGTGGGGGGGTTAGAATCCTAAAGCCCACCCAACGAGTATGTACTACAATGAATTAACTAGGGTTTTTTTGTTGTTTTGTTTTGAGAATGAGAAGTGTCTTATGTTAATTAAAAGGCTCTTGATAGTTTTGGTCGAGTGGTTCAGTTGGTTGGAGCATAGTCTCGTAAACCAAATAGTTGCAGAGTTGATTCCCAGTAGGGGCACATACTTAGGTTGTGGGTTCTATCCCCGGTTGGGGCACGTACAGGAGGCAGTACATCGAAGTTTCTCTCTCCCCCTCTCCCTCTTTCCCTTCCTCTCTCTCTAAAAATCTATAAAAACATATCCTTGGGTGAGGATTTTAAAAAGTAATAAAGGTTCTTGATGGTTTTGAAGACTTTCCTTTTTGCATGCAGCCTGATTTGTCAGATGTTTGCAAATTTATGAAGCAGAAACAACATGGAGCACCCATTTTGATTTGTTCTTATAAAAATCCTCCAGAGGTTTTTACAGAGTCCTCAACTCAAGTAACCCATGTATCCATAGTGGTACAAACCTGCCCAGGGCTCCTCTGTACCCCTTTCTCAGCTTGTTCTCTTTCCTGGGTATAAGGAATGTCAGAATATGCCAGAAAAGGCCTGTGGTGGCTGCAGATGAAAGATTTGTGTTCTGGGACTCTTCACTGAAGCTGCCACTGTTCCTAAAACTCTCCAGGATTTGGTGTCAGCCTAGTGTCTTTGCTATAGAAGGTAATCCAATGGGTCGCTAGCCAACCTGATTATTTGGTGGTGTTGGGTATGGGTAGACATATAAAGATTATGGCTGTTGGTTCCTTGTGTGACTTAACGCCTGCTCTCTGCTGTGGAACATTTGTTCCTGCACGCCCTTGAACCTGCAGACTGAGGGAGATAAACCGTTCTTCAGAATAATATACGCTTAGGACTATGAACACCTACACCAGGTGGTGTGCATGATGTCACTATATTCTCCCTCTCCAAATCCCTGTCTGGTGAAAGAATAGGAAATACAATACCATAAACTTGAATAATTCATACTTTTGTAATTGGGGCAGAGTTGTCAGAAAAGAACTATTACTTCTAAGAATGGTGCATATTAAAGTCTCTTTTGATCCTAGCCAATTTGGCTCAGTAGATAGAGGGTCCCATGGACTGAAGGGTCCCAGGTTTGATTCCAGTCAAGGGCACATGCCTGAGTTGTGGGCTCAATCCCTAGGGCAGTGGTCGGCAAACTCATTAGTCAACAGCCAAATATCAACAGTACAATGATTGAAATTTTTTTTGAGAGCCAAATTTTTTAAACTTAAACTATATAGGTAGGTACATTGTTATTAACTTAATTAGGGTACTCCTAAGCTGGCCTTTGCTAAAAACGTCCTCAATCTGATTGAGGTACGTGCGCTGAGGTTGACCCCTTCCAACCCTCCCATCCACACTCGTCTTGTATACTTATTTTGTCTATCTCCTTTCGTTCATCCTCTCTGTATGTCCACCCCCCACTTCTTCTAATGCCACTTCTTCAAAATAGACTCGCCCAGGCCGAAAACCGACTTCTGCCCATGGGCCACTAAGTTTCAATCGCACTGCACGTGCGCGCCCGCACGTGGTATTTTGTGGAAGAGCCACACTCACGGGGCCAAAGAGCCGCGGTTTGCCAACCACTGCCCTAGGGGGGTGTGCAGGAGGCAGCCAAGCAAGGATTTTCTCTCATCATTGATATTTCTATCTCTCCCTCTTCCTCTCTGAACTCAATAAAAATATATTTTTTAAAAAAAACAAAATATGACTAGGGGAGAGTGAGACAGGTGTTCCAGGGATCTTCATCTCTAGTGATGGGCAGAGACCCAATGCTAGAAAGGTGATATAATTCATTTAACAAGTGTGCACCCAAGAAACAGATTTTTATTTTGCTGTTTTTAAATTTAAAAAATAAATATATTTGATTTTAGAGAGAGAAAACATCCATTGGTTGTGATCAAACGCAAAACCTGGGTATGTGCCCTGACTAGGAATCAGACCTGCAACCTTTTGATGAGAACCAACTGAGCCACACTAGCCAGAGCTTTATTTTACTTTTAAAACTTTTCTTTGACTTTGTAAAATGACAATTGATCTCATTGAATGCGAGTTTGGCTCTGGTTGGCTGTGGGGTAATTTCACTCAAGAAAATGGTAAAAATGTTAGACAAGCTCCATGTAAAACTGGACTAGTAATCAGATTTGAGAGTACATGGTCAAAATACACTAGATGGATTGCAGCATAATTCTCCAGCTGCTCTAAAACACACTGTATATAGGATAAAACCCAAACTCCCATTCTGGGAACTCTGGGCCCCTGGCTTCTGTGATAGTCCACTATTCCATTCCATGTCTTTGCACTTTGCTTCTCCTAGAATCACCCATCTCTCAGGGTCCATTTTGGATTTTACTTGTTTTACAGTGACCCGTCCAATTTCTAAAGCAGTGCTGTCCAGTGGAATTCCCTTAGTGATGGAAACATTATGTTTTGGGGTTATCCCACACGTTGGCCACTACCTCCATGGGGCAAGTGAGCTCGTAAAGGTGGCTAGAAAACTCATGTCATGCCTGCTTTGACAGGTTTTAGAGAAGAGGCTCCTGATCTCATGGGGCTCCTGAGGCATCCTAGTCAACATTGCCCTTGTACGCAGGTGGATGTGCAGTTCTGTGATGCAGGGGCTGGTCTAGCCAGACTTTGGGGGCCTTGGGCTTTGCCAGGAGGGTGGGAGAGGAGGGGCCTGGGCCAGCATTTAGGGTCAAAAGATAGTCAGGGACTGAATCCTAATTTATGTAGCTGGGAAAATGCCTTCTCTGGCCCATCCCATAGAAGGTTGGAAATGGAGTCCCTGTAGGATCTCAGATTGAGAAAGCCAGGCTTCTATGGAGTAAGTCAGGTGGAGAATTGGTGTTCATTGGGGAAGGGCTTTTCCTTCTAAAACCAACCATCCTGGAATGAATTCCTGTTATCTAGATGAGTATCATGTTCTCTAGTCTCTGCCCTAGAAAGTTCCCCACCCCTCTGGAATTTGCTTTATCTGACATCTTTCATTGCATTTATTCCATACATTCCCTCTTCCCCCATTTTGTGAGTAGAGCTTTAGGGGCAGTACTGGCCCATTTGGCCCATTAAGCCCATTATCTTTGTGTGTAGAGAAGGTGAATGAAGGTTCAAGCAGTGACTGCAGACTGAGCTGTGGTTCTAGCCCAGCCGTGGGCAAACTACGGCCCCTGGGCCGGATCCGGCCAGTTTGAAATGAATAAAACTAAAAAAAAAAAAAAAGACCGTACCCTTTTATGTAATGATGTTTACTTTGAATTTATATTAGTTCACACAAACACTCCATCCATGCTTTTGTTCCGGCCCTCCGGTCCAGTTTAAGAACCCATTGTGGCCCTCGAGTCAAAAAGTTTGCCCACCCCTGTTCTAGAAGGTACTACCATTTGTGGGTCTGCCAGGAGTGAATCAACTGCGTGAGGTGCTAGTAGACCTAGTCAAGACCCTACAGCCCATTCAGTTTTACTCCATGATCAAAGTACATGATCAAAATACACTAGATCAGTGGTTCTCAACCTTCTGGCCCTTTAAATACAGTTCCTCATGTGACCCAACCCTAAAATTACTTTTGTTGCTACTTCATAACTGTAATGTTGCTACTGTTATAAGAATCGTAATGTAAATATCTGATATGCAGGATGGTCTTAGGCGACCCCTGTGAATGGGTCGTTCAACCGCCAAAGGGGTTGCGACCCACAGGTTGAGAACCGCTGCACTAGATGGATTGCAGCATAGGCTCATGAAATGAAACTATTTTGAAAGTTAATACTAAATTATGACATTCACTTTTAATGACATGATTAATAGTGTTGTTGAGTTCTTACTTTCTGTTGCATTTCATTTGCACCTTAAATAAGCCCTGTGAGGGTATTATATGTGTTTCAGAGTTGAGGAAATTGTGTTGAAGCCATCTGCCTACTTTTTTTTTCTGGTGAAAAAAACAACATATAATTTTACTGTCATAACATTTTTAAGTGTACAGTAGTGTTAACTATATGCACATTGTTGTTGTGCAGCAGATCTTCAGAACTTTTTCATCTTGCAAAACTGAAGCTATATCCATTGAACAGCTCTCCTTTTCCTCCTCCCCCAGTCCTGGCGGCTGCATTCTGCTTTCTGTTTCTAAGAGTTTTGACTATTTTAGATATCTATGTCTGTATATATAAAAGGCTAATATGCTAGGTGTCCAACCATCTGATCGGTTGCTGTGACGTGTACTGACCACCAGGGGGCAGATGCTCAGTGCAGGAGCTGCTGTGACACACACTGGCCAGCATCATGGACCTGGCGCCAACAAGCCAACACTCGGCTTCCCCCAAGTGGGACACAGGCCCTGCCACCAGTCCAGAGTGACACCCCACCAAATTGCAGCCAACGCTTCCAGGACCCCATGGCGCAAAATGCAGCCCACAGCCAAGCCCAGCCCGGAAATGGTTGCTGTGGGCTCCAGGTAATGATGTCATGTAGCAATGCCCGGCTTCCTCTCCCTGGTGACTAGCCTCCTTGGAGTTTCTTCAGCCCAGGAACACAGGTGGAAACATTTCACACTGTAACCAAATGTCTGTGAAGAGTTTTTCCTGGCCTCATCTCATTTGATCCTCACAGAAGTCCTGG
>NW_005368527.1:486336-522870 GCF_000412655.1 Myotis brandtii | reverse complement strand
CGACTGAAAAGAAGTAAGAAATGGTGGACCTTGAAAATGACTAGGTTTTCTCACTGCACAGAATATAGTTAAACACTGCTGCACTTAAATATTTTGCCCTTTGTTCTCCCTGTGTGATCTACAATAATAATCTGCTTCGTGTTGATGTTTACTGCTGTGTGGCTGACAGTTACCTGAAAGAGAAGTTGGGGTGCTTCACTGGGTTGTAAAAAGTTTGGCTACATCAGAAAGCAGGTCTAATTAAGCAAGTTTATTCTCTATGTATAAAAGGCTAAGTTGATTCACACATGCGCAATACACACAAAGCTCTCACTGGCGCCAATCACATGCGTGTGTTTCGACCTGTCATTGTCGATTGTGAATTTGGTTGACACTTCTATTATAGAGAAAGGGCAAATAGCGATATTAAAATATTTCTTCTAATTAATTTCCTTCCAATGTGCATGAATTCGTGCAACGGGCCACTAGTCTAATATAAATGGAATCATGCATTATTTGTCTTTTATGTGACTAGCTTATTTCACTTAGTATACAATTTGCAGACTTCTGCCACTTTCTCATTTAAGGTTCATCCATGTGGTAACCCTAGCTCATTAGAATTGTTTTTATTGGAGGAGGAAGGGAGGACAGAAGAAGTGCCATTAATTAATAAGCATGTTTTTGTGAGCATTCTTCTGTGTGTGCACGCATGAGATGTGTGCACGTGTCTTAGTAAGTGCCCACGAGTGGAATTACTGGGCCATTGGAGTTGTCGTAATGCCAAATTATTTTAAAACCTCTTGCATATGTTTACCTTCCCACATCCAAAAATATTGGACTGCATTTTCACTAGTGTTGGCATTAACAGGTTTTTTATAATTTCCCAACCTTGGTGAATATAAGATGTCATTGTGGCTTCAGTTATCAAGGAAATCTAAATTAATGAGGTGAGCATCTTCTTGTATCCTCCTTTGAAACACCTGCCCCTTGACTTTTGCTTCTTATTTTTTTAAGCTTGATTATCTTTTAAAACTAATTTGCAGGAGTTCTTTGTAGAGTCCAGTACCAGCTCTTTGTGGGTAATTCATTTTGCAAATATTTTCCCCTAGTTGGGTGTGTCTCCCTCTGCATGTATAGCATCTTTTGAGGAACAGAAGATCTTAATTTTAATATAGGTGAATTTATGGATCTTTGTTTTATGGTTGGTGAGAACACTACCTGAAGTCACATGTTCTGTATTATCTTCTAAAAGTTGTACAGTTTTGCCTTTCAAGTGTATGCCCTGAATCATCAGGAAATGATTTTGGGTTATAGGGTGAGGAGTCATGCAGCCTTCTAATCCCTGCAGGTTTGTGACCTCAGATAAATGACCGATTTCTTCTGACATTAGCATCCTCAACTGCAACACTAAATCCTAATTCCTACTGTGTGTGAGGTTCTGGTGAGGTCAGAATATAGTATCCCAACACAGGGAGCCCTGAGCTCAGTAGGCATTTAGTAATTGCTCCTTGATCTGAGTTTAGCTGCATTCCCTAAGTGTGTGAACACCCAGAAAAAATTGGCACTTGGCTGGGAAAGTTATTTCTAGTATGATGCCTGCCAACCACTACAGGCATCAGGGCCAGGCTGGGTTTGGCTGCTGAGTGAATCTCCCGATAGGGCACTGGCAGCTTAGAGGATGTTCAGCGGGTGCAAAGCTTGCCTGGTTCAGACAGGTGCTCAGTCAGTCCTAGAGCTGATTGCTGTGATATCAGATGCAGTCTAGAAATGACTGCTTCATCCATGGTGCAGTCTTAGGGCTGAGTCCTGACAACTTCGAACCAGGAGCTTTGAGCCTTAAGAAGAGCTTTTTTAGTGAGTGACTGCCAGTGACCACATGTGCAGACACACAGTGTGCATTCATGTTAGCAAACAGATGGCTGGAGATCTGGTGGTCTTTGGTATTTTTGTCACAGCATGCCTTCTGTGAACAACTTGTGGAGGAATTGAATGGGCTAGGATTGTGTGGTGTGGTACAGTTAAAGATGTCCATGATCAGAGTAATGACTATGAAAGTTGGGTGGACATTTCTTTATGAGCTCTGGCCAGGTTAAGGGTTTGAGAGCCTTTTCCAGTTTTGTTCTCTGAGTGTTGTTGCTGGTATTATGGTCAGGAGCTTTGTCATACACCTTCACACAGGGAATCGCTGAGCAAGCATGTAGTAATAAGCCATCAAATGTTTGTTTGTTTTTAAACAAACAGTGGAGTGTTTCTTTGTTTTTTAAATGTATTTTTATTGATTTCAGGGAGGAAGGGAGAGGGGAGAGAGAGATAGAAACATAAATGATGAGAGAGAATCATTGATTGGCTGCCTCCTGCATGCTCCCTACTGGGGATCGAGCCCGCAACCTGATCATGTGCCCTTGACTGGAATCGAACCTTCAGTTCGTGGGTCAACGCTCTATCCGCTGAACCAAAGCAACCAGGGCCATACATGCTTTTGTTTGTTTTTAATATATTTTTATTGATTTCAGAGAGAGAGAGAAACATCAATGATGAGAGAGAATCATTGATCGGCCACTTCCTGCATGCCCCCCACTGGGTATCATGCCCACAACCCAGGTATATGCCATGTCCAGTGTAGGAGATGGACCTCTGCGATCCATCTTCAGCATGATTGGCTTTTGATGGAATTTGCTGATTTCCCCTCATGGCAAACAGAATGTAGGGAGGAGGGAAGGGGAACAAAGAACTGTGAACATGGGCTAGCGTCATGGTGAAAACCCTGGAGGCGTTTGCGACAGCTAGACAGGGGGAGGTGGAGGCAGCTAGGAAGGCCTCAGGCCAATTTTTTTTTTTAATGGCCTAATGGGAGATTGCAAGACCTAGGTGACATGAGGAAACAGGTCACCCCATAGTACTCAGCCAGTGAGGAACCGGAGGAGGGACTAAATAAATAGGCTATGTTCCCTATCCCAGGTGTGCCTGTACAATGGGACAGTCTCTGAGTCCATTATTTGACAAGTGAGCATTTTCTCACACCAGGAATCAAACTGTGACCTCCTGGTTCATATGTCAACTCTCAACCACTGATCCATGCTGTGAGAATAAACAAGTAATCGTTTCTGTCAAAGAAGGGAGTTTAGGCAACTGCCATTTTGAAATGGCAAAGGTCAGCCCTTTTTCCTTTAAATTAACCAATCGCACAAAAATGTGAGCCTAAGCTTTGACCAATCAAGAGTGAGGGTCAGACAGCGTGTATCAGTAGTAAAACCCCATCAGCAGTAAAACTCCAAGCGTGCTGGCCGCTCAGGGCTCATTCTGCCAGACTGTGTTGGTATGCACCCTTCTGCAGAAGTAAAGATATTTGCCTTGCTGTCTGGCTCTCAAGTATCCTTTGTGTTCTTCCAGGACCCCTGGTTTTGGGGCTCACCTTATTTCTAACAGTGCTGGCTGGGCCACACATGGGTTTTTAAACAAGCTCCCTAAACAGTTTTCCGTTTAGCTATAGATGAGAGCCACCACTTTAGAGCTTTCTCCAGAGCAGCAGTTGCATCTTATTTTTAGCTTGAGAATCTTGGTGGGTGAGCTGTAGGAGAGGGTAGCCGCCTGCTGTAAGGACAGATAGCATCGGAATTTTGGAGCAGTAATGACTGCCTAGTGGCGGCATGTTGCTGCAGCCTTGCTCTGGGGGAGGAAGGAGGAAGCATGAATGTCATGCCACGGAGTACATTCCTACATGGAAGTGTGTCCCTGTTCTGTGTGTGTCTCTACATCTGTGCATATTGGGCTTTCTGCTTGAGGCTAGGGCATTTATTGCTAGGGCATCACAGAAGAAACTGCTTTTTAGCAAGAACTGGCCATACCTCAGTTGCCCCAGGCCCTGCCCCCTTGTCCCTGCATCCCATCCCGTACCCCTACCAAGGAACTCTGAGTTGATCGCATTGTTACTGCAAAAAAATTGTGTGACTTTTTGTGAAAGCTGCAGAATTCTAAAGGCGGGGATTCTTTTTTTTACAAAGGGAGGGAGCACTCTGCCCATCTCTCTATATAATCTATATGTATAAAAGGCTAATATGCTAAGTGTCTGTCCAACCAGTAGCTATGATGTGCACTGACTACCAGGAGGCAGGCAGATACCGCAGGAGCTACCGAGCTGCAGTGATTTGGCAGTGGTGGTTCTCGGGTGATGCACCCTGAAACCAGAGAGGAGGGAGCCTGATTCCTCGCTGGGCCATGTGATTCCACCTTCAGCCGTGGGTTATGTTGTTACTGGGGCACTGTCGGCCCCGAATCTAGTTTATTGCACACTTGTGTTTGCATTCCACACCCTGTACGACAGCAACTTTGCAGAGTGTTCTCTCTCACTCCTGGACCCTTGGGCGATGTCGGAGAGATACCTGTAGGCCAGGCCGAGGGACCCCACCTGCCGGAGGAACTCCGCTCACTCCACAGATGCCCTTTGAGCCACGGTGCCACCCCAGGAGTGGCTGGCCATGGCAGGACCATGGGAGGTTGGCTCCAGGGCGTATCCGCCCAGTCTCACCCCACCAGCCACCTTCTAATTAATTTCCTTTCAATGTGCACAAATCCGTGCACTGGGTCACTAGTTTATACATAATGATCACCTAATAAAATGCTTGGCCCTTCTGTTGTTAAACAGACACGATGGTGTCAAGTAAGTAGTGCCAGACCAGAGCCTCAGGCATTTGTGCGGGCACATTTGCTCCCAAAGTGTCCACATCTGCAAGTGTTTGTGGTGCCCTGTGCTCTGTGCCAACAGAAGAGAGCTGTTGATACAGTGCCCAGGGCATGATCTATAAAGGTGACATCATGACCCAAGTGTTGGAATCCCAGGAAATTAGCCTGGACTGCTTAGGGATCTCTTAGCATGGGACTTATTTTCTTTCCTTGAGCCTCAGGTGGGTTTGTACTGATTGTGTATTTAGGGGTTGAATGATTTGGCGTTCTTTCTGTCAAGCCAGTTTTTTGGTGGTAGGAAGTAGATTATTACAAATTTTAGTTCACAAGTGTTAAAGAAGCTGAATAGCCCTAGCTGGTTTGGATCAGTGGATAGAGCGTCGGCCTGCAGACTGAAGGGTCTCGGGTTCAATTCTAGTCAAGGGCACATGCCCAGGTTGCAGGCTCTATCCCCAGTGTGGGGCATGCAGGAGGCAGCCAATCAATGATTCTCTCTCATCATTGATGTTTCTATCTCTCTCTCCCTCTCCCTTCCTCTCTGAAATCAATAAAACAAATTTAAAAAAAAATAAATAAAGAAGTTGTATAGAAGTGAGTCTTTCATTTTTTTTTTTTTTTTGGGGGGGGGGTGGGGGGGGGGGGGGAGAGGAGTTATGTGACCACAAGCTTTTACAGCAGCGGTTCTCAACCTGTGGGTTGTGCCCCCTTTGGGGGTCGAACGACCCTTTCACGGGTCGCCTAAGACCATCGGAAAACACATACATAATTACATATTGTTTTTGTGATTAATCACTATGCTTTAATTATGTTCACTTTGTAACAATGAAATTGGGGGTCACCACAACGTGAGGAACTGTATTAAAGGGACGCGGCATTAGGAAGGTTGAGAACCACTGTTTTACAGTAAGAATGCAAGGAAAGCATTTACAGTGTTTATTGACAGCCATTCAAGTTAACCACAGTCTTGTATAGACTTAGCCAAGGTTCAGTTAAAAACAAACCAAATATTCTGGCAGTGCTTGCAATAAATACTTCTGTTTGTGGACTCGTACCCATTTGTGTGTTTTGTAGAGCCCGCCAATAAACCATTGTTTAATAATGAAGTCCAGATTGGCCTGCCTGGGGCACCTGTGGAGCCTTTATCACAACTGTTGGCAGCTGTGTAACTCGTGTTGGCCACCTGTCATGCTGTGGCTTGTAGGGTACACTGCTGGGCCTTCAGCTTGAAAATGAGATGGTAGAAATGCCAGAGATTGGGGATGGGGATAGGCACGGTGTACCCCTTTCTCCCTGCTCTTGGGTTTTTCTATGCTGCTGTTACAGTTCCATCCTTGACTTCCAAGTAAACTCGCTGCTTTCTGCCTCTTACATCATCCCTGTGATGAGGGCTTGTTTCAGATAGATGACATGAGGATTGCTTGTTAGAGTTCACATCTATATTTCCTTTGTCAGCAGGCGGGGCATCTCCCACTAGACCTCAGCCCAATGCAGAGGCAAATCCAAAAGATGAAATGTCATCATGCTCTAAAGGAGTGCAAATGGAAAGTTCTTATACTTATCTAGTAGACAGAACAAAGGAAGGGGCAGGAATGTGTCTGGCTTTAATGAGTCAAAGGCTTGTAAAGCAACTTAAGTCCCAAGGTGATGTACAAACTTTGTGAAGACAGAGTGGAGGGGCTATAAATGCTTGTACCTTGCTTGTCTGTGAAGGTGAGGTAATAATATATTCAACTGATGTTTTTCTTAATGGCAGAAAAGCTCTCAGTAAACTAAGAACTGTAAAAGGAAGTTCTAGCAGTGTGGTCAGCAGGAGGGCAGCAGGTCTCTCTGGCCTTTCTGACATTTGAAGGTGCCGTGACAGTGATGATGCAGGACCTGGGTGCTATGCTCTCTTTTCTGTCAGGTTTGTGTGACGTAACTGAGGACTGCTAGCGTTTCATATCTTGTACTTACCTGTTTGTGTGTGGGGAGAGGAAGAAACATATATGCATACATACATGCGCGCGCGCGCACACACACACACACACACACATATACTGCATTTATTTATTTATTTATTTTACCGTTTGCTAGAAACTCTGCTGACTGGTTTTTTGGTTATCTGGGGGTTTTCTTCTTTTTTAGTGCTTGTGGAAACACAAGTTAGCTATTACAAAATCTCAGTAGAAGACCTCAGGCTTAGGTGCCTGTTGAGGGTCATATGGGCAGAATCTGAACCATGGTCTTGCTGGTTCTGAAATAGTTTCACCTGGATGTTGGAGGCCATCACCACTATCAGAGACCACTCCCCACCAAAGGAAGGCAAAAGGGGGTTATGTGCTTAGATAACCAGAGGGAAACCAGTTATTTGCCATATTAGAGAAATCTGTCAACAACCTTTGTTAGTTGATATTCAGAGGATTGAGAGTAAGTTGGTTCGACTCACTTTAGGCTCCTGGGCTTTCAAAACTCAGATTTAAGCTCAGCCATTGGGTGGAGTGCTGCTTCAGCAGGCAGTGCTTGGTGTGGTTGGGAGGTCAGTAGACTGAGCATTGGGATACCACCTCATCCCCTATCCCCATGCTATCTTCTCGAGGGCTTCCTGTTCATTTTAGCAGCCATGACATACTCTCTGCATTACTGCTGTTAAAGATAACCCTGTTTGTCTGGAGGCATTAAGGTTAGTTTCTGCCTGTGTTCAAACATTTATGGGGACATTTCAACCTGCCAAGCACTGACTGGATACTGTCCATAGCAATATGAACTTGGAAGAAGGGAAACTAACAAGATCACAGTTTGGTGGATGCTTTGGTTGTATCTAATTTCAAATTCCAGTTGTTAATTGCTGATATATAGGAAACAGTTGACTTGTGTATTAACCCTGTATTCTACAGACTTGCTATAATTACTTCTTAGTTCCCAGTAATGTGTTTTGTCGATTCTTTGGGATTCTCTACATAAACAATGATGTCATCTGAAAATAAAGACAGTTTTTTTCCCTTTCCCAATCTGTATCCCTTCCATTTCCTTTTCTTGTCTTTAAATATTCACATATATATAACATTATATATATATATATGTGTGTGTGTGTGTATATATATACATATATGTGTGTATATATATATATAATTTCAGAGAGGAAGGGGGGGAGAGAGAGAGATCAATGATGAGAGAGATCATTGATTGGCTGCCTCCTCATGCCCTCTGCTGGCCCTGACATGTGCCCTGACGGGAATTGAACGTCTTGGTGCATGGGATCGCGCTCAACCAATTGAGCTACACTGGCCAAGACAGTCCTTTGCTTGTCTTAATACATTAGTTAAGACTTCCAGCAAGATGTTGAAAAGAAGTAGTGAGAAAGGGCTTCTTTGCCTTGGTCTAGATCTTAGGAAAGAAGCTAGTTTCTCAGCATTAGATACATCTTGTGTGATAAGACAAAATTTGGCCATAGGAACCTTTGAGAAGGCCACCTACAGCAGACTTGGGGTGAGCAGGGGACAGGATCTCAGGGAAGGCTTCTTGAAGGAGAGGGGTTTGCCAGGATGTGGTGTTGTATAGGACAGGATATTCCAGGCAGGAAAGACCTAGTTTATTGAAACAAAGGAATCAAGCCCTAGCCGATTTGGCTCAGTGGCAGAGCATCGGCCTGCAGGCTGAAGGGTCCCGGGTTCAATTCCAATCAGGGGCACATGCCTGGGTTTCGGGGTTGATCCCCAGTAGGGGAAGTGCAGGAGGCAGCCAATCAGTGATTCTCATTGATGTTTCTCTCTCCCTCCTCCTTCCTCTCTGAAATAAATGAAAATATATTTTAAACAAAGAAATCAAGAGTGTCATAATGGTGCATGTGTGATCATCTTGGAGAGAGAGAGGAAATTTGGCTAGAATCCTTGGATTTTTGTCATATGCCCAGTGCCCTGATGTGCCAGAGACACAGTCTGCATAGACAGCAGACCGTGGTACCTCCAGTCTGTGCTAATTCTGATGTGGTGTAGCTTCCTTCAGCAAGCTGGTTTTCTTGGATGGGCAGGCTCCACCAAGTTTAAGCTTCAACTTGCATGGTTTATATCTGGGCCACTTGGTAGCTGACTTGAAAATTCTAGACAGCACAAAGTAGTATCATGGGGTTGAGTGTTGAGGCAATTGGGGATACAATTATAGCAGAAGAATAGTTTTATCTATTCCCTTCTTGAAGTTCAGCTTGCCCACCATTCATGGTTTTTTACTACCATGCCACTTCACTATGCAGGGCCCCAAACTACAGGCCTCACCCCACATTGGCTGTCTGCATCCTGGAAATCTTGGGTGTCAGCCAGATCCTAGAGCCCCAAGCTCCAAATAGATCAGTGATTCTTCTGTTCATTTTGGATGAGTCCTGGCATCCAGCCATCATTTACAACATTCTTCCCTGGGAACCTGGCAAAAAAGTCCCAAGAACTGGCTTGATGAATCTTTGGAACACGAGTCTGTCTTAGGTTGCTAGTTGCTGTAATATGTTGAAAAGACTTCTGCAAAAATAGTGGGAAGGGGACAATTTCCTAACCTAGAAATTAGCCTTGGAATTATAGCCAAGTTTTGATTGTGTTCAGTGCTAGCCACAGAATCACATTCCACCATTTCTCTTCTTATCCCCTTGGCTTCTGGACTGGGGAAGAAACAAGTGGACCCAGGAAATCTGGGCATGAGGGTGTTTTTCACTGAGCTGGTGGAGATCACAGTGGAGTTCCCGGTGCCTGTGTGCCAGATACGTATTCAGAGACCAGCATGTCTCCTCCACTCTGAACTGCATATCCAGACCTTTATCATTTACAGCTGCACAGATGCAAGGGAAGGAGAACATTCTGCCTTGGTGTTTTCATCTTTGTTTTACTACACATTTACAGAAATGTGTAGTTTTATATTATGAGAAAGTTACTGTGAATTATGTTTGTATAAACTCATAGACTCCTGGCACAGCACACGATTTCTTGATTGTGCAGTGGATCAGTCTTGGCTTGAATGTTAGAGCATGTGGGAAGCTTTTGAAACTCCTAATACTTGGTCCCCACCCAGAACGCTGTTCATTGCGATCTCTGTGGGAAGAGGCCTAGGCATCAATATTTTTAAGGTTTCCAAGGTGCTGCCAGCTGTAAAGCACTGTTTGTATCGAAATTTCACTCTGGGTCAGGTGCTGAGTGTTGAAAATTTGGGAAACTGCACTGTCTCCCGAGGAGAACTTGCTGGGCAAATTGCACACACTTCTGGTCATGCTTGGCTAAAATGCTTTTGTTTATATCCACCCATGGATTTTTCATCTGCTCTCTTCATTGTAGGTTACCACCTTCTTAGTCTGAGGACAGAGGAAATGGTGGTCTGGTTTATTATCAAGGCCCAGTTGACTATTTTGGCTACATTTGGGCTCTGCTGAAATCTGGGAAGTGGAGCTCTGACCATTTTAAGTGCTGAAGCTACTTATTCATTTGAAATGAAAGACTTTCTGAAATGAATTACCATAGTCTTTGCCTTGAGGTAAAAGGGTTGTGGATTCACCAATGTTCATAGCAGCAGTACTCACGGTGGCCAAAAGGTAGAAACAACCCAAATGTCCACTAACAGATAAATGGATAAACACTGGCATATCCATATACTAGAACATTACTGAGCCTAAAAGGGAAGAAAATTCAGATACATTCTACAACATGGATGATCCTTAAAAACATTGTGCTAAGTGAAAGAAGCCAGACACCAAAGGACATATATTGTATCATTCTACTTATGTAAGACTAGTGGCCCAGTGCACGATATTCGTGCATGGGCGGGGGTCCCTCAGCTCAGCCTGACCCTCTCCAATCGGAGACCCCTTGGGGGATGTCCGACTGCTGATTTAGGCCCGATCCCACACGGATCAGGCCTAAACTGGCAGTCGGACATCCCTTTTGCAATCTGGGACTGGTTCTCATTGGTTGGTTTCTATGCCAGTCAGCGTCAAAAGCTCTGCCTCCTAGGCAGCCATTGGCTCCTCACAGTTCACCCAGATTTGGTTCTCATTGGTTGGTTTCTATGCCAGTCAGCGTCAAAAGCTCTGCCTCCTAGGCAGCCATTGGCTCCTCACAGTTCACCCAGATTTGGTTCTCATTGGTTGGTTTCTATGCCAGTCAGCGTCAAAAGCTCTGCCTCCTAGGCAGCCATTGGCTCCTCACAGTTCACCCAGATTTGGTTCTCATTGGTTGGTTTCTATGCCAGTCAGCGTCAAAAGCTCTGCCTCCTAGGCAGCCATTGGCTCCTCACAGTTCACCCAGATTTGGTTCTCATTGGTTGGTTTCTATGCCAGTCAGCGTCAAAAGCTCTGCCTCCTAGGCAGCCATTGGCTCCTCACAGTTCACCCAGATTTGGTTCTCATTGGTTGGTTTCTATGCCAGTCAGCGTCAAAAGCTCTGCCTCCTAGGCAGCCATTGGCTCCTCACAGTTCACCCAGATTTGGTTCTCATTGGTTGGTTTCTATGCCAGTCAGCGTCAAAAGCTCTGCCTCCTAGGCAGCCATTGGCTCCTCACAGTTCACCCAGATTTGGTTCTCATTGGTTGGTTTCTATGCCAGTCAGCGTCAAAAGCTCTGCCTACTAGGCAGCCATTGGCTCCTCACAGTTCACCCAGATTTGGTTCTCATTGGTTGGTTTCTATGCCAGTCAGCGTCAAAAGCTCTGCCTCCTAGGCAGCCATTGGCTCCTCACAGTTCACCCAGATTTGGTTCAGATTAGTCAGTTTCTATGCCAATCAGCGTCTCCTGGCCTGATCAGAGAGGCACGGCTGCTGGCCAGGCCCAGAGAGAAAGAGAGAAGGGCTGATCAACAGCTGCCACAGAGGCTACGGATCAGACCCTGCTTCTCTCTCCAGGCCTCTCTCCGGGCCTGATCCACAGCCCCCTTGGCAGTCAGTGCTGGGTCGCTATGCCTGGAGCTACGACAGTCAGTGCTGGGTCGCACAGCAACCCAGCACTGACTGCAGGACTGACTTCTGGTCGGTCGAGTCTTCGGTTGTTTTGGACGTTACGGACCCTGGGTTTTTATATATTAGGATACCTAAAATAGTCAAATTCATAGGGATAAAAAATAAAAGAGTGGTTACCAGGAGCTGGATGGAGGAGAGTGAGAGTCACTGTTTAGTGGGTATGGTTTCAATTTTGGACGATGGAAAAGTTTTGGAGATGGGTGGGGTTAATGGTTGCACAACAATGTGAACGTATATAATGCCACTGAGCTATGTACTTAAAAATGGTTAAAGTAGTAGCCCTGGCCAGGTTGCTCAGTTGGTTGGAGCATCATCCCGTACACCAAAAGGTTGCAGGTTTGATTCCCGGTCACAACATGTACCTAGATTGCAGGTTCAATCCCCAGCAGGGTGTATGCATGAGGCAACCGATCAATGTATCTCTTTCTCTCCCTCTGAAATCAATAAAAACACGAATAAACTTTGTTTTGCATATTTTACCATAATAAAAAAATATTTAGCGGGTATACCTTGCCACCTTGCTGAATACTGATTTTATTCACTCACAGATTAATGAGTGGTACCCGAATAGTTTATCTAAAGCTGTTTCCTTCTGTCACGGCAGTTAAATTGTTGGCTGGTTTTCTTTTGGTAAAATGACATAGTTGTCTTCTTGCCTGCTATCGAATTGCTGTCCTGTTCGCTGTGCCTTCAACTGCTCCTCTCCCCTTTCAATAAGCTGCTTCTATCCTGGTGTCCTGGGAACAGAGATAAGTCTGCCTTCTTTGTGGTGTGGGGGCTTTGTGATGGCCTTATCAGATGCTACCACTCTATTGTAGCTAAACTTGAGTTTCAGGTTTGTTTTTTAGCTTCAGTTTTTACATTTGGCATCTGGGGGTTCAACTTGTCTTATTTTGAATTAAAGTTGACTTTATTATTCACTAAAGGCCTGATGCACGAAATTCATGCAAGGGGCTTGGCCCTCGCAGCCCTGGCTGACTCGGCCCTTGCAGCCCTGGCTTCGTCCAGAAGGTCGTCAGGACGGTCGTTCTGCTGTTTGGTCTGATTAGCATATTAGCTCTTTATTATATAGGAGGATTGTTTTTTCCATTTGGATGTCACTGTTTTGAGTGGTACTTCATTGCCTCCTTGAGTTATTGGCTTCAATGGTAAGTGACTGTTGTGAGGATCCCAGATGTACACTGGGTCCGTGGTGGTCTGGCGTGAGCCAGCCCTTCCAAGGGCACTGAACCTCCAAGAGAAGGTGTCCTGCCTGCCCAGTGATGAGCAGAGAGCTGCTCTCCTTCCTTTCCTGGAGTCCTTTAGGGTCCAAAATGATGATATCCAAGACCTAGGACATTTTCAGTTTGGGATATTTGGGCATAAAAGCCTCTCCAGATGTTTCCTCATATGCTCACAGTGCTTTATTAGGCAAGCAGCTTTCTATATTGGTCCATTGTGGTGTAGTCCAAATAATGCCGAGAGCTTCTGGGTCCCTGTTTCCAGCAGCAAAGAGAGACCCTGGTGGTATAGATTTAAGTCACCCGAGTCTGCAGTCATGAGTAAAGGCCATAAAGGTACCTTGCCAAGACTGTTGTGACTTGAAGGTCTTTTACATTTGGCACATAGGATCTGTGGGGTTTCTGAGAATTCTGAGATAGAAAACCAGGGAATGGTCAATAAAGACAGTGGCTTGTTGCCATAACAAGGGGGCTCTTCTTGGCCTGCTTTCCTAATTAAAGGTGGAATATGTTTGTGAAATGAAAAATTGGTCAGCAGAGTAGCTGTTATACAGCATTGCCTACAATTGTGGCTTTTATTTAGGGAATCATTCTGTGACTACCAGGAGGAATTAGCATTCTTCTAGCTATAATAATGTAAACCTAGGGTTTGCTGTCATTGCAAACCACCTGTTGGGTGGAGTCCAGGATAACTGACCCGATCCTTGACTCTCTGGAGAATAATGTACATATGCTTGTAATAATCAAGATTTAGGTAAAAAGTGAAGTTGTAGTATGGAACTGGCTTAATGAGCTGTAAATCCTTAAAGGTAAAAAATAATCTGTCCTTTTTCATTATCTTTTAAGATGACAATGTAAAGATGCTATCACCGAATGGAAGCTGCTATTTAAGTAAATCACAAGCCACCATGTTCAAAATAGAGATATATGCCAGGGGAATGGTTTTTTGAGTAATTTACACATGAATGAGATGTTTCAGTGAAGAAAGTTTGTTCTTTGTGTGACTGTTACCCCATTTAATATATAAAGTGGAGGAAATGAGAAGAGATTAAGAACCATAGAGCCTCACTTGTGAAAAATTCCAAGAAGTGGGGATGAAAAATGTCCCAATCCCAGGTACACCCACCCTTTTTTTCCATAGTACATCACATAGTTGTTTTCATTCTTGATTGTTGAACCCATAAGGGCAGGTGCCTTTGTGCTGAATCCCAAGAACCTGCAGTGCTACAAGATATACAGTAAGTTTGTTGAATGGTTGAATCAGAAATTCAGAGTTTTCACCTAAACCAGGAACATCTGAAATGACAGGGATATACCTAGGTACCCCCACATTCCTGCTGCTTGGCCAGCCTGGACCAGTTGGTTTTCAGCCTCATTTCCACACTGTCTTACAGACCCATGCCAGACAGATACATATTAGCACATACCAGTGAAGAGGGCAGCAAAAGGACAAGCCAGATAGATGCTGGATAGCAAGAGGAAGAAAACTGTAATCGGATCACAGGGACACAGTTAACAAAAGTAGGAGCAATCTGGACCCTTATCAGAACTCCTTGGATGGGGTCTTGCAGGGTCAAAAATGCCATTATGCCCACCTCTTTCAATCTAGGTCCTGCTGGGACCATCACCTCTGTAGACTTTTTTCTTATTCATAATACTTTTTTCTTCTTAATACTTTTTTAAAAACCTCTCAAGTCATACTTAGGATTGAAATCTATCTTAATAGCCTTTATTCTCTATCTTTACTCATGAGAGATAGTGAACCTCACCCACAAGGGATCTTGTGTCTATTGGGGGTGGTGCTTACATACATGTTTTGTTGTCGTTTTGTTTTGTTATTTTGTTTGTTTTTTTTGTTTTAAGAGAGAGTGGAAGTGAGGGGGAGAGACAGAGAAACATCAGTGTGAGAGAGACACATCAATTGGTTGCCTCCTGTACATGCCCCAACCAGGGCTGGGAAAGGGAGCCTGCAACCTGCTCTTGACCAGAATTGAACCTGGCATCCTTCAGTCCGTGGGCCTACGCTACGCTCTATCCACTGTGCCAAACTGGCTAGGACAGGGGCTTACATTTTCATATATATGTGGATCAGTATGTAAATGGAACAAATCAGAACCATGAAAACTGGGCTCAGAGAGAGGAGGAGGTTGTGTGTGCTGTGAGCTTTGTTGCCTCTGGATGTGCCTTGGTTGAGGGCAGAATATGTTGGGTCCCAGTCTTGAGGGCTGCGGCCCCACCACCTCAGTTGTGTTTGCCTAGAGCAGCGGTTCTCAACCTGTGGGTCGCGACCCCTTTGGAGGTCGAACGACCCTTTCACAGGGGTCGCCTAAGACCATCGGAAAACACATACATAATTACATATTGTTTTTGTGATTAATCACTATGCTTTAATTATGTTCAATTTGTAACAATGAAAATACATCCTGCATATCAGATATTTACATTACGATTCATAACAGTAGCAAAATTACAGTTACGAAGTAGCAACGAAAATAATTTTATGGTTGGGGGTCACCACAACATGAGGAACTGTATTAAAGGGTCGTGGCATTAGGAAGGTTGAGAACCAGTGGCCTAGAGGATCTTTCATAGGGCTAGTGTTCTGTATGATTGTGTTGAGTGAAATTGCTTTCTCCCCTAGGCCTAGGACATATCTGTATAGGTGATGTTCTAGGTATACTTGCACTTAATTACAGTCAAACAACCCTTTGGCTTCTCTCAGGCAACAAAGGAGAGAATGCTTTTGTTGCTGGCCAGTCAGCAATTAGCACAGTTTAAAACAAAAAGAGGCCATTGAGAGTGCTAGTATTGGTAAGGGTGTGAAAGAAGCAGTGATCACTGGCAATTGAAGAGATTGAAAAACTGTTGTTGATTTAGATAAAGGAAAAGCTGTTAGTCAGTGACAGCATTTCTGAGGCAGTAATGTATGAACACACGAACATGTTGCATGCTGACTTGAAAGACACCCCTGGAACGAGTGCTGAAAGTGATTCCTTTAAGGCAAGTAGGGGGTAGTTCGATAAATTTAAGAAATTTTTATTTATAGGTTAAACAGTACATTAGACACGTGCTGTATATAAGAAAGTTTAAAACGAAATTATTTGGGGGTCTGGAACAGATTAATTCAATTTACGTGGTTTCTAATGGGGAAAAATGATTTGGTTTTCGAACAAATCACTTCTCAAAAAAGCCTTCCAGAGCGAATTAGATTCTAGAACGGAGGTTCCACTGTATTTTTACAGGGTTTGAACTGGATTGAATTAGATGAAGATTTTTCTTTCACTCCCATGGTGTGCTGCTTCACCTGAAAGTAGAATGCATTTTGATGCCATTTCTATGGCAACCAGTGAACTCGAAGGGAACAAATTATATGTTTGTGTTCTAACATGGTAACAGAATTAGTGAAGGCACATTGAAATATCATTAATACCAGTGCAGCATTTTGAGAATTGAAATAGTCCAGTACTAAATTTTTGACATTGACTCCATTTGAGTACACTTCTAATAATCTGCATGTCACTCAATTTAGTCTTTGTTTTGAATGTCATCAGTGAGGGGGAGCGCTTAATCCCAAATGGGTTTGCTCACACACCTCTACCATTGGGGATTCTTGTGTTCAAGTGTGTGACACCCTTACCCTTACCCCATCCTGGAGGTTTTTACTTACCCATTCTTCCTTTAAATCAAACCTCCTCCATGAGACCAAATAAGACAAAATGTGAATTCCTTCTTTGTGGATCTGCAAAAGGTTACTTCTCAGGAAGGCTTCCTTGATCTGAGTCCCTTGCTGAGGCACCACTGGCACCCTGAGAGTTAGCACCCTTTGCCTGCCCTCCTGTCTAAGGGCACGGTCCTAGCTGTGGGTGACTGGGGGGGGGGGTGTCCAGTGTCCCCGCAAGCACACTTTGCTCCCATCCCCCATGATTCACATCTTTCCCAGCTTCCATTCTCTTGGCTTCATCAGATTGAGCTATCCTCGCACCAATTTTAATTCGGTAAGAGGCATGGTTTTCAACTAGAGTAATTTGGAGACGTTTTGAGTGAGTCACCTTAACCCATGGGATATGGGAGACCTGTATACGGGCAGCCTGAGGTGGGAGACAGACATGAAGCAGTTCTAGTGTGGTTCTGTATTTTGGCTTCCCCCAATTGTTATGGACAGTGAGATAGCTCATATGGTTTACATTCTTGTGCTCGTGCCTTGCCTGTTCCAGCCACCATGTACGGTGGGGACCAGGGCTGAGGATTGCTGCCTGTTCCTCTGACCTTCCTCTCGCCTCAGCAGATGGTACTGTTGCGTGTTCTTTTTTGCTAATGAAAGAGCTTATTCATGCCATTCACTGAGGGTGGACTCAGAGCTCTGCCCTCCTCCATCTGCCGGGGATGGCACCCACCATCCTTCTCAGAGGCCACCCTCATGCATTGACTTCTTCATCTCGGCCCAGCACCCTGCACTGCCCCTGAGCAGCACCAGCTGCTCTGGGGCCAGAACAAGGGAAATGCAAAGCCTCTCCAAGCTCTTTACACCGTTGGGGTGGGGGAGGGCATCCCAGTTTGGGGAAGGGGGCTCAGGGCAGCATCTGTAGTCCTGCTGAATTTTGCATGTGTCTCACAAAACATCGTCTGGGAAGGAGCTACATTTGTAACTAGATCCTGTGTTCCAATCCCCACCTTCTTGTGAGGAACCTGGGAGTCCAGCCAGCTCTCAGCTCAGGCTCTAGAACCTTGTTCAGAAGTTCTCATCTCACCACTCCCTTTGGTGTGTCCACCTTGGTCCAAAACTCTCCCTTCAATATCTAATGCTTATGTACCTCACATCACGGTTAATGTTTTCTAGGATAGTTTCCACTTCCTTCCCTTTGACACCAACTATTCAATTCTTGGAATACAATTTATGTTTTCCCCAGTCCTCTAAATTGCCAACAGCCTGATAGAAAATCTAGGGAGTAGTCATGATACCCTAAAGCCATGTGGCCCACACCTGCCGCCTATAACCTGGCCTGCGGTGTCACCAGCCAGGAGGCTACTGGTTCCCGGGTCTCTTTTTCTGCCTACCTCCCCGGCAGGGACTTTGCTTGACATTCTTCTGGGTGCTCTCCCCTCTGGGTATACAACTTCCTTAATGGTCCCCACTCAGGCCTGTTACTCAGTTCTGTTCTGTCCTGCCCTTATCCCTAGATAACCAACATTTTACCAGATGGTTTAGCAGTTGATTTTAATCCTGGGCTCCCCCTCAGGGTCAACTATCAGGATTCAGCCTCTTAAATTATATTTGAGTCTGACTCCATCCTCCACCCATTTTTGGGGTCTTCTTGTGATCCTGCAATAGCTTTCATGGTGATCTTGCTCTCTATTGCCTCAACAATGTTCCCAAATTGTTGGATGCCTAATCCCTAACTAAGGTGACTTCAGCTAGTCCTAGGACCAGCAATCCCCAGGGGAGAACACACCCTTACCCTTTGTTTCCCAAAGTCCTTCTCACTTTGAGATCTCATTAGATGCTAATCTCCCTTAGTGCCAATTAAGTACAGCTCCAAATCTTGAGCAAGCAGCCATGCCAGCGACATTATTTTCATTGTACTTATTTTTGCACTGGCTTTCTCTTCATAGCAGCTGGTGCTAGTTTTGAAGTTACTGATATTTTTTCTTTTAATATTGAAAAATTTTACATCTACAAAAAGTAGACTCGCCAATTAACATTTTGCCACCTTTGTTTTATTAGTGCACGGGATTTTTATCCAAATCCTTTGAAAGTAAGTTGCAGATGTGATATTTTACCTGAAGTGCTTCAGCAAGCATCTCTTTAAAAATAAGAGCATTTTCTTGCTCTGACAGAGGTGGCTCAGTTAGTTGGAGCCTCGTCCAGTACACCAAAAGATTGAGGGTTTGAGCCCAGGTCGGGTGCATACGGAAGGCAACTGATTGATGTTTTTCTCTCGCATCAGTGTTCCTCTCTTCCTCCTTCTCTCTAAAACCAATAAAAATATATCCTTGGGTGAAGATTTAAAATAATAAAATAATAAAATAAAAGTAAAGGCATTCTCTTGAAAGCAGGGACTCCAACGGGCATTTGTGCACCCATGTTCATAGCAGCATTGATCATAGTGGCCACAAGGTGGAAGCAGCAAAAGTGTATATCCATATAGTGGAATATTATAAAAAGGAAGGAAATTCTGACACATGTGTAAACCCTGAGGATATCAAGCTAAGTGAAAGAAGCCAGTCATAACAAGGACAAATAATTTCACTTATATGAGGTAATTAGAGTAGTCCGATTCATAGAGACAGAAAAGTAAAATGGTGGGTGCCAGAGGCTGGGGGGAGGGAATTGGGTAGTTAGTGTTTAATGGGGACAGTTTCAATTTTACAAAATTAAAAATGTTCTGGAGATGGATGGTACTGCTGGCTGCACAACAATGTGAATATACTTAATGCCACTAAACTGGTCATTTAAAAATGATTAAAATGTTAAATTTTATGTATATTTTACCACAATTTAAAAAGATAAAAAATCAGTGAAGTGGCCGAAACCGGTTTGGCTCAGTGGATAGAGCGTCGGCCTGTGGACTGAAAGGTCCCAGGTTCGATTCCGGTCAAGGGCATGTACCTGGGTTGCGGGCACATCCCCAGTGGGAGGTGTGCAGGAGGCGGCTGGTCGATGTTTCTCTCCCATCGATGTTTCTAACTCTCTATCTCTCTCCCTTCCTCTCTGTAAAAAATCAATAAAATATATTTAAAAAAAAAATCAGTGAAGTGTTTATTCATTTATAACAAAAAGGGCATCATCCTTAAAAACCCACAATAAACATTTTGTTATATACAAAAAAATCAACAGTAATTGCATCCCATATTAGATTTTCCATGTTGTCTCCCAAAAGGTCTCTCTCTCCCATTCAAACAAGTTCACACATCTCATGTGATATTAGTGTTTTCTTTTAAATAATTATATTTAAGTTTATAAAGTGCAAGTTGATTTGTAACACAGGTGGATCACTGGGTGATGAAGGTGGTTGGTGTGGGACTGAGTTGGGGTCAAACCAACCCTAAATATGTAGTGTGGTCTGGGTTGCTGTAGTTCTGGAGCAGGTTCCTAAAGGGTGTGCCCTGACCTAGCTTCTAGAGGAGAGAAACCTTCTAGATCAGTGGTTCTCAACCTTCCTAATGCCGCGACCCTTTAATACAGTTCCTCATGTTGTGGTGACCCCCAATTTCATTGTTACAAATTGAACATAATTAAAGCATAGTGATTAATCACAAAAACAATATGTAATTATATATGTGTTTTCCGATGGTCTTAGGCGACCCCTGTGAAAGGGTCGTTCGACCCCCAAAGGGGTCGCGACCCACAGGTTGAGAACCGCTGTTCTAGATGTTTATGATAAGGCCCACACGGGGCTCTTGAGTATCAGAATGTGGTTAGTGCAGCTGAGGAACTGAATTTTTAAATTTTATTGAATTCGAATTAAATGTTAAAACTGATGCTTAATTTAGTTATTGGAGAACTTTTAAGTATGTTTGGAATACTTTGGATATGTGAATCTACTTTTTCTTTTTTTTTAATTTTTTTTTATTAAATCTTTATTGTCAGTCCATTCCCTTTCTATGTCCCTGATTCATTATAATCACCAGTTCATTCTGTACATCAGATTATTTATTCACTTGGTTCTTAGATTCACTTGTTGATAGATGCATGTTTGTTGTTCACAATTTGTATCTTTACCTTTTTCTTCTTCCTCTTCTTAAAGGATACCTTTCAGCATTTCGTATAATACTGGTTTAGTGGTGATGAACTCCTTTAGCTTTTCCTTATCTGTGAAGCTCTTTATCTGACCTTCAATTCTGAATGATAGCTTTGCTGGATAAAGTAATCTTGGTTGTAGGTTCTTGGTATTCATCACTTTGAATATTTCTTGCCATTCCCTTCTGGCCTGCCAAGTTTCTGTTGAGAAATCAGCTGACAGTCGTATGGGTATTCCCTTGTAGGTAATTGAGTCTCTTTCTCTTGCTGCTTTTAAGATTCTCTCTTTGTCTTTTGCTCTTGGCATTTTAATTATGATGTGTCTTGGTGTGGTCCTCTTTGGATTCCTTTTGTTTGGGGTTCTCTGCGCTTCTTGGACCTGTAAGTCCATTTCTTTCACCAGGTGGGGGAAGTTTTCTGCCATTATTTCTTCAAATAGGTTTTCAATATCTTGCTGTCTCTCATCTTCTGGCACCCCAATTATTCTGATGTTTGTACGCTTGAAGCTGTCCCAGAGGCTCCTTACACTATCTTCGTATTTTCGGATTCTTTTTTCATTTTGCTTTTCCGGTTGGGTGTTTTTTGCTTCTTCGCATTTCAAATCTTTGGCTTGATTCTTGCGCTCCTCTGGTCTGCTATTGGGTGTCTGTATAATATTCTTTATTTCAGTCCGTGTATGCTTAATTTCTAGTTGGTTCTTTATCATAGCATCGAGGGTCTCATTAGTTTTCGTGACTCTCTCCTCAAGTTTATTGACAGCTTCTAGCACATTTTTGCAAGCCCTCAAAATTGCGATTTTTAGCTCTATA
Source organism: Myotis brandtii (assembly GCF_000412655.1). Classification (NCBI taxonomy): domain Eukaryota; kingdom Metazoa; phylum Chordata; class Mammalia; order Chiroptera; family Vespertilionidae; genus Myotis; species Myotis brandtii. The sequence goes on along the minus strand of NW_005368527.1, from coordinate 501,484 downwards.
TCCTCCATTTCTGTCATGTTTTTTTGTCTCCGCATTTTTTATGCTTTCTTGGTGCACCCCCTAGTGGTCTTTGTGCGCAGTCTTGTTCTAGTTGAGCCTTGATTGTTGTAGTTAATACTAGAGGGATTTGACCACCAGGCCGACTGGCTGTGTGAATCAGCTGTGTCTGCCGCGGAAAACTTCTGTCCTCTGGGGAGGTGCTAATCTAGCCTTTGCCTGAGGCGATCTGGCAAATGGCTCTGCGCAGGGCTTGGGCGGGGCGGGCTCAACAGGGCGGGCGGGCGGAGGGAGCGGTTATGGCCCCTCTCAGTCCCGTTCCCAGAGGCTCTGCTTCTCAGAACCCCCGGAACCGCTGCAAACCTCGGAGGGAAAGCTGCCTTCCAACTGATGCCAGACACTCCCGCTTCTCCCGTTTGGGTCCGAGTCCCCAGCGATTCGCCCGTATCTGGAGCTCAGAGTCTGAGACTCCCCCCTGACCGAAAACGACAACCGCGCTCTCAGCCACCAGCCCGCTTTGCGCGCGCACCTCCGCACCTGAGTTTTTTCCACACTGCGCCTCCTCTGAGCCTCGGTGTGCTGTTATTTTTCCTTCTAGTTGAAGAGTCTCTCCTCAGCCAGCCTTCCTGTGGTTCTGGGTGATGTCCGTTCCGTCTTTTAGTTGTATTTTTGAAGTGGTTGTTTGCGGCAGCAGTCTCCGGTGTTTACCTATGCCGCCATCTTGGTCTCTCTCCTGAATCTACTTTTTCAACTCTAAATTTTATAGACTCTAAATACAGATAAATTATTTTGGGTGAAAATTTAGCTACTAAATTGAGATGTGCTGTAAGTATGGGGTATACCTGGGTTTCAGACATATTTAGTATGAAAAGGTAAAATTTCTTTTATTATGACTACATGTTGAAATGATATTTTGGGTATATTGGGTTGAATGGCATATACTATTACATATTCAATGAAATATACTCAACTTGACCTTTTTACATTACTACTAGAAAATTTTATAGTGCTTGAGTGGCCACATAATGTTTCTGTCAGTTGTGTGTAGATATGATGCAAGTATGAAGTATCACTTTCTCTGTGCAGCAGCCCCCATTGCACCCTCCACCACCAGGTCCTAAGTCCTCTCTATATGTCTCTTTCTGGACTACTGAAGAACTTTGGGCCCTGTTTTTTTATTTGTTTGTTGTTGTTTTTTTGCAAATTCTCAACTGGAGTCTTTTTCTCATATTCTGCCCTCTCCTAATGTGAGAAATGCTTACCTGTTCAAATTCAAATAATGGACTCAGAGACATAAGTATGGCGAAAAAGGAGACTTTTAATATGTTCTTGAGAGCAGGTGTCTGTCCAGTTGTACAGGCACACCTGGGATAGCAAACTCAGCCTATTTATTCAGTCCTTCCTCAGGTTCCTCATTGGCTGAGTACTATGGGGGTCACTTGTTTCCTCTCACATTGCCTAGGGGTCTTATTGTCTCCCATTGTGCCATTTAAAAATACTAGGCTGAGGCCTTTTCTAGTGCCGCTACCTCCCCCAGGCTCGCTGAGGCGCTGCCTCAGGGGTTCCCACCATGAAGCTGGCCCAGGTCCATAGTTCCTTGCTCTTAAATCCTCTTCCCTCCTCCCTACATTCTGTTTATCCTGGGGAAATTCAGCAACTGTTTCCATCAAAAGCCGACCATGCTGGCATGGATCACAGAGGCCCATTTCCTACACCTAATGAAGCCTTATGCCTATGAGCACTTGAACCCTGGGCACACCTCTGCTCCTCCACTAAATGTCAGGCCTGTGGAGGAAAGTAGCTTGATTGGGATGGGAGGAACATGCTGACTGGTCTGTATTACTAAATACATAGGAGAAGACCTCTCCTTTTTTTTAAATGTTTTTATTGATTTTTAGAGAGATAGGGAGAGGGAGAGAGATAGAAACATCAATTATGAATGAGAATCATTGATCGGCTGCTTCCTACACGGCCCCTACCCGGGATGGAGCCCACAACCCTCATGTGCCCTGACTGGGAATCAAACCAGCGACCTCTTGGTGCTTGGGTCATTGCTCAACCACTGAGTCACACTGGCCAGGCTCTTTCACTTTCTTCTGTCTAGTTCCTTGCCCCAGGCCCTCAGACAGTACAGAGGTGTGGGAATCATTGGTGTGAGGGCATTAAGACCCCAAAGAAGATAATGGGGGCATCAGCTCAGCACCCTCCCAGATTTGGAGTCTGGGAGAACTCAGAATCCCAAAGAGTGATGTGGAGAGCTGCAGAAGGGTCATGGGCTCAAACTGCACAGTGGGTGTGCGTCTCCAGCTTTCCTCAGCGTGGCTTGCAAACTAGTTATTAAAAACCCACTTTGCCCTTTTCACTCCAGGATATGTGTATGCGCATTTTTATTTAGTCCTCTATATACTAGACCCTGGTTTGAAGCTTCATGTGGTGAATGTTGAATATTTTTGGCAACTTTAATACAAAGGCATTGAGGAATTCCAGGGAATGCTCCAGGTTCATTGGGAATATTGTCTGTGCACGGGGGCAGCTCTTTTGGTTTCTGTTGGCCTGAGAGCTCCTCACTGGAGTGGGTGCTAAGGACAAGCTTACAGAATCAGCCAGGTAGTAAACTTGGACTGTGGGACAGAATCAGTATCTAAAATCTGCTGCTTCCCTGGGGCATAGAACCCAGGGTTGGCTTTGCCAGTGGTTGCCATCTAAAGGCAAGCCCTGGGCTGCCTAGGGGAGCCCTGCTAGGAGGTAGATCACACTTTCTCTCTAGTATCTGCAGCCGCCTCCTGTCAAAGTAAGGGTTGGTACACTTCTATAAGTCATTTACTTCAGTGTAAGCTAGGTGTAATTAATGGCAAACAGGAATATTCATTCTCACAAAGCAGCAGCTCCCTGGGCAGTTCTTTGCTTCCTTAGCTGTTCTTGAGAGAACGATTATTTAAATCTAAGCATCTACCTCACAGATTATGCACAGATTATGAGGGCAGAAGTAGACACTGAATATTTGCTGAGGGCTGAGGCCTCCCTGCAGTGCATGGAGGTAGCTATCTGAAGGCCTTAACCCTAATATGACAGGAGAGGTGCCTTAGCTGTTTCTCTAGGGCTGCTTGACTATAAAAGGGCTGATTTTTGCTGCACCCTTGGAGTGTGTCTCTAGTTTAAATGCTGTCATCTCTCACTGGCTGGTTGTCTTTGGGCCTTGTGTCAGTCTTTCATTTCCTACTTTGGAAATCGGGGACTCAGACTCAGGTTTTTCAAGTTCTGACGTTAACTTTGTCACTTTCTGTGTTCTCTTTTCTTTGGGAAAAGCAATGCTCTCCCTTCCCCCACCCGTTACGTGGGTTCTGAACCCAATGAAAGGTGAGGCAGGCCCTGGCCAGTGTGGCTCAGTTGGTTAAGCATCATCCTGTGCACCAAAAAGTTGTTGGTTCAATTTCCAATCAGGGGCCATGCCCAGGTTGGGGGCCTGCAGGAGGCAGCTGATTGATGTTTCTCTCTCTAAAAATCAGTAAAACAATTTTTTTAAAAAGAAGAGAGAGAAAGGTGAGGCAAGTTGAGAGGAAAAGTCAGTCATCTTTCCTGGAGCCACTTCTTGAGAGGGCCTGATACTGACAAAAGTAACCTTCACCCCCACCCTCCAAAATCTTTGAAATTTAGCTTCTCAGTGAAGTTCAGAGGGTAGGTAATATCATTAAAGAAAAGGTCACACCCTAACCGGTTTGGCTCAGTGGATAGAGCATGGCCTGCGGACTCAAGGGTCCCAGGTTTGATTCCGGTCAAGGGCACATCCCCAGTAGGGGGTGTGCAGGAGGCAGCTGATAGATGTTTCTGTCTCATTGATGTTTCTAACTCTCTATCATTCTCCCTTCCTCTCTGTAAAAAAAAAAGCAATAAAATATTTTTAAAGAAAAAAAAAAGGTCACTTCATTGGCATCAACTCTTCATAGAGGTAACCAGGCTCCTGCATCTCTAAACCCTGAGTCAGAGTGTGTCCTTATCCATCATGGATGTATCTGTTCATGGCTCCTTGGAGTATCTCCATGTCTCTCTCCTCTTAGCCATTGAAGGGCTGGTTTTAACTTTTCTCTCATTGAGGGCTTTTGGTGGTGATAACTGAAGTGTTGCTCAGATGTTGCTCTGACGAGTTGTGGTGTCTCTCGGAGCTCTCAGCTAGCCCCATTCCCTGAGCCCCTTTTGTCCCCAGTGAGCATAAGTGGGTCCCAGGGAAACCTTCAGTATCACTCTCAGCCACCACTCTGCTGTTTAGAGGCACCACATGCTTTTGTGGAGATTCCGACCGCGTTAGCGCTGCTTACTTGTTGAATGTTGTTTTCACTTACATTTACCAGACCTGTGTACCCAGCTGATGTATTTTGGAACATTTCAGCTACATGCAGTGGACTGCTTCTCCCTGTCTACTACTAGCTATCGGCTGTGCAAGTTGTTGATTGTCTGCACTGCTCACCTCCCTCTACTTGTCCTTCTAAATCCCCAAACAGCTTGACTTTGATCACTTGCTTGGAGGTTGACACTAACATGTTTCCCTCAGTATTTGGTGTACTGGAAACATCATAGTTTTCATTTTTACAGTTTTACATTTTGTTCGTAAGGATCATGAACTTGATTATCATCCTTTTGTTGGAAATGGGGAGGGTCTCAGAGGACCAGTGTGCTATCATCTTTAGAACCTTTCTGATCTACACCAGGGCAACCCAAGACTTTGGTCAGCCTAGTCTTAATTTCTCACTCTTAGTCTTTCTCCTCATTTCAGTAGTTTCCTTCCTACTGGGAAACTCTCATCTAAGTGGATGAAGTGCCTGGCCTTCCTGCCCACCTCACTCAGCTTTGTGATCTGCATGGCTCTGTAGCCATCTTGGAGTCCACCTATCAAAGTAGAATTTTTCTTCATGAATTAACAGCCCTGTTACATTGCAGTTCTTATTATAGTTTAGCTTAATGTCAGTTCTTTTGAAAAAATCAATAACTAAAGATAAAAAGTGAAGATAAGTAAAGGACTGGAATAAATAGCTTTAAAAAAGGCAATCAGAAGACAATGACTTATGAAAGGCACAACCCAAGACCCAGGTCAGTGGGAATGCAGAGTTTAAGTTAATGGCATCATATTTCCGTCATAATCTTCCAGTCTCTAATTTGGAAACTTGGCCAGACTCAAGGCTGCTTTGGAGTGCCTGGAACCCAGCTCACCAGGTAGAGAGGCAGGCAGGCTGACCAACCCCACCAACAGAGAATGGGGGCATGTAAAAGGGGGCAGAATACAGAAGCCGAGCTGTTTTTACATATATGTTGATGATTGATATTTCAGTGTAAATAGGTATAAGTCTTCCACAGATCCACTACCATATCCCACTTCATTTTACTGTTCTGTGTACCTGCCTACTTGCACATTTTTACCTAATTTTATCTGTAATTTTTCATTCTGCTTTACCTCACCTTGTCATAAAGTCTAGAAACGGGTTGCAAACCACAGGCCAATCTCAGCTTTATTGGCACACAGTCACATCATTTGTCTAAGGATTTTTAGGGGGCTGCTTTCCTGATATAGCAACAGCAGAATGCAGTATTGCAACAAACTATGTCTCACACAGCTGTCTTGTGTTTACTCTCTGGCCCTTTATAGGAAAAATTAGCCTGCTCCTACTGGAATATACTTCAGCCTAGCACATTTTATCTTTTTTTTAAAATATATTTTATTGATTTTTTTACAGACAGGAAGGGAGAGGGATAGAGAGTTAGAAACATCAATGAGAGAGAAACATCGATCAGCTGCCTCCTGCACACTCCCTACTGGGGATGTGCCCGCAACCAAGGTACATGCCCTTGACTGGAATCGAACCTGGGACCCTTCAGTCTTCAGGCCGACGCTCTATCCACTGAGCCAAACTGGTTAGGGCTAGCACATTTTATCTTGTCCACGTCAGAGTTTTGTTTGTTTTTACTGTATGTCCATCACAGGAACATTTTAAATTTACAAATCCATACAATCAGATTTACTTGTCAGCACCAGTGAGACCTTTTGTTGTACCTGAGCCACCCAGTCCTCCATCTTCTGGCAGCTTTCTCAGGGAAAGATGGTGTAAAATTTTCAGTGCCCCTATTTTTTGTTTTTTTTGTTTAATCCTCACCTGAGGATATGTTTTTATTGATATCGGGGGGAGAGAGAGAGAGAGACATCGATGTGACAGAGAAACGTCAATTGGTTGCCTCTCATACATGCCCCGACTGAGGATTGAACCCACAATGGTATGTGTTCTGACCGGGAATTAAACCTTTTGGGATGACACTTCAACCAACTGAGCTCACCCAGCCAGGGCTCAGTGCCCCTAATTTAATGATCCAACAGGTCATTTAGATTGGTTTCCAAAGCAAAGGGACTGGAATTCTGATTGGCAAGGTTGTGGTCTGCCTGGGGCCTGGCTCCTGTCCTCCTGGCTGCAGGGTCCTTGTAGACCTGGTCCCCTCGGTGAGAGACCGAGAGCTTGAGTACATCTGTACTCCCCTATCAGGAAGACTGGCTCATCTGCACCTTGAATCGCTTGAGTTAAGGCAGCTGCTGGGTGGAGTCCAAGGTGTAACAGGCCCAGTTGGCAGGTCTTAGGGGTGTGGGTCAGAGTATGTACAAGCTTGGGGAAGGAGGATTAAGACTTCTAAGAGCAGCTTGGGCTCACAGCCACTGGCTAGGCTCCAGGTAGTGCAGTCTGACTGATGACATGAGTGCTGTTCTCACCAGCTGCTTGAGCTGGTGGTTAGATGGACAAGAATCCTGTGTGTGTGCTTCCCCACTGACACAGATCACACAGTGAAGCAGGCTGTGGTCATGAATGGGAAGTAACTTCTGCTCTGGGACCATGAGGGAGCAGGCCTTCTGATACTCATGTTTTGTAACCAATGTAACCAACAGTTCCAAGAAACATGTTCTTAGGACAGGGTAAGAGTTGCTGCAAATTAACTAGCATTTAGAAATTGGTAAATTTTTACCCCAAGTTAGAGTTCCCCACTCCCTTCTCTTTGTTCCCGGGTATAATCTTGCCCTTCCCCCAAATGATTTTTTTATAGTAGAGCCTTGTAGCGGTGGGGAAGTGACTTCCTTTTTCTGAAGAGTGTGTGCAACTGTGAACTTATAACTTCTTTATGCATTTTGCTTGGCATGAAACAAGTTCAGGCCACAGCCCTGTGGACCCCTTACTGCTTGGGATGCATAAATAACAACTTGGTTTCTGCTCCCTTCCACCTTGCTTGCTATGGCATCAGCAGGGAAGTGTACTTCAGATTTTCACCTATGACATGGGCTGAGTCTCATTGCAAACAGATGCCAGGTACTATGATTTATCTTGGCTCTGATTTGTTTATGAGGGTGAAATTCTTTGGAAATACCACTCCTGAAATCTAACTGAGACTCAGCTCAAGGACCACGTGGTATTCTGCAAAGAGGGTAGGCTCACTAATTAATAAATGCCAGGATGTTGTGTTTTGTTTTTTTTAAAAAGCCCGGCCGGTGTTGCTCAGTGGCTGTCAACGCATGAACCATGAGAGCACATGCTTGGGTTGCAGGCTTGATCCCTGGTAAGGGCAGCGTGCAGGGAGCAGCTGATCGATGATTCTCTCTCATCGATGTTTCTATCTCTCCCTCTTTCTGAGATCAATAAAAACATTTTAAAAATAAATAAGTAAATAATAAGTGCTGGGACATGAAAATGGGGTGTCATTGGCCAAACTGCAGACCCACGAGGCCCAGCAGTGCTGTTCAACTGTCTCCACCCCTGAGTTTGGTTGGTGAGCAGAGGCTGCTATGGAACAGAGCACTCTCGATAAACACAGCCCCAGGTGACCTCTGACCAACCAGGCCTCCGCTACCCTGCTTCCATGTTGCCATGGGGATGAGGATGATGAGGCCACCACATGCCTTATAGAGAGTTGCTGTGAGAATTAACCAAGTAGATACAGATCTAGTGCTTAGTGCAGAGCACCAGCCCAGGAAGCACCACGTACCTACGGGCAAGCTTTCTTAGGCCCTGGCACAGGTGTGTGTGATAAGTATGGTCATCATCTTTCACGGAAGAATCAATGAAGCTTCCAGTCAACCTTCTCTGCTCCTGCCTTCCCTGGCATCTTGCTAACTATGTGCATGTCACTTTAGCACAGGGGTGAGTAATGGACAGGACAGAGTTGAGGCAGGATCATGGCTTCGTGGGCCCTCTGGGAGACCAAAACTTCAGGTGGAACCACAAGTACAAAGTGTAAACAGTCACAACCTGCTAGGTTTACTCAGCCTCTTATGATGGGCAGAACTGGGACTGAATCTCTAGAAATCAGCTTATTCCTGGGCAGGTGCATATAGCTTTCTCTTTTCCTCTCTTGCTTGCCTTCTAAGTCCCAGAACCAAGCCTTACCTTATGCCCCCCCCCCCCCCGCCCCCAATCTCCTACTCTTCAGAAAACTAAATAGTTTCTGTTGAAATTTGAAAAAACATTTATAGTGTGTTGTCTGCTAAATAATGTCTGTCCTTAAAATGTTTTCAGATCACTTAGATGAGTTGGGATGATAGCAATCAATGTCCTTGAAACAGAAGTGCTTCATGGGGGGGGAGGGGGGGGCGCAGTCTGTAAATTTAGGAAAATAATTTACTTTATTTTCATTAACCCAGAAGTTGCCAAACTTTTGTGGTTCACAACATTCTTAGTATCTCAATGTTTTGTGTTGCTTCTAGGCCAAAGCAAACAACTAAGTAAGTACTAATGTCCCAGCAGTTTGAAAAAATAAAGCACATAAATTGGAAGGAAGACAATACCCTTGGATAACCATAGTTACTTCCTAATGGAATGTGTGTGCCTATTGCGCGGCTCCTCACACGCTAGAACCAGATTGGCCATCTGCTACCTGCATTTCTTGTACCACGTAAATTTTTACATGGTATCTGCTTTTTTCTTGCAGTAACTGCTGAACACCAAGCTTTGTAAGATACGACATTGTCAAAAGATAATATCGTGCCATCTGATGTTGAAATGATTAATTGCCTTAATTTCTCTAAACTGGGAACATGAAATCTTTTGGGAGTATATCCACAAATGGGACACCCAGTTGGATCATGCAAACTTTGGGTTGGAAATAATAAGTGAAATTCTCTTTCTGTCCCTTGCCCTTCAACTAACTCAACACATGGTGGCTCCTGCCTCTTGGCCACAGGTCATTGTAAAAACAGAGGAGACAGCATTTTTGGGTCTTTTAGGTGTAAAACTTTGGTTGAATTGGTTGAAGATGCTGTCTACTCTGTCAAGAGAATCTAGACAATAAATTCCTCCATATATCTATAGGTGGGTTTATGAGTTTCTGCATTTCCAGCTTCTCTCCCCATTGGTTTCAGGTGCTGAGAGCCATTTATTTCCTGCAGGACTCAGACACAGAGAGCAGCCCTAGCTAGCACTCACCCTCACTGATGTACCCTGTCTCCTCTATGCATCCCTTCATCGGTTCCCCATCTTTTGCATCTGAACAGCATGCTGAATGTGTGCAGGTACAGTTGAGTATGGGATTCTCAACTATATAATTGAGGCAGGAATGAGATTCTCCTATTCTCTATGTTCAGAATGTCCCTGGAATCTGGGTCCAGTGCACCTTCCAAGCCTGCCCCTCACCGCACACTATATTCCCAACCCTGCAGTTAGGGCCTTGTGAAGGACAAAAAGCCAGTATGGTCACTTGGCCCCTTCACTGTGCCATCCCACCTCCCCTCCTTTCAGCTGCCTGCATGCACTGGTATCTGTCCTGCCTCCAAACCTGTGTCTGTGTTACTACATTGGTCTTGCCTTCTCCTGTCTTGTCCCTCTCTGCTCCTCTTTGCCTCATCCTCCACAGGCGTGCACACTCTCCTTGTTTGTGGCCAGAGCAGCCTTGCCCTTCTTTGCAGTACTCATCCAGGTATTGCTTAATCATTTAAAGAATATCATTTCAACTGCAGTTTCCAGTCCTGGTATGGAGCTCATATGGAAAGCATTGGTTGAGTGAAGGTTGGTCTGGCCAATCACCACAATTTCCTTACGCGAATGAGAGCTGCTTTCCTTTTCCAGAACTTTGAGATTGAGCTGGAAGCCGCAGGATGACAATCTTGTGTGGTCACTGTGGGATGCCTTTTATCCCAGAGTCATTCACTGATCACCTACTTTGTACTGGGAGGACAGGAATCAAGTAAAGATGTCCCTGCTCTGGGGCTCCCAGATGTGTGTATGGGGAGAGTCTGAGCTTCAGAGCCACAAAGAGTTCAAGGTAGTACCAGGTATAGCAAATGAAAGGTCTGAAGGTGAAGGAAGGAGTCTATTGCGGCCCCTTGTGTTGTTGGGCTGGCATGTTGAGGGTAGGGGCTGGCTGGGGCAGTATGGAGTGAGGGCGACAACTGTGGGAAGAATTTACCCAAGGCTGCAGCCTTGTTGGGTCTGTGCCTTAGTAAAGTCATCCTAGCCCTCACATAGAGGCTACCTGGTGCCTCTGTTCCCTGGCCTACAATAGACTGATTCTTTTTTTTTTTTTTTTCCTGAGTACAGTGGACTTTATTGATGGTGCACGACAAAGTAGGGCTCCCTACACCCCTCCCCTTCTTCAGGGGGTCTGGGATGGAAACGGTGGTCAGGAAATTCTCAGTGTGTCAGGGAATTGATCTGGGGCAAGGACTCCCCAGCAGCTGAGGGCCTCTCTTCCTCTTGCTGGGGCTGGTGGTCCAGGGGGGCTCTTACTCCTTGGAGGCCATGTGGACCATAAGGTCCACCACCCTGTAGCCAAACTCATTGTCATACTAGGAAACGAGCTTGACAAAGTGGTCAGGGAGGGCAATGCCAGCCCCAGCATCAAAGGTGAAGGAGTGGGTGTCACTGTTAAAGTCGCAGGAGACCTCCTGGTCCTCAGTATAGCCCAGGATGCCCTTGAGGGGGCCCTCTGATGCCTGCTTCACTACCTTCTTGATGTCATCGTATTTGGCAACTTTCTCCAGGCGGCAGGTCAGATCCACAACCAACACATTGGGGGTGGGGACACAGAAGGCCATGCCAGTGAGCTTCCCATTCAGCTCTCCTTGCCCACAGCCTTGGCAGCGCCAGTAGAAGCAGGGATGATGTTCTGGGCATCCCTCGGCCATGACACCACAGCTTGCCAGAGGGACCATCCACGGTCTTCTGGGTGGCAGTGATGGTATGGACTGTGGTCATGAAGTCCCTCCACGATGCCAAAGTTGTCATGGATGACTTTGGCCAGGGAGGGCCAAGCAGTTGGTGGTGCAGGAGCCATTGTTGACAATCTTGAGGGAGTTGTCATACTTATCATGGTTCACACCCATCACGAACATGGGGGCATCCGCAGAAGGGGCAGAGATGTTGACTCTCTTGGCTCCGCCCTTCAAGTGAGCCCCAGCCTTCTCCATGGTAGTGAAGACACCGAGGGACTCCACAACATACTCAGCACCAGCATCACCCCATTTGATGTTGGTGGGATCTCGCTCCTGGAAGATGGAGATGGACTTTCCATTGATTACAAGCTTCCTATTCTCAGCCTTGACTGTGCCTTTGAACTTGCCATTGGTAGAATCATACTGGAACATGTAGACCGTGTAGTTGAGATCAATGAAGGGGTCATTGATGGCAACAATATCCACTTTGCCAGAGTTAAAAGCAGCCCTGGTGACCAGGCGCCCAATACGGCCAAATCTGTTCACCCCGACCTTCACCATTGTGTCTCAGGGTTGTGGCTGCTGGCACTTCGCAGGAGGAGAGGCTGTCTGACGAACAGGAGAAGCAGAGAGCCTAGACCAGTGGTCGGCAAACTCAGTCAACAGAGCCAAATATCAACAGTACAACGATTGAAATTTCTTTTGAGAGCCAAATTTTTTAAACTTAAACTATATAGGTAGGTACATTGTTATTAACTTAATTAGGGTACTCCTAAGGCTTAGGAAGAGCCACACTCAAGGGGCCAAAAAGCCGCATGTGGCTCGCAAGCTGCAGTTTGCCGACCACTGCCTTAGGGCGTTGCTTAGAGATTTCTAGAATATGGTTACTCAGTGGAAAATGTATGGGGCTGCTTCCTCCTGATGGGACTTGCTTGGTAGGGATCTGGTGTCCTTGTGGCTGACAGGGCTCCACTGCCTTGAGGCCAGAATGACTCCTCTAGGGTGGGGCTGCCCACTGCCCCTTGCCTGCAGGGATTTACCTGGTACATGTTTGTAATTCCTAAGCTTCTTTCTAGGGGTAATCTAATAGTGGAAACCAAAGTGCACATCATTCTTTATGTTTATTTAATGCCCTCTCCCTCCCATGTTCACTTCTCTAGCACACCCAGGCCTCCCTTCATGATGGGGCCACTTGTCCCCTTTTGTCCCTTTAGGCACATTGGTCTGTTATGTGGCCAACTATAGACATTTTTAACCCCACTGACATACTTCCCTCTCCATGGTGCTGCCCCTCTGTCAATATAAGACTCCCTGTAGACATGCCCTGTACCTCTCTCTGCCTCATTTGCAAGCAGTGGACCAAAGGGTCCTGGCCAGCTGGCAAGTTGCCTAGTCATTCACCCCCTCTCCTCCTCCTGTCTCACTGGCCCTGATGTTATCCAGTAAATGATTACCCCATCCACTTACCTAATTGTGGAAGTCTGATGTTCTGTGATTGCTTTTCTGTCATCCCTCTCTCTTCCAAAAGTTTCTTGCAAACTCTCCTGGCCCATTGGCTTCTCCACTTGCAGCTTGCAGTCATGCAGTCGGTCTTGGCTGGCTCTTCTCTGGAGAGAGTCACGAACTGAGACCACAAGCCAGAGGCCTTTTGTGCACATGGCCAGCCCTCCATTTCCCCCCCACAGCTCTCCTGGAGGCCATTGCCCTCATCACTCCTGCCTCACCCATTTTGTGTTGATACTAGTATCCTTAACTCTGTGTGTGTGTGTATGTAATTAGTTTACTGTTTTATTTATAGCACCTTTTTCTGAAAGAAAACCAAATCAGAAACCACACATGGATAGCAGTAAAATTAAATACCATGAGAACAAAGCAACATTGTTAAGTTCTGTCCAGATAATAGTCTGTAAACCCTCCCCCGGCCTCACCCAAACCCTGGCGTGTTGCTCTGCAGATGGCTGTAGACCCTGCTTCTTTGAGGTTGAGGTCCTACTCTTGATCAACTAAACCTGAGAACTTGGGAGAAATCCTCCTTTCCTTGCCGCTCCCCTCAGGATGAAGGCACGCCTTTTGTCTGCAAGGTTCCATGCCCTTCCGAATGTAGCTTCCAGGGTGCTGCCTCTCGCTCTGTCCCTTTCTGAGGTTACTCACCACACCCTGCTGCCTCTTGCTTGGGTCACCAGTATTTGTTGTCTATTCTCTGAGCAAGCTTTTTCTGACAGTTCCATCCCTTACTCCCAGCCTTTGGGTGCTTCTCCCTGGATCTACCTGTGGGTATTTTTAACCCCACTGGCCTCCTTGCTGCTTTCATTGGGGTGCATTTTATTCAAGTCTTGGCTCTGGGGCGCATCTCTCCTTGCCAAGCTCCCAGTCAGGTGCCTTCATGTGTCTCCTTCCCATCAGTGTCACCTCTGTCCCCATTGCCCTGCATTGATTTATGCTATAGGCACTATTTTTCCTGGACGTCACATGGCCATTAGTTCTAGCCACACTTGTACCACAAGCACCCCAGTGGGTACTTACCTTGTATTCCCAGATCCTGAATCAGGGCTACCCAGTTACATCTTCCTTTGGAAACTATTGTAGTCCAAATAGTGTTCCTGTGGCCCACTGTCAGATGAAATGATTTAAGGGGAATTCCCTTCATGATCCTGCACTTCTGGCACGCTGCTTTCTTAGTTTGGGGATGCTCCCCACAAGCTGCTGCCCAGCTGATCTTCACCTCTAGTCTCCATCACATTCTCATGCCAGCACTGGGTGCCCCTTCCCTATCTCGAGCACCATGTGTGCAAAGAGGTACCAAAAAACAGCTTAGCACCCACAAAGGCCTCCCTAATCCCTTGTCCTCTAAGTGTTCTTCCTGAGCTCTGGGCTCTGTTCTCCAATAGAGCCCACCCTTCTTAGAGATTACCTTAGGAGCCATCCCTCCCTTCTTGAGGCTTAGGAGTACTCTGGGAGGGCACATGCTGTAAATTTTTGCCTGATGTCTTAGACGTGGTTAGATCTCATTAAATACTTAAGTTCAGCATAGGGTGCAAGACCACCGCTAGACTTCTTGGAGCGAGCAGCATGGTTGATGAGAGCACTACGGAAGAAAAGCTGTCTCTGGTCATGTCACTTTTGCTAGTCCTCAGACTCATCCTGAAACCAGGACCCCAGGGTTGGGGGCATGTGGCTAGGATCCGCCTGCCTGCCTCAGGAAGTCCAGCTTTCCATAGCCCCACCGAGTTGCTTTTACATAGCAAGCTCTCCCCTGGTGCTTTTAAAATTTGATCATTTACCAGAACTGCATTTGCAAAAACCTTTGTGAGAACTTTGGTTAAAGTTACACGTGGACTGGATCATAAAGTATTCATCAACAGAGTGCCTGGCATGTGCTAAGTGTGCTCCAGAAAGAAAGCTGTGACAGAGCCAGCCAGTTTTCCCTGTCTTGTTTTGTCTCCTGCCTACCAGAGTCCTGTGGTCCTAAAATAGGTCCTCTTTCATAAGCCCTTGCCTGACTTCCTCAGCCAGAGTTCTTTTATCCCTACTGACTCTTGGGTTTATTAATGGAGATGCTCCTGTGATGCAGGCAGCTGCTAGCCAACAAAGACTGTCTTGCTCTGCTCACTGGGTTTAAAGCTGATCATTCCTTTGTCTTGCTAGTAGGAAAGTGTCAGAAAAACAGTGTACAAAAAGAATGCAAATGGTCAGCACATGTTTGAGCAATGTTTCTTCTCATTAATAGAATCTGGGAACTCTCAGCACTGTGAATAAGGGTGGGTTTGTGTGTCTGGAGAGCGGTTTGGCAATAAAAACGTGTAATACTAGCCCTAGCTGGTTTGGCTCAGTGGATAGAATGTTGGCCTGTGGATTAGAGTCCTGGATTCTATTCCGGACAAGGGCACATGCCTGGGTTGAGGGCTCGATCCCCAGTAGGGGGCGTGCAGAAGGCAGCCGATCAATGATTCTTTCTCATCGTTGATGTCTGTCTGTCTGTCTCTCTCT
>NW_005368527.1:456545-484629 GCF_000412655.1 Myotis brandtii | reverse complement strand
AAGAAAGGCCCCCCCCCCCCGTCCCCCCCTTCCCAGTTAGCCACCATTCTTACCTCTAGCAGAGGTTAGTTTTGCCTGTCCTTGGCCCACAAGGTATGGAATCATGCAATATGTGCTTTCTCTGATCCAAATTACATCTCTGAAGTTCATCCACACGGCTGTGGATGGTGCCCTGGGAAGAGCACTGTTCTTGGTAGGTGAGAACTAACACCTGTGACCTACCACAGTAGTTTATTATTTTCTTACTTTGTTGTGTTGAGTTGTGTGAAGACATGTACATTATTTATATGCCCTCCTGCTGATGGTATCTGGGTTGGTTCCAGTTTGGGGCTATTGTGAATAGTACTGCTGGGAATATTCTTGCACATGCCTTAGGTCAGTGATGGCGAACCTTTTGAGCTCGGCATGTCAGCATTTTGGAAAACCCTAACTTAACTCTGGTGCCGTGTCACATATAGAAATTTTTTGATATTTGCAACCATAGTAAAACAAAGACTTATATTTTTGATATTTATTTTATATATTTAAATGCCATTTAACAAAGAAAAGTCAACCAAAAAAATTAGTTCATAGGTTCGCCATCACTGGCATAGAGCATCGGCCTGTGGACTGAAGGGTCCCGGGTTTGATTCCCATCAAGGGCACATGCCCGGGTTGCAGGCTCGATCCCCAGTGGGGAGTATGCAGGAGGCAGCCTATCAGTGGTTCTCTCTCATCATTGATATTTCTATCTCTCTCCCTTTCCCTTCCTCTGTGTACCCCTGACCTGCAGTTGTCCCTTTAGAATAACTTGAACAGGTACACAAATCACCCTTGTAAGGATGGTTTTGGCAGAATTTGGTGTGGCCTGAAGCAGGGGTAGTTCAAGTTAAAGGAGTCCACAGGACAAGGGGCTCAGGACAGGCGCTGGGTGGGGGTGGGGATAAATAAGCTTTTAAAAGCAAGTTAATAAAATGGTAGGTCAAGTATGGATTCATTATTGTGTTATCAGCAGTTCCTTGTGGGATTTCTTTAATTAGCAACCACATATTATTTAAGTTACCAGAAGATGTTCTTAGTAGTTAAGCATGAGGCTTTTCCTGGAGCACTCAGTAGTGGACAGTGGCCATCCAAGAAGGGCAGACCAGAATTTTAATGTAAATGACATATTTGGGGCTTGCAAATCATCCTTTCTCATACATGGGCAGTGTCCCCTAAAAGCTCTCAGATGTTATAAAACCTGGTTTGTCTGTTTTTTGTTTTTGTTTGTTTTTCCTAAAAACCTGATTTGTTGCTCATTGTCCCTCCTGCATGAGCTCCATAGAGCCACAGCCCCTGCCACCTCCTGTTTGGCTTACCTCCATGCCCTGTTTCTCTCCGTTGTTACCTATTCTCTTTCCTTTTGGGTGACAAGTCTTTGAGAAGAGCAGGCCCTGGAGCCCTTTTAGTCAGTGCATGGAGTGGCTCCTTGACCTATCTCCTCCAACCAGTCTGGGAGAGGAGCTTAGTCCTTGGTCGTGGTGGTGGTGTGGAGACACATGTCATCATGGTGGCGCCTCTCCACTGATGGTGGCTTTTCTTTTCCCTTTTAGAGTGCCCGGTGAAGAATGTGATGGGATCAGTAGCATGTCTTCGGAGAGCGGCCCTGGGACGAGATTAAGAAATCTGCCCGTAATGGGGGATGGACTAGAAACTACCCAAATGTCTACAACGCAGGCCCAAGCCCAACCCCAGCAAGCCAACGCAGCCAGCACCAACCCCCCGCCCCCGGAGACCTCCAACCCCAACAAGCCCAAGAGGCAGACCAACCAACTGCAATATCTGCTCAAAGTGGTGCTCAAGACACTATGGAAACACCAATTTGCGTGGCCTTTCCAGCAGCCTGTGGACGCCGTCAAGCTAAACCTCCCTGTGAGTAGCTTGGGCAGGAACCCAGAGTAGCATCTTCCAGGGCTCTTTTTACACTGCTCCTGGGGAGGATAGACTTTAGGGCAGGGTAGAGATATGCTTGAGTTGTGAAAGCATGAGACCCAGCTCTGAACTCCAGCACCCTCTGGCCCTAGAATGAGTGGTTTCAGCAATCCTGATGAGTGGCGATGAGGAAGAATAGAGAACGTGCTTATTGGCTTAAGCAGATTAGGATCCCAGGATGTATTGTGTAGAGAGCAATTGAAACAAAGGTAAAGGAATACTTGCAGTTTTCCTTTGATTCCATGGGTAGCTGAAGTGGGAGCACTTCTGTCCCCTCTCTTCTCAGGTGCTCCTAACCTTCCCAGAAGTAGATGCGGTTGGTCAAACCATGCAAGAGAAGGCTGGCTTGCTGCAGGAGCAGTCCTCTTCTGGTACTGGCGCCATCACTATCACTCAGAGCATAGGGCAGGAAAGGTAGTTGATTATTTCCCAGGGAGCAAGTTCATGGAAGAGGCCTGGCTAAAGGCCGGATATGGGTGCATCTTTGGCCCAGCTGCCTTTCTGCATGCCCTCATGCCTACCCGCCCCTTCGTGGCTATACTGCACTAGCTCTTGGTGTTTTTTTTGTTTTGTTTTTTTGTACTCTCTGCCTCTTCTCTCTTTAGAGAGGTTTCTGTTTGTCCACATTCCTAGCAAATGATTCTGGAAACTTGACTTGTAACCCTAACTGAACCTCAAGGAACAAATGGAATAAATGCTTTAATATTTTCTTCAAATGCTTTTAATTGTTTTTTTCTTCAAAGCATCAAGGACTGAATGTCTTTAAGTTGCCCTCTGCTGTTTGCCAAGTCCCTTCCCTACACCTCCAACCCCTGGACCAGGAATTGGAATTAGATAACCCAGGCAGCGGTTTATGAGTGCTAGAGCTAGCTGTATAGCTGTAGGACCCTCCGCCTTAGCCAGGCATCCAGTTTCAAGTAGGATGAACACACTGGCATGATTCTCCTGGCTTAAAGGCCACTATATCTGTGACAACTGTCCAGTGCTATCTGTTTGCTGAATACATGTCATGTGCACTTGAGAAGAGAGAGTCAGGAGAGGGCACTGCAGGCCTGAGTCATGAACCGGCTCAGGAAAGAGGGTGGAGGCAAAAGAGGGTCCTCACCAAATTTGGACTTCAGAAGCCACACTTGTCATTGACTATAACAAGGGGTAGAGGCAGCTGACCTATCACTAGAGGGAAGCTCTTGGGAGAGCTTGCTACTCTGGTCTCTGGTTGAGCTGGTTGTGCAGGGTCCACAGATGAGGGTGATCTTCCTAGAGCAAATACAAAAAATGGGTGAGAAGAAGCCCTGGGATGGAAACCAGGGAGGAGGTGGGAGCTTGCAGAGGGGAGCCAGGAGACCTACCAACAGAGCAGTCCCCCATGTCTCCACATTGGAGGCTACAGGGGGGCCAGAAATGAGGATTCCGACCTGACCCTCCTGTTGGCCTTTAGGAAGGCATTGGTGACCTTAGGAAGATGTGACGCAGAAGTAGAAACCAGATTCTCGACGGTGTGAATGAGAAGGTGAGGACACGAAGCCATCATTCAAAGAAATTTGGCTTTGAAGGGAAACGCGGCAGGGTCAGAACAAAGAAGGGGTTGGTTTGTATAGGGTGATGCAGAGGGCCGAGAGGGTGAGGCAGACAGGAGAAAAGGGCACTGGGGGACCCTGGATTTTTAGGCAGCAGCATCCCGGCCAATGGGACAGCCACAGGGGCGGGTTGTCTATTAGATCAAGGATTCTACTTCTCTCTGTGACTGTTGACATTACCCTCAGCAGTTCTGATATAGGAAGGAGAGGCGGATGGACAGTGGCACTGATCTAGTATCTTTAGAGAGGTAGGAATAGTGAGAAGTAGACCCGGGGGGGAGGGTGGTGGTGGTGGTGGTGGGTGCTGGTAGGCTGGGAGCAATGTCATGCTAAAGCCCAGTTTTTTAGGGGACTCAACCCCCCACCCCTCCACCTCCCACTTTAGGAGATGTTAATAGGCTCACCCGAAAAAGGTTTCCTTTCCTTTTTTTCCTGTTTTCTGATGCCTTCCAGATCTTCACCTCCATTTTGGTCTCTGGTTCTTGTTGGACGTTTCACTAGAATGCCTGCCTCTTTCAAATTCAGTACACATGTATGGTTGGATTGTCATGCCACTAAACCCACTGCCTCCTCGTCAGTCCCTTCTCCCTACCACCCCCCTTTTGTCTTCATCCCACCTCCTCCCTTGTCCTCTATCCTCAACCACTGTCCTGTTTACCCTTGAGTCACTTGACACACTGGTCACTTCAAGCACCTGACACCCTCTAAGAGACCTCTGACCATAAATAAAATCTGGATTTCCATTGGGACAGATATATCTGGACTTGATTCTCTTGGGAGAGGTGATCAGAGCACAGTATAATGTAGAAAGTCTGGTTTAGTCTCCCCTTTGAGGCCTCTTGGCCAAGATGCCTAGAGCTGGGATCTGTGTGAGCTGGTGATTTTTGTTCCTTTTCTTCTGGGTGTCAAAGCAACTCAAAACCTCATACCCCCAGCTTGCCTTTCCAGTACTGCCCACCACTGTTCCCACGTAGGACGTTGGCACATGCTAACAGATAGGCCTTCCCCTGCCATAGGCTTCCACTTGGACTTGGTTTTGATACCCCATTCAGGCCTAATTATGGGGTTCTTGGTGGGGCTAGGTGGCTGCATGCAGGTCTCCTGCCTGGCTCTCTGGTCCTTCCACCTGGAAACCTAGGTGCTGCCTGTTCTGTCCCCAAATTCCCCTATGGTGGTTTTTAAAAATAAACATTTGGTTTTAGTATTCTAGACTTAGAAGAAAGCTGTGGCGATAGTAGTGTTTGATCCAAAGGGCTTGTGGACATCTATGCCTGCCATCTGGCTCCTTCTGTTTGGCACTTGTAGAATAAGATCCAAGGGTTTGAGGAGGGTCTGTGAAGGCTGTTGCAGATTCCTCATTTGGCAGGTAACCTGTTTAGTGCTTACTTGTACCAGATACTAATGGGTCCTTAGTGGTAGACTGTGTACAAGTAAAAGAAGTGAAAGGCCAGTGAATTTGACTGAAGGTGGAGGTCTGCTCCATGATTGTTCAGTGTGACAAGAAGTAAGGGATCCAATTGTTAGGGGTGAGCTCCACTGCTGGTTCCATTGGAGTTTGCATTTTATGGACGCATAAAATTTCACATTGTGGAGAGAAAGTAGAACCTGCCACAAGTGGTTTTACTAGATAAGAACTGCTTTTTAAAAGGCTGTATGTTCTCCCCATTATTTATTTAAAATGGAAGGTCACTTTAACATACAAAAAAAAAAAAAAAAAGATCTCAGTAAAGACATCCTGTTCCCAGACAGGGCAGTGGCAACCTTGAACGTTTTTCCTCCAAATTACCACCTAGCATTTGGGAATCCTTCGCTGGTTTACTTTATCTTGGGGTCTCCTTGAAATTGTTCACTGACAACATGGAAGAGCTTCGGGCTGTGCATCTGTGGAGTGACCTGTGAGATCTGCAGGCCCAGCTATGAGTGCTGTGTGACTGCGGAGGTGACACTGGCCTTTTGCTCTCTCTGCTCTCCAGGATTACTATAAGATCATTAAAACACCTATGGATATGGGAACAATAAAGAAGCGCTTGGAAAACAACTATTACTGGAATGCTCAGGAATGTATCCAGGACTTCAACACTATGTTTACAAATTGTTACATCTACAACAAGGTGAGATGTTGGGGCCAGTGTCCAGCTGCCCTGCGGGGAGGAAGAGGCGGATATGTCTGAAGCCCATAGGCAGGGGTGTTGGAGTAGATTGGAGTCTGACAGAGGACACTTAGAAGCAGGGGTAATGGAACCCATGGTCTTGCCTGTGACTGTGTTTCTTTTGTGGGGAGAGGGGTGCTCTGTGTTTTCTGAGCCGTCCTTGTTAGCTTGAAGCATGTGCTGCTTATGCCCTTGGGATTTAGGTTCTTTAGTATGTGTAGTAGAGAAGGTGTGAGAAGAACAGTGAGGACTTGTTAAAAAGTCCATTTGGATGTTGTAAATTGTCAAGAAGTCTACAAAATGTATGCTCAAACAGAAACCTTGATGTGAGAGAGGGGGCAATGGGACCTGCCTCATCTAGAACTGTGAACATGACTATTGTCAACTTGTAGCAATAGAAGCAAGTATCCCCCAGTCTTATGTGTAGACCTGAAGATCACTTCTTAACCCAGTAGCCAAACCTTTAGACTCGGCTATGCCATGAAGCCAGATCATTTATTATTTACAGTTCAGACCACACATGTGATTAAAACCAACCCTTTCAAATAGAACGACCCTGGAGGGAGACACTATACAGAAATCACCTTTTGACCTCTGCTGGTGTAGTGGGTAAAATTGCCCAGAAGAGATGGGTAGGTGAGTTTCTTGAAGTTTACCACATTTTTTAAAAGTCTCAGCTCTCACTATTAGATTTAAGCAAAATGTGCACAGATGAGGTTCTCAGTTTAGAGCTGAGTGGGAACAGCATATTACAGACTAGGGGAGATTGGGGATCTGTAAGGCAATATGAGATGGTCATTGCCCGGAGCCCCAGTGAGCTGCCTTGGAATACACTGGGGAACATGGTTGGAGCCCTGCTAACGTATCTGTAGCAGGAAATCATGTGTAAATCAAGTATATCTAGTGAAGTTGAATTGTATTAAAAGAAGCGCCCCTGTGTCTGATTGATAGATTGTTAGATGTTTAAGGCATAAGGATGGTTTCTCAGATGGGCCAGTGCTTAAAAGGCTAAAGAGGGAGGTGCTGGCTCAGCAGACGTGCAGGTACATGAGACTGTGATGCCTAGTGGTATTAGCTGTGTTGTGGGCCTTTGGGGTTCATCTTGGGGAACCTGAATATGATGCTTCACATTTTGGGCAGAGGGGGTGGCACAATGTGGAGAATTCTTGCTCTGCTTAGAAGTTGGGGCAGGGGAGGGGGATTCTGACCCTCACCCTGCATGTCCCTTCCAGCCTGGAGATGACATAGTCTTAATGGCAGAAGCTCTGGAGAAGCTCTTCTTGCAAAAAATCAACGAACTGCCCACAGAAGAAACAGAGATCATGATAGTTCCAGCAAAAGGAAGAGGACGTGGGAGGAAAGAAGCAGGTAGGGGCCCCCACACTGAAATAACGAGGAAATGGCTTCATTTCTCCCCCATTGTTTGCCCCTCTCCACTCCAGTGGAAGACTAGCAGTGGTAGGAAGATGGCTGCTGGTTGGATACAGTTGGACCAGGTTCAGTGGTGGACCTGCCCCAGCGGGTTCCACGACTGTGTAACCCTCCCCCAAAGTAGAAATAATTGAGCCCTGCCTTTTTTGATGGACTTCAGTTTAAGAAGAAAGTGTAACTTCTCTAAAATATTTTTAAATTATGTGAATTCTTTACCCTGCCAGCACCATAGATAGTCTCTGCTTTTTCATTTTAGAGAAAAGAAATTAATCTGACCAAAGGCATTTTTAACTAAAACCCAATCTTAGAGTCTTGGGGGTTTGTTATCTGAATTATCTTAATGTGCTTGTGTTGGAGCCCTGCCTGTTTTTTGGCGCCCAAACTTTTAGTCTGCCTTGCCTATCTCAGTGCCTATTTTCGCCTTCTGCATCTTGCCGTTCATGGTTCCTTGCTGCAAAACGGTGATGCTTGCAAGGTGGCCATGCTGTGAGCTATTTGCTTCTCGCAGGAGCCAGCTTTCACCTGGCTTCCCACCGCACTCAGGAGAAGTGGTGACTTCATGGGAGCAATGGGAGTTAGTTGCCCTGGAGTTAGTTGCCCTGGAATGCTGAGGGGTAGCCAAGGAGAGCTGGTCTCAAGTCACCGCTTAACCACAGAACCTGCCTGCATGTGGGGGCGGACATAGGGCTTTGTATGTCTGGGCTCACCCGCACGGCTGCAGGGAGGCAGCAGCTGGCCAGTCTCCCTGTGGCTTAGGGAAGTGGGAGCTTGCCAGTTTGCAGAAGCCTTGGCCATGGCTTCTGATGCCCGCCCCCTACCAGGAACACTTGCTCAGAGGCAGTGCTTCTGGGAATGAGGACAGCACTGCCCAAAATTGCCAAGAAACATTTTTCTGCTCTTCATCCACAGTCCTGGTGCTGACTCTCAATGTGTGTTTCCTCCTTCAGCCCAGCCCTCCCTGCTTATGAAGGGTCTTTGTGCCCAAGAGGATACTTGCAGCCCAAGACCCCCAGGAAGTGTGAATGCAATGCACCCACCACTACTGAAACCCTTTCTCCCCACCCCGCCCCAGCAGGTGGACAGACTTAGCTGAGGTCTGGGGTGTTTGAGATGTTTTCTCTTAGGCAAATAGCTGTGGTGACACTGTGTGCCACGTCTATGAAGATCTGTGCTCACCATATGTGGCAATGTCCCCAGGAGGTCCGCTTGCATGTGTCGGGTACAGCATCTAACCACCTGTTCCTTTTATGGTTGGTAGGGCCGGCAAAACCTGGCGTCTCTACGGTACCAAACACAACGCAAGCATCGACTCCTCCGCAGACACAGACCTCTCAGCAAAACCCTCCACCTGTGCAGGCCACACCTCACTCCTTCTCCACCATCACCCCAGACCTCATTGTCCAGACCCCTGTCACAGTGGTGCCTCCCCAGCCACTGCAGACTCCCCCACCTGTGCCCCCTCACCCCCCACCCCCACCAACTCCCCAACCTGTGCAGAGCCATCCACCCATCATTGCGGCCACCCCACAGCCTGTGAAGGTGAGTGTCCCTTAGGTGCTTGTGTGTGGCCCAGCCCGACCACTGGTGGGCTCCTACCACCTCAGCTAGCGCCCTCCCACCCCTACTCCTTGATTTGTAGCAGTGAGCCTTGCAGGAGATAGCTACCCATCCTTGCCAGTGCTTCATGAAGAGCATGTCCTGGCTCCCAAGGGCACTTGTGAGTGTTGGGGGTTTGGGGAGAGGATTAACTCAGCATAGTCCAGAAGCTACTGACCCAAAGATCCCATAGTGGAGGCACTGTCTCCTGAGGTTGTTGACCCCCTCCCATTTCTGATTTAGACCATGCATGTTGACAGAGGCTAGCTAAATAGTTTCTGAAACGTGCCTTCCAAGGTGGCCTAGTGGCAGGCTCGGATCTGGGAATCCCCCAATAATGAGTAGGAAGCTGCGTCAGGATTGTTTTGTTGGCCTTTGATGAGCAAATATAGTGCTCAATGGCATGCATTCTGCCCCTAGCAGGGCCTGTTCCAGCCTCAGAGCAGAGTGGTGGGACACGCTCTCCTATTCCTTGGGAGGGTTGGGACCATAGGAAGGACCTGGTCTCAGGAGTGACTTTGAGGGCTCGAAATGCCAACCACACCCTTGACTGTGCTTATCTCTTCTGTGCTTTCTGCAGACAAAGAAGGGTGTTAAGAGGAAAGCAGACACCACCACCCCCACTACCATCGATTCCATTCATGAGCCACCTTTGCTGCCCCCAGAGCCCAAGACCACCAAGCTGGGCCCCCGGCGGGAGAGCAGCCGGCCTGTGAAGCCCCCAAAGAAGGATGTGCCCGATTCACAGCAGCACCCAGCACTGGACAAGAGCAGCAAGATCTCAGAGCAGCTCAAGTGCTGTAGCGGCATCCTCAAGGAGATGTTCGCCAAGAAGCATGCCGCCTATGCTTGGCCTTTCTACAAGCCCGTGGACGTGGAGGCGCTGGGCCTTCATGACTACTGTGACATCATCAAGCATCCCATGGATATGAGCACAATCAAGGTGGGCCAGCAGGTGTCCATGAGGCCAGGGAAGACCCCAGAACTGTGCCCCAGCAGCTCTCTAGCCGCCTAACCAGCCCAAAGGAGTGAAGCTCCCCCTTCTGGGAACTGTAGGGACATGCTCCTAGACCAGTGATGGCGAACCTTTTGAGCTCGGAGTGTCAGCATTTTGAAAAACCCTAACTTAACTCTGGTGCCGTGTCACATATAGAAACTTTTTGATATTTGCAACCATAGTAAAACAAAGACTTATATTTTTGATATTTATTTTATATATTTAAATGCCATTTAACAAAGAAAAATCAACCAAAAAAATGAGTTCGCCTGTCACCTCTGACACGCATGTCATAGGTTCGCCATCACTGTCCTAGACAATGAAGCAGTTTTGGTCAGACAGCAGTGCTGCTTCCTAGTCTTAGGAAAAGAGCCCTCTTGGGCCTTGGGGCCCAGTGCCCACTGGCACCTTGCATACAGTAGATGCTCCAGAGAGTGTGGGGGCTGGTGACTTTGTCAGGCTGTGTCATGGGGAGGGCCTTGCTGTCTTCTCTCGGTAGGAGGCACATGACAAGCACTGGCATTTCATCACTGTCATATTCTGAAGCCTTCTGGTTTTATTGTAAGCTTTTTTGCATTTTTCTTCTTCTGAGAGTGGAGTAAGCCTTCCCAAACATGGGGTGGGCACAGCGGGGACAACTATGTTCCTTTTGACCAATGTTTTGTCCTGTGTCACCAAAACAAGTTTTATACACCTGGTCATAACAGGGCCCAGCCCTACCTTTTCAATTCTGGCTTAAGCTCTGCCTCTGTGGATTCTATGTCCACTTCTCCCTTAGCCAGGCAAAGTGACCACATGGGTGGATTTCCAGCCCTGAGAATTGCTGTTGAGTGTCTCCTTTTCCACCTGGCACTGAGAACTAGGGTGATGACCTCTTTCCATGATCTGGGTTAAATCCCCACTTGCTCCTGCTAGCAGCCCTCCCTGTTGCCACCTTCCACCAGCAGGGGCAGACACAATCTGTCTTGTCTTTCCAGTCTAAACTGGAGGCCCGTGAGTACCGTGATGCTCAGGAATTTGGTGCAGATGTCCGGTTGATGTTCTCCAATTGCTACAAGTACAACCCTCCTGACCACGAAGTTGTAGCCATGGCCCGAAAGCTCCAGGTGAGGCTCTGGGAAGCTCCTGGGCAGGCCAGGCCTCTGTGGGCCTTGGCAGACTTTATCTCTGTCACTCACTTTTGGCATATGCCACATTGCTTTGGAATAGTGGACTCCGGATAACACCTACATTTCATGTTGAGATCGTTTCATTATAATTAAAGCAGGGGTGTTGGTTGGGGTTTGGCCCTTGGGCATTTTGGGTTTTATTTGGGGTATCCCACTGAAAGCCCCCATCTCCCTTGCATTTGGTTGTCCTTGGTTGTAAGAGTGTGTGTGCTGTTCATGGCCCAATCTCTTCTCCAAAACAGACCTGTCTCAGGTCAGCGGGAGGGGGGGGGGTGACAGCGACGACACTCTTGCCAGGTAGACACTTTGTCACAGTTGTGAGCTAAAGTAACTACGTGACCGTGGGCATTTCTTTACTATAGTCCTGAAGCCATGGCTTGCCTTCCAACTGCAGAGCCTCTGCTTTCAGATGTTCCATGTGTTCACAATGCCCTAATGGGATTCATGGTCCCTCAAGTGGATCCTGGGCTGTGCACACTGTAGCTGTGCGGGGAATGGAGGAGCAAATTATAGCATAAATGTGTGCATCACGTTCTTTGTGTGTGGTGTTTTTTAAAGGGAAACATATACACAAAGATCAACAATCTTTGGTTAGATCAGAGGTTAAATTGTGAAGAATAAAGTCAATATTTAGTACTGTTATCTGTCTTATTTATTTATTTATCTATCTATCTATCTATCTATCTATCTTTAAAATTACACATGTAAGGCTCCAAGTTGCTTCTGCTTTTAGGGACAGATACAGCAGGTCATGGGCTAGGCCACATGCCAACAAAAGGTGCAAGTGCTCTGGCTGGAGCTCAGGTCCATCTCACATCCCACGTCCAACCCTCATCTGGTGGCTGGATGGGACTTCCTCACACTTGGCTTTTCCAAGCACTTATGAAATACTTTCAGGGCAGAAGTCAGGACTTGGAACTACTTTTGCATCTTGTGGGTCTATTCCAGTTAAAGGTCACCCGAGCCCTACTGCCCACCTGCCTCCCAGATATGTTAGCTCCACATGTTGTTTTACTGGAGCCAAGGCACAGTCTCCTCAGTTCTTTCACGTGGCCCCTGTTCTAGTCAGGGGCTGCCTTGGGTTCAAAGAATGTGTCCAGAACACTTGGGGTAGGAAAAAACCTTGTTATTAGTATGGACCTGTCTGGTTTTATTTTGTCTTAGTTTTGGGGAGACAAGGGGGCTCTCTTTACTTGGTGCTGTTGGCTTTCTTCACATTTCTGCTGGTTCACTCTTTACCATTTCCCATCCTTGAGGTAGTTCAGGCTTTATCATTTTCCTGCAATTCTCACATGTGGCCACCAGATGGCAGTGGAGCTCGCAGTATTGCACCTTGACAAACACCTAACCCTCCTCGGAGGACTGGGGCAGCTTTTCCCCAGATTGATTCCCACACACTTTATTTGCTGTCATGCAACCAGGTAAACCCAAACAAGTTTTCTGCCAGCACCAAAGATTGTCTTCCTAACTTTTGTGCCTGTTTTAAGGTTGGTGTTTTCTTGTTTATTTTGCTTTTTTTTCTTTGTTTTTTCTTCTGGGAGTGGTATAAGCATGCTTTCAGGGCCTGGTTTGTTTTTTTTTTTCTTCTTTTTTTTCTTTCTAATATATATTTTTATTGATTTTAGAGAGGAAGGGAGAGGGAGAGAGAGATAGAAACATCAATGATGAGAGAGAATCATCGATTGGCTGCCTCCTGCATGCCCCACACTGTGTGGGGATCGAGCCCACAACCCGGGCATGTGCCCTTGACTGGAATTGAACCTGGGACCCTTTAGTCCGCAGGCTGACGCTCTATCCACTGAGCCAAACCAGCTAGGGCTCAGAGCGGGTTTTACCCATAGCAAGGCCACTGATAGGCTTGTCACACAGCAGCCTTTTTCTAAACATTGATTCTAAGTACCAGGCTGGGCTGGACTGGGCAGTACACAAGTGGGTAGCCCAGCGCAGGACCACCTCCACCCCCAGCCTGCTTTGCCTGCTGCAAGGTATGGGTCACCTTATTATTGAAAGTAACATACCAGGAGGAGGGTGGGGGTCTCTGAATGGCAGAGTTGAAGTGTCAAGCTCTCTGACCTCTCTCTGAAAGGCAGTTGCTATCTGTATGGACCTGTCTGGTTTTATTTTATCTTAGTTTTGGGGAGACAAGGGGGCTCTCTTGGTGCTGTTGGCTTTCTTCACATTTCTGCTGGTTCACTCTTTACCATTTCCCATCCTTGAGGTAGTTCAGGCTTTATCATTTTGTTTTATTTCTTTTTCTCAAAGCTCTCCTGGATCAACATGGTTTAGATCATTGAATTTCCCAGCAGGAAGGGAGAGGAGAGAGGAACAAAGCCCCAACCCTTGTTTGCCTTTGTAAGAGGTCTTGAGACCTGTTGTCTCTTAGTTAGGCTGTGCCCAAGAACTGGGATTTACCTGGGAAGTGTGATATGGAAAAGGATTTTCTTTGTTTTCCTCTTCCAGCCTCTAAATTCTGGGCTTGGCAAGTATTGTCACAAATCTCTGGGCTTGAGGTTTCCTCAGGAGCCCGAGGGTGACTTAGGACCAGAGCTATTGGTAGTACTACCCTCTCTTCTCTGTTGTGAAATAAGCGATTTAGGATGTTTAGTACCCATGTGGGCTATATGTTTATTTCAAGAAAAAGTGCAAATTAAGGTAGAATGCAATTGTGTTTATAGTACAGAAAAAAATTGAACTGAAACGTGTTGGTATTCTGTATTAGATCCTAGAGACAGGAAGCTTTTGAGGGGTGAGTGTGTGCCTAAGTATCTTTCACTCATGGCTACATCCCTAGTGGGTCTCCCGCTGCCTGTATTCCATTTCTCTTTTTGTGCCCTCTGTGCCTTGGATGTGGCCAAACCCCACAGCACTATCCAGACTTGGCTGAGATGGAGCTGGACTACACTTCCCTCCAAGGGTCTCCAGCTTCCTGGCTTTGAGTCAATTCACTTGGAGGTCTTTGGGCACTGTGTCTTCCCAGCATCTAAACATCTCTGTTTCATTAAAAGGGGCGAGGGTGGGGGGCAGTATACTTCCCCCATGAATCTGATGCAGCCCGGTTAAGTGATCCTGGTCAACATTCTAGCGAGAGGAGGTACTTGTTCTGAAACTAGTGTGGTTTGCTGGTGCAAAGAATCACATTGTGGTCCAGATTCATGGGGTAGGGTACAGATGATGGCATGCTGGGCGGGGAAGCTGGGTCTACCTTGAGACACACCAGGACAAGTGCTGTCTCTCCCCGCCCCCCATTTCCACAGCAGCCAAAACCTGTGCGGAAGAAACAGGGACATCCTTATGGCAAGAGTAATGCTGCCTGGCAGCTGGCAGGGGAGTCTGGGCCAACAGACAGGTGGCATGAAGTATCTCCCATTTGGTAAAATGTTACTTCCTAGTAGCACTGGGTGCTGGGCCCTGCGTGCTGCTCTCCCCCTTTCATGGGGTCCTGATGCCCTGACACCTTGTCGGACACACTTCTCTCACCTGCCCCCTGCTTCTTGGAAGGAGGCCTAAATCTTCCAGATGCTTGTGTAAATCACTCAGGGACCTGGGCGGAAAGGATCTTTCTCATGCCACCGGGGTCTCTGCTCTGGTGTGAAGCCGCCTTTCCCTGGCAGCCTGGGTGGTGGTTTCTGTTTACTCCTGTTTTCTCCATATCCCTTAGACCTGCTTCAGGATCGTCCAGGCCTTCCTGGAAAAGGAGCTGCCTCAGGGGAGGCCACACTGAGTGGTCTGGAGGGGAGGTGACAGCACCACAGTTGTGTGGGATGCCTGCCTGCCCTGCTGCCCAGGGGGAGGGGAAACTGGAGCTGTGTTTTCAGAGACATGAGGGCTTCCAGAGCTGGCTCTGTCAAGTGTGCTCCAGTTTGAAACAACAGTCTTGGAGCTCAATCCCATGGCCCTCCTGGGCCACACTGCTCTCTGGGGGATCAATTCACACTTAGGGAAGGCCCCTTCCATCCTATGAAATACCATGTTGACTGACTTAGGCCAGGCTTAAAGCAGATCCCAATTTCCTGCTGGGAAGCCAGCTTTTTCCTTCCACTTCTGCCCTCTGTCCTGGGTCATCACTGGATTTATGATAATGAAGTCCTCAAGGTAGGATGGGACCTGCCAGTTAATTAGTGAGGCGGCATATGCTGGATCGCCAGGTGCTCAGGCAGGGCTGCTGCCCCCCTGAGCTCCATGACCTCACAGTCCCATCAGATTCTTGGATCTTAGAATTGGAAGGTTTCAGAGTCTCCTGGGGTGTGATCTCAAGTTCAGTAGTCCCATGGCTTCTGCTCAGGTGCTTACACCTCACAAAGCTGGCACCCTCCTGGAGCTTATCCTCAGCACCTCCACATCCACTATCTTGTAACTTTCTTAACTAGCCTGGCATGCTCTGGAGACACCTTAGCCGGTGGCATGGGTCTGCTCAGTTATGTGCCCCAGAGGTGATCTGATGAGTGGGGAGGCATATCCAGCCGTATGCCTGCTGCAGCAGGGCTTGACCTCCTCACTGGCTGAGGGCTCTACCGGGTACACTTTCACCCCTGGGCCTTTGCTCATGCTGTTTTCTCTGCCTGGTACACTCTCTAAAATTGCGGGCCCCACACCCTCCCTGCAGGAATGTGAACTGGAGGTAGACAGAGCCTCCTGCGCTGGTCACCGTTGTGTTCTGGTGCCCAGTTCCAGTATTCAGAAGGCTCCCTGGGGATGTGCTGACTGAGCGCCAATCTGACAAGAACCTTAAAGCACTCTTTCTGTGGGTCCTGGTCTCAGCCCACCATTTATCAAGGATCCTCAGTGGTTGGCTGCTTCCTGCAACCTATGTCCCTGGTCCTTACCTAGACTGTGTGCCAGGCTGTGTCAGGAGCACCTTTCTCCTCAACATGAGATTTGAGAGAGGACTGTTGGAATTGGTGTCAGGGAGCCCTAGCCAGCATGTTGCCATAGTGGCAGGGAAAGGGTTACCATCGGTCTAGCTCTCTGACCTTCCTGCTCATTCCTGTTGAGTTGACCCCAGCAGCCAGTGAAGCTATAGTGACACTGGGCCACAGCCTGGTGGGGACCCAGCAGCCCTGACGGGCATGGCTTTCCCCCATCCCCACCTCCCTACCCCTCAGGATGTATTCTAGATGCGCTTTGCCAAGATGCCGGACGAACCTGAGGAGCCTATGGTGGCTGTGTCGTGCCCTGTGGTGCCACCCCCCACCAAGGTTGTGGCCCCACCCTCATCCAGTGACAGCAGCAGCGATAGTTCCTCGGACAGCGACAGCTCAACTGATGACTCTGAGGAGGAGCGAGCCCAGCGGCTGGCCGAGCTTCAGGAGCAGGTGAGGCATGACTACTTCCATCCCTGGTCCCCCCGGAATCCATGGATCAAGCATTCTCCCCAGAGGTCTCCACGAAATGATCATGGCTCTGAGTCCTGGCAAGAGCAGAATTCCCAGTGGTGCCATTGTGCTAGATCACGGGCATATTGAACGTATGCATATGTATGACACACATGGAGATGGGGAGATATGGCTGCTCTTTGGGCAGAAGGGAGGCTTCTGGATCCTTCCAGTGTGTAGAAGGAGGCCAGCCAGGGGCTGCATGGTTGCTCTGCAAGCTGGCCATCGGGCCTTTAGTGCCCAGTGTGTCTGCACTCCTGCCCAGTCTCCTAGGGACCCTCCTCCTGGGCCCAGAATGGCCAAAGGGCTTTAACAGCTTATCAGTTTAGGTGGTTGCTCTGGGCACCTTTGGAGTCCAGGGCCTGGGTGGGCATGGACACTTTAGAAATCTGATGGAGTGGCAGGTCAGGCAGCTATGTACCAGCCCCAGTGTGATTGGCATGTGTCTTGCCTGTATATTCCATAGCTCAAAGCCGTGCACGAGCAGCTTGCAGCCCTCTCGCAGCCCCAGCAGAACAAACCAAAGAAAAAGGAGAAAGACAAGAAGGAAAAGAAAAAAGAAAAGCACAAAAAGAAAGAGGAAATGGAGGAGAATAAGAAAAGCAAAGCCAAGGAACTTCCTCCCAAAAAGACCAAGAAAAACAACAGTAGCAACAGTAACACAAGGTCTGTGCCACCCTAATGCCCCCATGGGGACCTAGCCTGCCCCAGTCAGAGGTTGATCACCTCTGCTCTTCTCCCAGGGACAAGCCTTTAGCGTTCTCCAGGGTTGTGGGGGAGAGGGGGGATGACAGGTGGAATGGTGCAGACGGCAAGGACACCACAGCAGCTCCCCTGTTAACAGTGAAGATCAGCCGGGTGGGGGAATAGAAAGGACCCATTCCAATGAAGGAGTGGAACGGGTCCCCAGCTTCCCAGGGTACCCATTGTGTCTGCATTGTCCCTTCATAGCAAGAAGGAGCTGGTGCCCATGAAGAACAAGCCTCCTCCAGCATACGAGTCAGAGGAGGAGGACAAGTGCAAGCCCATGTCATATGAGGAGAAGCGCCAGCTCAGCCTGGACATCAACAAGCTCCCTGGTGAGAAGCTGGGCCGAGTGGTACACATCATCCAGTCGAGGGAGCCCTCACTCAAGAACTCCAACCCCGACGAGATTGAGATCGACTTCGAGACCCTAAAGCCATCCACCCTGCGGGAACTGGAGCGCTACGTCACCTCCTGTTTGCGGAAGAAACGGAAACCTCAAGGTGCCCTTGGGTTCCCCTGGGGTTTGGGGGTTGGAGGGAGGTCCCAGGCAGAAGAAGGTTGGCCAAGCTGCTTTTTCCTGCCCTTCCATCAGGGAGGCCCCTATGGGCACCTCAGGTGACTCTCTTCCAGACTTGGCTTTTTCCTTGACATAGACACCTCTGGAGGATTGTGACATGACACTCAACGCTGGGCTGTCAGTGCCTTTCTTGACCTCTCTGGTTGATGGTCACCTGGGGCCCACCTGCACCTTGGTATTCTAAGCCTTGCTCTGAGCAGCAGCTATTTTCATCTTCAACCTCTAAAGTCTTTCCCCCCAAAGCCACACACATAGCATCCCCTCACCCCACCCTTTTGGTGCCTGTGAGGGTTGAGGCTGGGAGAGTCTTTAGGGCAGCTTTGTGCCTGCCTGCCATTCTTCTCGAGCTCAGCATGGCCCCCTCTCTATGAGTCTTCCAGGCAGCCCTTTCCTGTTACAAGTGTCTGTCTTGGCTCAGCTTTTGTCTTAAGACCAGTAGGACTTAGGATCCACAGCAGGGCATTGTATGCAGCCTTCATCCCAGCCCAGGCTGACTCCAGGGATCCTTGGGCCTCTTCACTCACAGCCAAGAAAGTTACTGAGGGAGCCTTAGCCTGACAGTCCTCCTCATAGGGAATTTCCTCCTCCCTGTTTCTTAATCCTGATGAACGCTGCAAAGGCAATTCTGAGAGATTGGTCAGGGGCGGGGCAAGCTTCTTGAAATTCTGGTATAAACTGAGTTTTTGGCCAGCAGGCAGTAGGCTAGCATCTTATCACTGGGGAACAGGGGGCTGGTTGGGGGCTGGGATGCTGTCAGGAGCAGCCTTCTGGCTTGTGGGGCACAGACTGCCCCCTGGCTCTTCCTCCAGGCAGTGGAGTACGTGTGGGTTAAGAGCAGCCCCAGGGTTGGGCCTTGCCTGACGCAGTTCATATTGTTTTACTGCAGCCGAGAAAGTGGATGTGATTGCTGGCTCCTCCAAGATGAAGGGCTTCTCGTCCTCTGAGTCTGAGAGCACCAGCGAGTCCAGCTCCTCTGACAGTGAAGACTCCGAAACAGGTTAGGGTCCTACTCAGCATCTTGTCCCACTCCTACCTGTGTTCAGCACCATTTGTCCTATGTGACGGTCATAAGAATTACCTGGTCACTATTTTAACTCTAACTGGGGTGGTGAGTAGCCTGGCACCCTGTTTTCTCCCTCATGGCCTGGGCTAGGAGGACACAAGTGGCTGAAGGTATTGACACTGCAGAACTGGGGTGGGGGAAAGCTGGTGAGGATATTGGGTGTTGGGGCCCAGGTGTTGGCATTGATCCTAGTGTGACCCTACGTAGCTCCACAGTCTTCCTGCATCACAGTCACATGCAGTGTGGCCATCCCAGGTAATGTGCTTCATTCAGCAGGTGTGGAGCAGTCTACTGTCAGCCCTGCTGTCCCCAGACTCGGGGCACTGCCGTCCTCCTTAGAGTGTGCTCACTGCCACGTTGGTGGCTCCTAACTGCACACACTTGGACATGGGAGTCCTGCGCCTCTCACAGTCCTTCTCTTTATGCTCCACGGGCCTGCACATGTGCCCAACCTGAGCAACAGTTTCAGTGTGGGAGGTGGGGCAGGTGGGGATGCTGGGAGCTGCACAATGTGGGGGGAGAGGCCTTCTACCAGCTGTGTGCTTTCCTGATGATACTCAGGGGAGCAGAAGCTCAGACTTACCCAGAGAGGCTAAGGAAGAAGCCTGGCAACCACCCTGTGCTGTGAGATGGAGCCAGCTGTTTCCATGGGGTGGCTACTGCTGAGCAGACAATCTACAGACTACCTGAGAGCTGGTCCTGGGGGCCTCGGCATGTCCCACCAGGCAAGCCGCAGTGTGCGTGTCCACAGTGGGGAACGTGTGTTTGGACAACAAAGCATTTTCTTTGGTGGACCTGTCCTGTCTGGTATTTTATTCTAACTGGAAATAAACCGTAAGCTCCACTTAATCAGCTCATATAAATAATGTGACCTTATTTTACCAAGGAGGTTTGAGGATCGTTTACAGCACCTGGGAAGAGTGATGCTGCTCTGAGGCGTTGCATGCACAGGTTCCTTGCGTGGGCTCAGCCTGTTTCTGTCAGGGGAAGCTAGGGACCAGGGGCCTCTGGGCCTTGTCACTGTCCTTCTTCCCTATTACAGTAAGGGCACCAGACTTTCCAAGTGAGTGCGGGCTCACCCACGGGGAAATTAAGAGGGTGCTGAGGGCTTTCCTGAGGCTCCAAATGCTGAATTACCTCATGTTCATTGGGCCCAAATGAGATGGAATTCATTAGGCCATGTTCTGTATTTATTGAGGTATTATTGTATGCAGAGGCTAATGTGTACAGTTTGCTGGGCACCTTTGTCACCATCCTTTATTTTTTTTCTAACCATCACCCCCCCATTCCATTTTTATCCATTTACCAGCAGGGGACGCCCACAGCCCATGCCTGCCCAGGAAGGGCTGCCTGGCCAGGCTGCTGCCCTCTGCAGGGTAAATTGCTGTATTCCTGGGCCCAATTAGCATTCCTGGTAGCAGCTGACTTCTCACTTTGGGGGCGCCTGTCACACCTAGGGTTTGCCTTCACTCTGGGGTTCCTAGCAGGCTGCTCCTTTTAGTGCTGGGCACCTTTGTCACCATCCTTTATTTTTTTTCTAACCATCACCCCCCCATTCCATTTTTATCCATTTACCAGCAGGGGACGCCCACAGCCCATGCCTGCCCAGGAAGGGCTGCCTGGCCAGGCTGCTGCCCTCTGCAGGGTAAATTGCTGTATTCCTGGGCCCAATTAGCATTCCTGGTAGCAGCTGTGACTTCTCACTTTGGGTGCCAGTCACACCTAGGGTTTGCCTTCACTCTGGGGTTCCTAGCAGGCTGCTCCTTTTAGGGGTTTCTCATCCTTTCTCCTAAGGATTCAAGTAGTCAAAAGAAAACACTAAAGGCTGAAATTGGCTTGGGGCCTGGTCATTAAACCAGCACATCTTGGCTGAGTGTGAACTGCTTTGGCTGATGTGGCACCTTAGGGGGCTATGACTGGCCTTTGCCCCTGCCCCCCAAGCTTAGCAGGACCGCTCCAAGGCTCCCGAGTGTCCTGCTGCCGTCTTTGTGGGGCAACCATGACGGCATTTCCAATAGCTCTCTCCTGTTGCCAACATGTTTTTCTTTCTTTTTTTTCACATTTTTCCCTTCTTTAAAGAAAGTGGAAAGATTGTGCAACAAGTAATCTGAGAATCCTGGGAACAGCTGTCCTGGCGGGAAGGAGGATGAGATTTACAGTCTCCGAGCTGCCAGCCTGCAGGCACTCGGGCTCTGGTTAACCAGCCTGACTCCAGCTTATCCCTCTTCCCATGCACCCTCCCCACCTTGGGTTTGTGAGTCTTCATTTTGCCTTCATGGTCCTGGCTTTCCTTTCCCATACGTTTGTACTGGAGAGCTCTGTTGTGGGCCAGTAGGGGCTTCTGCTCTCAGGAAGGACCCATCCTGTGAGTTTGTGTTCCTGTCGCTCAGATGCTCCAGGTCCCAAGGTGGGAGCCTGTGACCCTGCACCACTGAATACAACCATTGCCACCCATCCCTCACAGGAAATTGTACTCACTTCCCAGGCAGCTCTTCCAGCAGTTGCTCATGATGGGTCCATGGAGCTGGACAGCCCGGTTTCTGCAACCAGTTACAGGTGGTTCTGCCGGGGCAGGCATATTAGAGGTATTTTACTTGGCCTTTGGGAGCTTAAATTGTTTTTCTCTTTTGTTTCCATTTATATTGGAGCTGAAATTCCTGAAAAGGCCTATATTTTGTCACTTGTATTAATAAGTAAGAGTCAGTTCTGCTGATACAGCCCCGAGACATGAGTCACCAAAAGAAACTGAGCAGAGGCACTAACTCGGGGACCCCTCCTCTGGCTGCTGTTCACAGACAAGGATGCTGAGGACAGATCAGGGCATGGGACTGGTCCTCGGGGTCATGTTGCAGTTCAAGGAGGCGGTGTGCTCACAGAATAGGGGGAGGAGGGCAGGCATAGCTTTCCCAGCCCAGTCCCATGCTGCCACATGTCCTCCCACTCAGCAGCACACAGTGCTTTTAGCCTCTTCCACCACATCTTCTGAGCCCAGCTCTACTTAGGTTATGGTCTTTTGTTAAAAACAATTCTAGCTTAACGTCTGGATCTGCTTGGGAGTTCGGTATTGGGAGGACAGAGTGAGTACAAGTGCTAGCATCCCACTGCCCCTAAGGCATCTGTAGACCTTATCTGGGCAGGCTAAGGGTGCCCCGGTTCCCCCTTTCCACTGCTGTCCCAGGTGGCTATAGCAGAGCTGTGGCTTCCCTGTCACCAGTGCTAGGATCCTGTCTACCACGCTCATGGGCCCAGGGATGTTCTAGGATACTTCATCCTGTTTCCCTCCATCATATTGCTGATGTCTGGTTTTTTTGGGGTGGGGGTAGACACACAATTTGTGTCCTCTTAGGAGCAACCCTTGGCATCAGCTACCAGGGCTGGGACCTGGGTTCAGAGTTGTCGGGTATTTCTTTTGGGCTTGGCCTGGTCTTCTAGTTGCAGCTGGAGCACACTCCAGCTATTTTAGTCTCCTCGTTTCCTTTTCCCAGGATTGAAGCATGTGGGTGTTTTTTAATAGCTCCAGGGGGAAAGGAATGCTTTATGTTTTGGAAAGATTTGAGCTGGAAAGTGCAGGCAGAGGCCATGGGGCATTCTTCCCAGACAACCAGCCTCAGCTTCCGACACACGGAGTCTCTGAGGGACTTGGTCCCAGTCCGTTCTTGGGATCTGCTGTTGCCCGCTCCAAGGGTGTGCTGCTTGCTCTCAGGGAAGTGGAGAGGCCCCTGGTGGGGATGGGGGAGTAGGCAGAGACCTGGAGGACTGGGCTGTAGCCAGTCTGCCCACACTGCCAGGTGACCCCTCACACACCCACATGCAGCTGGCGGGATTCTGGGGTGGGGCTAGCCTTGTGGAATGTGCCCTGAGTGAGAGGCTGAGCCAGTGGGCGGGTTTTTCCCATGCGTGCACTGGGAGGCCATGGGAATGCAGTCAGTGTCCGTGCATCCGGGACTCTGGCAGAGACATCTACTCTGCTGTGTGGGTGGGAATGACCCTATGCTTCTGCCTGGTCAAGGGAGCTAAATTCCATGCCCCAGAAAAAGAAAGGACGATTTTCCTCCTTGACCTGTTTTTATTTTATTCTACACCCCGCCCCCCTTAACAGTGTCTGTAACTGATTTCTCTTTTTATAGTTTATTTTTTGTTTCTTGGGGTTTGTAGGAATGCAGAAATGAGATGTTAGTTGTAGATGCTACACCCGAGAGCCCCTGTCTTTTCTTCCCTCTACCCAAGTCCTGAGGTAGGGCCAAATCACCTTCCTGAGATGGACAGCAAAGCAGCCCAGGGGGATAGGCTCAGAGTTAGTGGGGCCTGATGGCATCGAATACCAGGCTGGTAGATCAGGCAAGTGGGATAGGCAGAGGCCTCTCACGTTAAAAGACTGGTAAAGTAGATGCTATCGTTCACTCAGGTGTACATGGGACCCAATCCTGGAAGCAGTTTTAGCATAAATGGGCGTGGGTGGTTTTGGAGACGTCCATGACCCTTGTAATGGCAAAGTGGGTCTGTCCCTGCTCTCAGCTGGCCAGGCTGGGGCAGGGCTTCTAGTCTCCGGCGCCGTTCTCTGGTGTCCTGTCAGCGAGCAGGGCACAGGAGGCTGGCTCGGTCTGCAGTTCTTCTGTTCTTGTGACTTGGAACGGTACATTCCACACCATTTCTCTCACACTGGTTTCTCTCTCCCTCTATGTAGGTCCTGCCTAATCATTGGACACGGACTCTTAATAAAACGGTCTTCAGTTCCAGATTCCTTCCCAGCAAGCTCTAGCTTAAGTCCATTTTCTTCTGTGAAAGGGACAGGACTCCATCAAGTTATGGAATTCCTCAGAGCCCTGGGCCTGTCCCCAGGGTGCATTAGTCATGTCCATCAGAGCAGCACACGCCTAGTCCCGCCTCCGGGAAGGCTGCCTTGCCTGGCTGGCCGCCCGGGCCTCCTGTGTACAGACTGCCTGGCTGTCCCGCCCAGCCTCCTTGGTCGTCTGGGCTCCTCTGGGTGGGTGGCATCTCCCAGAGTGATGACAATCTCGCTGCACACGCATGCGTGTGGTGCTGCTCCATGTGCAAGGCCCCATCACAAGTATGTTTTCTCTCTCTTCATCCCTCTGTCTCTTTCTGGGACTCTGGATCCTAACCACTTCCCTCCTGGACCTGGCAGTGACATGTAGCCCAGAGGAGATCTCATTCACCCTATGGAAGAAAGAACACACTAACATCTAGAGCTTTCCCAAGTGAGGAATGGGGGCTGTCCCTCAGCACGCCTTCTTTTTAGTGGCCCATGCAGCTCCATCAGCCGAAGGCTATCACCAGCCACAGCTGACTTACAGCCCCTGGAGTCCTTCCATTTTTGTTGTTCCCGTGGTTACCTATTGGGCATTTTTCCAATTTCTTTAGCCTCTTCTCCTAAAGTTGCATAGGGAAAGGACCTCCTAGGCTGCCTTTTGTCCTTCCCAGGTGAATAGGAGCAGGCTGCAGTGGGGCTGGCCACTGGTGAGGGCATTTGGGGAGGTGGCTGTGACCTGGCCCCTGGAGCCCATCATCTCTGCCCCCGTGGTGTCAGGGTCTGGGCTAGTAGGTGAGAAAGGGTTCTCAAAAATCCAGGGCACTGGTCAGTGGTAAGGGCATCAAAGCCCTTAGAGCCAGCTCCCTACACATCTCTGAGGGACATGGCCAGTGCGAGCACCCTCCTATTTTTTAGGCCCCTGAAATAATGGCATCTGCTGGGAGTTTGGCAGGCCAGGGTGGCCGTATCATGTAAGCCCTCTGAGAGGCACTGAATGGGCTTTTTTGCTCTAAAAATAAATATTGGCCCTTTTTTGGTCATGAGTCCAGCATCTTCGCAGAAAACTGCCTGATGTGAAAAGTTCCCTAAGGAACAGCATCGGCCTTAAGGGAGATTTTTGATTTTTTTTTTTTTTTAATATAGTTTGTGCATACTTCAAGACCTTGCGATCTGCTGGCATCTTGGAGCCAGCCTTCTGGAACTGGAGCAGGCTTGAAGGGGTGCAGTTCACTATCCGCAGGCCCAAGCGGCTGTAGCTGCCTCAGATTGGCCTTGGCCTTGGCCTTGGGTTCTAGCTCTAGCCTCCCACCCCCACACCCAGCCTCTAGGGTCTTGCTGTGATGCTGGGAGTTCCAGGCTGCTCTCTGGTCCTCTGGCCAGTCAACTTCCAGTCAAGCACTATTTGCCAAACAGACTATTTTGAGTTGCCCTTTGGCCTGTGCCTGATGTGTTTCCAGTGCAGCTCGGCCTAGCTGAGGCCAGGGGTCTTTATGCTCAGAGATTCCCAAAGGACAGTTGGAAAGTGGCTGGCACTGTCTTTCTGGGAAGATTCTTAGAACAAATGGAAGCCTGGATTCCCACAGTGTCAGCCTGTGTGCTACCCCACCCTTCCCACACACTTGTACATGGGCTGTAGTCGCAGATTACAGGGTCCTTGCACCCTCTCTGTTCAGGGATCCTGTCCTCGCCCATGGGTTTTCATCTGGCAGAGAACATGGTCTTTAAACTCGAACTCTCACCTGTGCCCAGTGCCCCAGCCACAGAGCAGAGCCCACTCCTTACTGAAGACCCTGTGCTCAGGCGGTGGGAGGTGCCAGCCAGGCCTCAACTCACCAGCTGGCTTCGGGTCCTGAGGACTTGCTGAGCAGTGGGAGCCCAGGTGTCCACTGGTGCCAAGACTCTATTTAGTTCAGTTTAGGGTTCCTTACCTTTTCCCTGCCCTTACCCTCCATCCTGTCTCTTTCCCTTGATTTGGGGGGTGGGGT
Organism: Myotis brandtii; assembly: GCF_000412655.1. NCBI lineage: Eukaryota > Metazoa > Chordata > Mammalia > Chiroptera > Vespertilionidae > Myotis > Myotis brandtii. Next base: position 459,244 of record NW_005368527.1, on the reverse strand, counting down.
GGGGAGGGTGGGAGGAGGAATCAGTGTTTTAATCAGATTTTACAAAAACGTTTTAATTCTTTGTACAATTACCATCCTATGTAAAGATGACATTGTGTTCAGTTCAAGATTTTCATGGAATAAAGATCACACAGTACTTGAGGCCATCTTCATGTAACCCTTTCTAGAGAGTTTTGTGTGGGGGTGTCTTGGGGCTGGTGTGTCGTGAAGCCGTGCACCTCTGTTTTGTCTTCCTACCAGTCACTCCAACATGAGGCTCGGGTCACATGAGCCAGATGCACTCTCCCAAACAGGCTCCCGCACCCTTGGTCCCCACCGCCGGTTCTGTTAGTCCTCTGGTCCTGAGGGTATGCTTTGTGCCTCCAGCCTCTCCTCCACTCTAAGGCTATCCTACCCGGCACTGCCACGGAGCCCTGGAGTCCTCCCAGTGACCTTTCCAAGGCAGCCAAGACTTGTTCCCTGGAACCCCCACGAGTTCTCATATGGGCCTCTCTCCCCCTCCGAGCCACCATCCCTCTTGTACGGTGGCAAAAACAGTGCTTCCCCAAGTGCACGAGATGACAGGCCAACCCAACCCTCTTCCCATGACACAGTGTCTTGTCAGGATTTACCCACTGCCCTCTTCCCCCAATTACACACACACACACCAGGCTCTCCAGAAGCATGCCCAGTGTATGAACAACTGTCCCCAGCCTCCCTCGGCATGCAGTTTCTGTTCATGGAATTGATGCTGGGAGAGGATCCTGTCTGGGAGGAACACCCAAGCCTCTTCCACTTTGGTGGCCACTCAGCACTGAGCTTTCCCCCAGCACGTGCAGGGTCCCTTTGGTTCTGGGCCCTAGCATCTTCAGTACAATGCTTCCCCCACCCCCTACCATGTAGCTGCCAGGACCTATGGCCTTGATCCTGCAATCGCCTAAACTGTCCCTTTGTATGTCTCACCCACAATAGTATCCTTTCCCCGGGTGTCCTGTTGTGACCCAGAGTCCTGAGCCCTGTCTCCTGGAATTTCTAGTGTCCCAGTTTGGGGCTGGGCCTACAATTCTCATGTCCCAGGTGTCCCAATTGCTGCCATTTGTATGAGGATGTGTGTCTAGCTGCTGAGGTCTGTGTCACTGTCTTGTCTCTCGCATGGAGTGGTGAACTCTTGCAAGGCATCAGATGGCTTATCCCTTTGGGTGGCACATGGCACCCTGAGGCTATGCACCTCACAGAACCTTAGCATGGCCCTTCGTGAAACCAGCTATGAGGAGAGTTAGCCCTGCTTTGGACAAAGCCTATGTCTTCTGACCTTAGCAGCAAGATCCAGCATCCTGGCAGGGAGCCAGGGGATGCAAGGCAGAGGAGACATGAGTCCAAAAGGCGCTGTAGGTTCCAATTTGCCACCTGGTGGTTAGCAACTTCATCATTTCCCAGCCCATGAGCACCGGCCTGGCCTCTCTCCCCCTCTCTCTCTGGGGTTTGCATACCAGTGGAGTTTGGGGAGGGGCATTCAGCTGACTAGTTCCTTAGAGTGGGTGGGGGGAGCATGCTGGTTCTTAGCTCACTCCTCACAGATGTGTCCAGACAGTGGCGGCAACAAGCTGTTGGCCTCTGAGGAACCAGGGCACATACTGCCTTCTCCCTGCAGCACATCCACTGCGTACCAACAGCTTTTCTGAGGCCACTCTCCCGAGAGGAAGGAGAAGCTGGCCATGGCGTTGAGCATCTCCCTGTGTGCTCCTGGTGGTCCCTGGGAGGTTCGCTGGCTGGCCTGCCTTCCCTCCCTCCCTCCCCTGAAGTACTCACACTGTGGCCTTCCCACGTGTCCGCCCTCTCCTCACCTGTCCCATGGCTCTGTGGCCAGACTTTGGCCCCAGCCTGCACCACATCTCTCACCCTAACTCAGTCTATTTGCCTCCTCCTGGGGGGATGGGAAGGAGTGCACCTTAGTTGTTGGAGGCAGCTGTGTGGCTCCTGTACAGCTGTGTGTTCCAGGGCAAGTCCCTTGACTTCTGAGCCTTATTTTGCTCATCTGTCAAATGGTTATGATCATTTCAAACACCATAGTTGTTCCAAGACAATGGGTTAGGGTGCAGACACTCAGATTGCCTTAGTGACCTGTCACCAGAAAGTAGGGGGAGATGTTGGGCAAGAGGTCTGCATAGCTCAACCCCCAGTTCCCGGGTGTTGTTCTTTAATGGAGTTAGGGGTCAGGAGTTGGGCAGGGAGGCCTTTCGGGCATGGTCCCAGCTAAGAAAAGTGGCAGGCAAATGGGTAGGTGACACTCCACATTGTCTTTTTCCCATAACGGACTCTCATACCAGACAATCCAGCCACCCTGTCTCACCGTCACTGGTCCTTCTGAACTCACCCTGTTTTCTCCTGGTTCTGCATCCAAGGCAGCCTGGTCTTCTCCCCTAGACCTCACTACCTTCTCTTTTCCTTCACAGAGATGGCTCCGAAGTCAAAAAAGAAGGGGCACCCTGGGAGGGAGCAGAAGAAGGTACGTGATCATAGAGGTGTCTTCCCTTAGGGAAGTGGTGGTCACCTACCTCTCTGGGCCCCGGGGGGACCCTGGGGCTGGCCCGGGGGTTTCTGCCTGCCTGACATCAGCCTCTGTCTGTCTGTCTGTCTGCAGCATCATCACCACCATCACCAGCAGCTGCAGCAGGCCCCAGGCCCTGGGCCCCAGCAGCCCCCGCCACCTCCCCAGCAGC
>NW_005368527.1:455411-456493 GCF_000412655.1 Myotis brandtii | reverse complement strand
CACCCCCACCCTCCATGCCACAGCAGACTGCCCCCACGATGAAGTCCTCGCCCCCGCCCTTCATCGCCGCCCAGGTGCCCGTCCTGGAGCCGCAGCTCCCAGGCAGCGTCTTCGACCCCATCGGCCACTTCACCCAACCCATCCTGCACCTGCCGCAGCCCGAGCTGCCCCCTCATCTCCCCCAGCCACCCGAGCACAGCACTCCGCCTCATCTCAACCAGCACTCAGTGGTCTCTCCTCCAGGTGAGCTGTGGCCATAGCCGCCCAGGTTCAGGGAGGCCCCTTCCCACCCTGGTCTCACCATTCTGCCGCTGGGCACTCGGGGCAAACTTCGGAACCCATCTCAGCTTCATTGTCTCTAAGGGGATGTCAGCAGCTTCTCGGGGCCATTGTGGAAATTATACAAGATACCCCAGGATAGCCTTTGCAGAAAGTTAGTGCTTTGATACAGAAGATAATGAGTCAGTTGTGCTGGGTCAGGCATTGTCAGGTGAAAAAAGATGTGACCCTTCTGTAACTCTCAGTTACAAATGGGGACACATACACTCCCAGATAGGAGGGTCAGATGGCGGCATTCAGGACATACCTGCTTTGAGACTTGAAGACGGGGACTAGCTGGAGGAAGGGACGGAGGTGGGAGGCACAGGCCACCTGCCAGGACAGTACAGGTGTGAGGGCTTTGTTCTGGACATGGTGAGAACCTGAGGAGGGTGGGGAGAGTGCTTGTCAGAGGGGTAGAAGGTCAGGATGGAGTAGAAAGGCCAGGCTGAGGACCACGGGAGCCTCACTGCCACACTGTTGTGTCCTTCCAGCTTTGCACAACGCGCTGCCCCAGCAGCCATCGAGGCCCAGCAACCGAGCTGCTGCCCTGCCCCCCAAGCCTGCCCGGCCCCCTGCTGTGTCGCCTGCTCTGGCCCAACCGCCCCTGCTCCCACAGCCCCCCATGGCCCAGCCACCCCAAGTGCTGCTGCAGGAGGAAGAGGAGCCACCCACCCCACCCCTCACCTCCATGCAGATGCAGCTCTACCTGCAGCAGCTGCAGAAGGTGCAGCCCCCCACACCTCTACTCCCTTCCGTGAAGG
>NW_005368527.1:445892-455398 GCF_000412655.1 Myotis brandtii | reverse complement strand
AGCCCCCGCCACCCCTGCCACCCCCGCCTCATCCCTCCGTGCAGCAGCAGTTACAGCAGCCACCACCTCCTCCTCCACCCCCACAGCCACAGCCACAGCCACAGCACCAGCCACCCCCCCGACCTGTGCATATGCAACCCATGCAGTTCCCCACCCACATCCAGCAGCCTCCGCCACCCCCAGGCCCACAGCCCCCTCACCCGCCCCAGGGCCAGCAGCCACCCCCACCGCAGCCCGCCAAGCCTCAGCAAGTCATCCAGCATCACCCTTCACCCCGGCACCACAAGTCGGACCCCTACTCAACCAGTAAGTGGCCCTTGGTTCTTAATCCTAACCCTAACCCAGGGAGGCTGGGACTGGATCCAGGGTTTTGTCCTTGAGCAGCCAGGCAGGTCAGCTCATGCTTCAGGCTGAGGTTGGAGAGGGGTGGCTGACATGGTGTGGGTACTTCTTGTAGTGTCTCTATCAGGTATGTCTTGCTTGCAAGCTGAGATGGCTGAGAATAAGGCCCCCACTGGCCCTTCTCTTGTAACTCAGTCAAGAATGTTACAGTATATCGTGATTCTTGTTAGGTGGTAAGCCTAGAACCCAGGGAGGCACCCAATCCACCTCTGGTTAGAGCAGGCTTCCAGGAGAAGGTGGCCAGAGGATGAGCAGCAGTTAGTTTAACAGATGGGGGTGGGGGAGGTTAAGTTCCAGGCAGATCCAGGGGCAGGTGTGGGCAGTGGGGGCTGTTTGAGAACCTGCAGGAATAGGTGCTCTGCTCTTGGTGTCATGAGGCCCATCTGGTGGAGCCAGGATCATGTCGGGGAGAATTGGGCTGAAGATCAAAGGTAGTGTGCCTCCCACCTTCCCCTGAAACCATTCCTATCTCCTGCTGCTTGGTCCAGGCTGCCCTATTTTCCTCCACAGCATTGGTCAGGCCATGCCCTCTTGCCTTTCTTGGGCATTTGTTATTTAAATGTCTGTAAACAAAGCATTCTGGCCAACCCTGGTGTGGCAATGTGGCATCGATGCCTCATGGTGTACTGACATGCAAGGGTCAGAGTTGAGGTCCCTGGACTTGGCAGTGTAGACCAATGCTGGCTTGGGGGTGCAGCATTGCTGCTCACAAATTGAACAGGCCATAACTATGTTGTGAATGCTCCTAAACCCAGCAAAAGCTGCCAGGTACCAAGTGGATAGCTTCAGCCCTGGGCCAAGACCAGCTGGCTGTCCTCCCTGGGAAAGACGGGTGCTGGTCCTGGCAGCCATGCAGCTGTGCCTCTTCCCATCTGTGAGCAAGACCAGGCTTCCAGTAGTGGGTGGTGATAGGTGATGAGATGCCTTTAGAAGAGCCAGCAGTGGGGGTGGGACAGGTCCCCTCTGGTCACCTGGTCCATCTCGTCTTCAGCTCCCATGGCCAGGGAGTGATGTGGATTGGAACCCACCTAGGGCTTTGGGTCTAAGGCCAACGCATTGGAATCCTAAGGAACTCAGCAGGCATCCTTGGGTGCTGAGCCAGCTCTCAGGCACCGCCACTGGGCCTCCCCTCTAAGTCTTGGTGGAGGAAGCCACCAGCCAGCAGGCGATTCCTACAGATCGTAGGCCTAAGAGCCTGCCCCGGTCACCTCTGTAGGTATTCTCAAGGGAGCCTCCCCAGGCAGGAGGCTGTCACAATTGTGTGACTGTGGCTGGCTGGCTGGCAGACCTGGACAAAGGCCACCTAGCGCCTAGGCTGGCAGAACCAGCCACCTGGTACTGGGGGCCAAGGGATAGGCACAAGGCTGGTCCTTGCTATCAGGTCATCTCCAAACAGCTTTTCTGGCTCTAGAGAGAGTGCAGGGGAATCAGTTGTGGGTCCACTCTAGGCCCACTAAAATGGGCACCTCTGCCCAAGGGTGTCTGTGCTGGCAGACAGAAGCAAGTCAGTGGCAGGGCCGGTACGCAGAGCCTGGGTTAGGTGGTTCAATGTGAGGAAGGACCAGGAACACAGGCACTGCAGAGCAGTGTCTTTCTTTTGTGGACACTGGTGGAGCTGGCCAAGACATGTAGGATTCAGATAGGAGGGTGTACCCTTGCTAGGGTGGATGGGAAAGTTTAGGGTAGGACTTGGTGTCTACTCCAGCTGCCCAGTCCTGAGGGGCTGGTCCACTGTGATCTAGGGCTATTACCTCAGCAATGAAGCTAAGGTGTCAGACTTCAGTGCCTAGCTATACCTTTCCCAGGGACCAGTAGTGGGGCTTTTCGAGCTCCTGCCCTGTATAGGGTATTTGTACCCTGTGGCTGCCTAGGTCGCCCCTCCCATTGTTGGGATAAAAATCGGTGGACTGGCCCACTTCCTACAGGAACCACAAACTCAGGACCTGTTCCCTAACTCTGCTGTGGTGCAGGCCAGTTCCAGGCTATCCTAGGCCTGAAGCAGCTGCAGGCAGGCAGGCCAAGCCACCTGGGACCCAGGCTGCCTATTCTGTGCAGTTATTGATGTGCCTTGCGTTTAACCCAAGCATTGCCACAGAACTATCTGGAGAGCTTTTTTATTTTTTTAAATATATTTTTATTGATTTCAGAAAGGAAGGAAGAGGGAGAGAGAGAGAGAGAGAGAGAGATAAGAACATCAATGATGAGAGAATCATTGATCGGCCGCCTTCGGCACACCCCACACTGGGGATTGAGCTTACAACCTGGGCATGTGCCCTGACCAGGAATCGAACTGTGACCTCATGGTTCATAGGTTGACGTTCAACCACTGAGCCACACTGGCTGGGCTGGAGAGCTTTTAAAAAGTACTCAGGCTCAGTCCACACCTGGGACCAAATGTATCAGGTTATGCACTTGTCAAACCTTCCTGATGATTCTGATATAGATTTTAGATACTAGGACTGAGTGCATAGCTCCACAAAGCCCTGCTCCACACTGAGCTTGGGGCCTGACTGAGCAGGCCCACAGACCCCATGTGGCGGGGCTCCTCTGGTGGGGCTCCGATTGGATTCGGGGACCAGACTGGGCCCAGCACTAGCAGCCTCCACACCAATCGGCTGACATGCTCCTTGTCCCCTTTCCTAGGTCACCTCCGTGAAGCCCCCTCCCCGCTTATGATACATTCCCCCCAGATGCAACAGTTCCAGAGCCTGACCCACCAATCGCCACCCCAGCAAAGTGTCCAGCCGAAGAAGCAGGTAAAGAGCAGGGCTGGGCCTCGGCCCCCAGGGCCAGGCACGGGCCAAGGCCAAGGCCGCCTGCCTGCCTCACCGGTCGCCATGCCTGTGCCGTCCCAGGAGCTGCGTGCAGCCTCTGTGGTCCAGTCCCAGCCCCAGCCCCTGGTGGTGGTGAAGGAGGAGAAGATCCACTCACCCATCATCCGCAGCGAGCCCTTCAGCCCCTCGCTGCGGCCGGAGCCCCCCAAGCACCCGGAGAACATCAAGGCTCCCGTCCACCTGCCCCAGCGTGAGTGTCCCGTCCACTCTCTGCCATTGCTAAATGTGAGCTTCTTGGCCGGCCAGTCCGCCATGCCTGCCCCATGGGGGATCCAGGCCCACAGGCTGTTTGTGTTCTAGGGCCTGAGATGAAGCCCGTGGACGTTGGAAGGCCTGTGATCCGGCCCCCTGAACAGAATGCACCCCCATCAGGGGCTCCCGACAAGGACAAACAGAAACAGGAGCCGAAAACACCAGTTGCCCCTAAAAAGGTAGGGTCTGTGGGCCCACAAGTGCACCTCACTCCCCACCCTCACCCCAAGGAGGTGTCCATATGGCAGCAGGGCCCCCTCACTCACCCGGTGGTCTCTCTGCCTCACAGGACCTTAAAATCAAGAACATGGGCTCCTGGGCTAGCCTGGTGCAGAAGCACCCCACCACCCCATCCTCCACAGCTAAGTCATCGAGTGACAGCTTTGAGCAGTTCCGTCGCGCTGCCCGTGAGAAAGAGGAACGGGAAAAGGCCCTGAAGGCACAGGCTGAACATGCAGAGAAGGAGAAGGAGCGACTACGGCAGGAGCGCATGAGGTGGGCGCGGGCTCCGCGGGCGGGGGCTCCTGGGGCGCCCCAGGCCCCAGGCTGACCTGGAGCCCTGCTCTGCTCAGGAGCCGTGAGGACGAGGACGCACTGGAGCAGGCCCGGCGAGCCCACGAGGAGGCACGCCGGCGCCAGGAGCAGCAGCAGCAGAGGCAGGAGCAACAGCAGCAGCAGCAGCAGCAACAAGCGGCTGCAGTGGCTGCAGCTGCCGCCGCCCCCCAGGCCCAGAGCTCCCAGCCCCAGTCTATGCTGGACCAGCAGCGGGAGCTGGCCCGAAAGCGGGAGCAGGAGCGAAGGCGCCGGGAAGCGGTAAGTCAGGGGCCCTGCTGGGGAACCCCAGGGCAGGAGTACAACCCTGGAGGAGTTTGGAAAGGGGACCTGAACCCAGAGAGGGGCAGGAGCATCAATCTGAGAAGGGGGGCAGGCAGGGAGACCCTCGAATGTGTGCTTGGAGCAGGGAACCTGCTTGTCCACACCAGCTAGCCTCTGAGCCATGAGGTTCCAGGGAATGGGCCCTAAGGAAACTGCCGATGCTGGAGGGGTGGGGGTCCTCTCACTCTCTGACTCTTCCCTCCTCTTTCCTGCAGATGGCAGCTACCATTGACATGAATTTCCAGAGTGACCTATTGTCAATATTTGAAGAAAATCTTTTCTGAGAGCACCTAGGTGACTTCTGACTTTGATTTTCTGGCGAAAAGATGACTCTCCATAGTGTTAGGCGTGGCAGCGGAGGCGGGAGCAGCATCCACAACCTGTCTCTAGGCCTGGCCCTTGTGCATGCTATGCCAGGGCAGGCCTGACGGGCAGCTAAGGACTGTAGAGCCCGTCTGCCTTACAGCCAGCCGGACGTTCTGTCACCCTCACAGGACATCAGCTCAGAACACGTCTCACTATGAGCAAGTGTTGGCCAGACCCAAGTCCGAGTCCCCGCGTGTGGGCAGAGGCCCTACTCTCCGCCAAATGTCTACACAGTATACAGAGGACATCGTTGCTGCCGCCACCGTGACTGGTTTTCTGTCCCCGAGAACTTGACGTTCATGACGTCCTGCCTGCCGGGAGTCCTTCCCCACACCCCAGCCTCAGATGCCTGCCCCCAGGACAGCAGGACAGGCCCAAGTGAGCTGGAGGCAAAAGAGGGCACCGGTCCACCCCCTTGCTGGCACTGACTTTGCCTTGAACAGATCCCACCCCTGCCCTCCCCCCACAAGCCTTTAATCAAGAGCCGCTCTCTGTAAGTGTTTGCTTGTGCAAAAGGGAATAGTGCCGTGGAGGTGTGTGTGTCCATGGCAATCCAGAGCGAGGTGACTGTCACGCGCGTGTGGGCCAGCCTCGCCTGGTGAGTGAGGCCACCAACCAAAGTCAGTTCCTTCCCACCTGTGTTTCTGGGTTTTTTTTCTATATATATATTTTTTGTTGGATTCTATTTTATTTTTAATTCTTCTCCTCCAAACACAATGGCACTGCTTATCTCTGAAATGGTGTAATCCTCTCCTCATTGGGCAGCAGCTGCCTCTGCGCTGTGGGTAGTGTGTGACTGTGGCTGTATAGTGAAACATAGTTGGCATATCCTTGTTTGAAGTTTGTTGGTGACTCCACCAAACTGGTGTAAAAAACCTCAAAAACCCACAAAACACAAAACACAAAAAACACAAAAAAAACCTGCCTACATTGTACTCAGTTTCAAACTTTATTAGTCTATTTTTAATTACAAAACCAGAAAGCTGTGTTTTCTTTTCCCAACCCCATTCATTGGCTTCTTTGTTTTTAATGTCAAATCTGTTTGAGTTGTTTTTTACCAGAAAAGGAAGGGTCGGGCTAGGGGACAAGCGGGTGCCAGGGCCACAGCCTGAGGCAGAGGCTCCTGGCTTGGCACCCGCTCAGTGCCCACCTGCGGGCACTTCCCTCACTTTTTTTTTTAAGTTTTGTAATTGGAGCCCTTGGTGAGGTTACACGTGCCATGATAACCCACTCTACACCACAACACTGGTGCCTCAGTGTTGGCCATACTCTGGAGTCAGTGACTGGTTTGACTTTCATACAGTGAATATGCATTTGGTCTGTACTGATCATGGAATAAACACATCTCTCTTTTTTAATGCTGGTGTCTCCCTGACATTTCTTTGTGAACCACCTGTTACCTAGGCGAGGCCCAGGAGTCTCCAGACCCCAAATCATGTCTATATAACTCCCACCAGGGGCCATCTAGCCCATTTCCCATGGTCTTTCCCTGCCATCCCAAGCTGAAGCTGTGACAGGGAGTCCAGGTACCCATTCTTCCCTCCTAGACAGGTGGTGGTGTGCTCCAGGGAACCTGGCCAGATTCCAGACAGTATTCTCCTACATCCTTGTCCCCTACTCACCAGGGGACTTGGGTCACTTCTCCCACTTTGTCTCCCTCTACTTAACTCTTTTCATTTAAGCTCAGGGTTAATCAGATATTCTTAGATAAGTGTACATCCTCCCAACTAGGATCCTCTCTCACATGCACACAGATGCACACCCACACATTCCTGCCAGAGAAAGTCCACCAGATGGCCACCCTTGTCTGTGTGCCCATCAGTAGCCACAAGGCAAGCTGGGTACCCAGGAGCAGCCCCTAGGATGAAAGATGAAAGTATATCATTTATATGTATGCAGAGACACACTGATTGAAACATTGCTAGCACTGTTTATTAATCCACATCCCCCTTTAACGGTGTATTGTGTTTGGGATCTCCCAAACCTCCCAGAGAGGTGCAGTTCTGGCATCCAGCCAGAGCCGCCCCCCACCTCCACCCCTCCTGTGCCCCTGCCCACCCTCCAGGCTCTTCCTCATAAACACTGTGCTGGTTCAAGTAAGACTTACAGTTTGGTTCTTTGGGGTTGCTTCTATCTCATCCCACACCCTCCCTCATTTCTGTTCTGACACTTCCCCAGGCCAAGTCCGACTATTTAGCTGGAGAAATGGTTGTCTCCGCCTTCCTTCTAAAGAGTGAATTCTGCCATAGCCCTCTCCACACCTCCCTCATAGGTGTTTCTCTAACTGGGTTATAATTAGAACTTGGATCTATTTAATTTCTCTGGCCATTTTCCCAGTCCCTCCCACAGTACTAGAAATCTTAGTCCTATACAAGAGTGAGAGGTGTGTACAAGCCCCCACTGTACTGTATGCACGGATCGCTTGGCCAATAATTATGTCAGTGAATCTGAGACTTGTATTAAACACTTTAGACATTTGTAGAAGGGAATTCGTAGACTTTTCACTTATATACTAAAGGTTTTTTTTTTGTGCAGTTCTCATTGCAAAAATAAACATTTGTACTGAATATAAAATTACTTTCCTGTGACTACTGCTGTCTTTTTGTTTGAGGGTAGAGCTGAGGGTTAGGGGTGGTGGAGTGAGAGTCAGTGTTGTGTACTAGTAGCAGAGGAAGAAGTAATGTCCCCAAAAACCCACCAGTCATGCAGCAAGATTAGAGAGCTCAGGAGGGATATCAGGGTTGTCAAGTGGTCAAGAGAATTGATTTTATAGAAAATGTAAAAGAAACTAAAGCTATGACGGTCTAATCATGCAAGAAAAGAAAGGTTAAGTGCAGGGAAAACAAACATTTGTACAATACAGGCAGTGTAATCATAGACAACTACTTAACTGAGTGCATTGTTTACTGAGGCCGAACCATATAAACCACTATTCATTCCCTTTAAGTAACAACCCAGGGACTTAATTATGGTCCCAGGACAGTATAATGTTTAGCAATGACAATACAAAGGTAAGATTAACAGTGGAAGGTGGAAGGGAGGGTGAGAGATGACAAAAAGGGATGAGTGGAGTGTTTCAAATTAGAGGAACCAGTAGAAAAACTACAGGTGGAAAAAGCACGTCCAGTGGTGGTGACATGAGTCAATGAATAATATCCCAAATTGATAATGAAGAGGGAGGCCCAGCCCAGTCGGCGTGGCTCAGTGGGTGAGTGTCGTCCTAGGAACCAGGAGGTCACAGTCCCATTCCCAGTCAGGGCACATTCCAGTGGGGAGTCCAGGAGGCAGCCGATCAATGATTCTCATCATTGATGTTTCTATCTCTCCCTCTCCCTTCCCCTCTGAAATTTATTATAAGAAGTAGGCACATAAGCACACTGAGGTGCCCACGATACCAACAGAAAGCCAAAAGCGTGCCAATGGCTGCCAAAGGCGAGGAGGTGGAGCTCAAGGCTGCTGCTTTTCTCAAAATCCTGGATTGCTGCTTAGCCAGTTGTATGACTTTGGGCAAATGACTTAATCCCCAAATTGCAGGTTCGTGGCCTCTGATGCAGGAGTGTGATCACAGCACTTACACGTAATAGGGCTGTTATAAAGATTAAATAAGGGACCGTGAAATACCCAGGATCTTGGGGGAAGGTTGCAAAACGAGGAGGAAGAAGCCTCGTGCCCGGCCCAGGCCCACTTCCTCTTCCGGCCACAGTCCCAGTGACGCAACGGGCCGGGTCTTCCGAGGAGACAAGAGTATCCCCTCCACCACTTGCTGCGGAGCCCGGGTCCCGGCACCTGCGGCTGGGCTCTCGGGCGGGACCTGTCGCCTGCACGTCAAAATGACCGCCAGAGTCCAATCACCGCTGTGCAGGGGCGGGCCGAAGGGCCCACTGGGCCAACTGGAGGCTAGCGCGGGGTCGCGGCTGCAGGACCCACCGTTGAAACCAGAGCTGGGTGAAGGTGCTGTTAGATCGCTTGGAGCCAGGCCGAAGGGTGGGTCGCGCGCTCCCGGGCGGGGGACTCCCGGGAGATGGCGGCCGGGGACCCCTGAGGCCTCCTCAGGCCGCAGCAATAGCCCCAGCCGCCCTCCCAATCTCTGCGGTGGCGCAGGCTGCCCCCTCCTCCCACTTCTGGGCTCGCTTGGCCCGCCATATTGGTTTCTGGCACCGCCCCCTTGTCTCATTGGCCCGGGTCCAGGCCGGCCCCCAGCTCATTGGCCCAGCTTTCTCGCTCCGTCCTTCTCCACCCAGTTAGACCCCGCCTTCCCTGGGCTCCGCCTTCTCTCCGCCCACACACCTAAGCCACGCCCCCAACCCTTACAAGGCTCCTGGACCAGGTTGGGTTCGCCCTTCCGGCTCGTAGGCCATACCTGCCCTTCAGTTCCCCGCCCCTTCACTCCAGGTTCCCCCGGTTCAACTCAGGACTCCCCCTCTTTCCTTGCAGGACTTCAATCTTCCTCTGGAGTTAAACTCTCACCCACCTGCTGCGGGAGTCCCCCTAGACCACGCCCACATGTTAAGCCCCGCCCACCGCTCTAGTTCCTCGCACCTCGCCCCAAGGTCCCTCCCCACCCACCGCAGCCTGGTCCTCGCAGGCTCCACCCTGGCACCCTAGTCTGGCTCCCTGTGGCCAGCGCGCCCAGGTGTTCACCTGGCACTCAGGTAAGTCGTGTTCTCTCCAGCGTTCCGCAAACCCCGACGGCACGGAGGGACCCCAGGCTAAAGGCGGTGGGCTCTGCAGCCCGGACCCCGCCTCGCCCCTGCTGCGCGCGCCCCTGGCCGAGGA
>NW_005368527.1:444191-445504 GCF_000412655.1 Myotis brandtii | reverse complement strand
GAAGGGAGGGTTTCAGGCATAAGGAAGAGGGGTTCCCCAGATCTTACTTAGACTGTGCCTCCCCCAGAGCTCGGGCCTGCGCCTGCACTATGTCTCCGCCGGACGCGGCAACGGGCCCCTCATGCTTTTTCTTCACGGCTTTCCCCAGAACTGGTATGTCTGAGGCCCAGGGGACTGGGTGCACAGAGCTGGGCGGAGGTGGAACTCGGACCACCAGGGTACCCAGGAGGCAGGACCGGGCTGGGTAGACTGGGGGCGAACCGATACAGGGCTCAGATGGGGCGCTGGGGGACAGGTGTCTAGGAGGCCCCAGGGACCAAAGGCCCCAAGGGAGGAGACAAAGAGGAATGAGTCTGTGTTAACACCGCCCGGGATAGGCCTCTGCTAGGTGTGGGGACCCTGACTCAACCTCCCTTCCTCTTCCGCCGGCCGGACAGGTTCTCCTGGCGCTACCAGCTCCGGGAGTTCCAGAGCCGCTTTCACGTGGTGGCCGTGGACATGCGTGGCTACGGCTCCTCCGATGCACCAAGGGATGTGGACTCCTACACTGTCGACCTGCTGACGGCGGACATCCAGGATGTCATCCTGGGCCTGGGTGGGGATGTGTCCCCATCCCAGCCTTGGCCTTCCCGCCCCTGACTCACCTCTGCCTGGCATCTCACTCACTCCATTTCCTCTGATCCCGCAGGTTACTCCAAGTGCATCCTGGTGGCCCACGACTGGGGTGCACTGCTGGCCTGGAATTTCTCCATCTACTACCCGTCCCTGGTTGAGCGGATGGTGGTGGTCAGTGCTGCCCCCATGTCGGTGTACCAAGGTGTGTCGGGGAGTCCAGGATGCTGGGGTGTGTCTGTTTGAAGGAGCATGTGTTTGTGGCTACACTTCTCTGTCCATCAGTCAACACACCTGGGGCTGGAGGGTCAGCAGTGAACCTGGGTCCCTTCCCCTGGGGCACTCCCAATCTACAATCAATGACAGTACACTTAGGAGTAACTCACATATTTTGAGCACTTACAGGTGACAATTTCTCTGACAAGGAGCCTCATACAGTAACCTTCACAAGCCACCTAGGCTTATGAAAGTATTATTATCCCCATGGTCCAGTTGGGGGAACTGAGAGAAGTTAAATGGCTTTCTTCTAGCAGTGAAAGCATAGGTAACTAAGCAACTACAATTACATAAGATGCCATCTCTGGCTACCCAGTGCTCATCACATCACCTGATTTTAATTACCAGCATTGTAGTCATAGCTGAATATTTGTTCTCCCCCCCTCCTTCTCTCTCTCTCTCTCTCTCTCTCTCTCTCTCTCTCT
>NW_005368527.1:438160-444017 GCF_000412655.1 Myotis brandtii | reverse complement strand
TCCCTTGTTGTTTCTTGCCTGTTTTCATCTCTAGACTGTCAGCTCCCTGAGGGCAAGGGAGTTTTGTCTGTCCTGTTCATCACTGTGTCTCCAGAGTCTAGAACAGGGCCTGGCACACAGTAGGTGCTCAGTAAATGTTTGTTGAATGAAGCAGGCCTGGGCCAGGAGAGCACGCCAGTGGATGTGGGTGCTCCCAGGAGCTGCAGAGGGAGGTGCCCCATTCTGTAGGTACAGTGACTACTCAGCAGGAAGGGAAGCTGGTGCCAGGGTAAAGGGGGACGTCAGGTGTCTTCACAGGCTCAGACAGGCAGCGGTTGCATGCCCGAGTGTTGGTGCATCTGTGTGCCTGACAGGGTGGGTATAGGGGTGCAGGGATGTGGAGCCATCCCAGGCCCAGGCCTCATGTCTGCATTCCCCTCCCCCTAGATTACTCAATGCGCCACATTGGCCAGTTCTTTCGTTCCAACTATGTGTTCCTGTTCCAGCTTCCCTGGCTGCCCGAGAAGTTGTTGTCCATGTCTGACTTCCAGGTGAAGTAGAATGAAGGCCTGGGGCGGTTGTGGGTGGAGGGCAATTGGTTGGGTAGATGGAGCACTGAAGCCAGAGTCTTGCTTTGTTCTCAGATCCTGAAGACCACCCTCACCCACCATAAGAGGGGCATCCCACGCTTGAGCCCCAATGAGCTTGAGGCCTTCCTTTATGACTTCTCACAGCCCGGTGGCCTCACCGGGCCCCTCAATTACTACCGAAACATCTTCAGGTAAGTTCAGACCCAGGCAGAAGCTCAGGGGTGTTGGTGGGGAAGGAGGTGGGGGCAGCCATCCTTCTGCCTGTCTTGTCTTGGTCATAGGAACTTCCCCCTGGAGCCCCAGGAGCTGGCCACGCCCACCCTGCTGCTGTGGGGGGAGAAGGACAGCTACTTCGAGCATGGGCTGGTCGGGGCCATCAGCAGGCGCTTTGTGCCCGGCCGGCTGGAAGCCCACATTCTGCCAGGCGTGGGGCACTGGATCCCACAGAGCCACCCCGAGGAAATGCACCAATACATGTGGGCCTTCTTACAAGACCTGCTGCACTAGTGGCCCTTGCTCACTGGCCTGCGTGCACCTGGGAGACCACACCGTGTACATACACAGGTGCTCTCTTGGATCATGCACAGGGGTGGAACTCCTAGATTGCACACAAGAGCATCTGTGGGTGTCCTGGAGCACACCAACCCGTATACTCACAGGCATGAGTGTGTACCTGTGAGCAAGCACTTTGACTCCAGGAAACCAGGGATGCCTCTACTCCATGGACCTAATGCTATGTTCTCTCTCCCTTCCCTGGGGCCCCAGTTTTCTTGCCAGAATCAGCACCCTGAAACCCTGAAAGTAAACTTTTACTTTCCTGTCCCTGGCTTCTATCTCCATCTAGTCTGGGTTTTCAGCTAAATGCTGCTTTGTCCAATACAGTACTGGTAGTCACATCTGGCTACTTTGATTTAATTGCAAATTAATTAAAATTAAATACAATTAAAAATTCAGTTCCTCAGTCACACTAGCCATCTTTCCAGGGCATCAACATAAAAAGTTCTATCAGCCAGGCCAGTGTGGCTCAGTGGTTGAGCATCGACCTATGAACCAGGAGGTCACTGTTCGATTCCCTGACAGGGCACATGCCCGGGTTGCGGGCTTGATCCCCAGTGGGGAGCATATGGGAGGCAGCCGATCGATGATTTTCTCTCATCACTGATGTTTCTATCTCCCTCTTCCTTCCTCTCTGAATCAATAAAATATATATATATATTTTTAAAAGTTCTATCAGACAGTGCTGATGAGGATGTTCCTAGTGCCGGGGGCCTCCTGCTTGGCTCCGGATCACCCCTCCAACGGATGGCCCCTGGGGAGGCACGTGGGCGCCCAGAATCCTCTCCAGCTAGGCCCTGGGCAGCGCCCTCCCATGATCATCCAGTCCCAACTCCAGGCCTTGAAAGGTCAAGTTCTCTCACAGCAGCCTAGGAAAGATGCCTGGGATCTTGTCTCAGATCCATGGGAAAACAGCTCTTGGCTCCCTTAGGATATGTGAGATTCTGGATTGGGCACAGGAAGGGACCAGCTGGCTGCATGGCCATCAAGGGTCTGAGGCCTGCTTCTCCAGCTCTTGGAGTCATCTGTTCCAAATTCACCAGTTTCTATTGATAACTTTTGGGGCCCCAGCCTCCAACCTCCCAGTGAGGGCGGTACAAGTCAAGGGTGGATTACCTGCCTCAGACTAGTCACAGCATCAGCCTCTATGTCCCTAACCTTTGTCTGGCCTTTGGGGACAGTACCATGACCTACAGCATGATAAATCTCTCTGGGGATCCAGCAGACCTCACACATACATTCTCATCTCTGGGATGGGCCTGCCTGGCCAGAGCCAGCCTGTTGGTCACACCAGGCCCTCCCTTGTCTCCAATGTAACATCCTTTTTTTAAGATATATATTTTTTTTTTCTTTTATTGATTTCAGAGAGATAGAAACCTCAATGAGAGAGAACCATTGATGGGCCACCTGCTGCACGCCCCCTACTGGGGATCAAGCCCGCAACCTGGGCATGTGCACTGACCAGGGATCAAACCCTGACCTCATTCATAGGTCGACGCTCAACCACTGAGCCATACCGGCCGGGCCCAGCATAACATCCTTTTGTTGTGGGTGGCAGGAACAAGCACCAGGTGTGACAGCCATGGGGTCAGACCGGACCTGGGTTCAGCAACCTCGGTACTTGAATTCTGCGGGCTAGGCAAGAATTCAGAGAAAGACTCAAAACTGTTAGAGAAAATTTATAAAATCACAGAGATGAAAGAAGTATTTTGTAGAAGAAATGGGCTTAGGAAACAAGTTATAGAGGCAAAGGAAGGGACGTTGGACCTTAGAAGTGAGGAAGGTAAAGGTGACTCCCGAGGGGGAAGAGAAAGGCACCTGCCTGCTCCTGGGAGGGAGAGCACCCTGGGTGCTGTGTCCTAAGGGTTTTATGGGTGGGGAGATGTTAGGGGAGGCCCCAGGGGGACATCTCAGTAGAATATTCAGCAGCTTTCCAGATGTGTCCTTCCAGGGGGTCATTATTCAGTGCAGCTGGTCCTGGTGTCAGCTGTGCTGTTACTTGTCTGGTTTAGCCTGGAGCTGAAATACAACTGAGGCCTCCAGAGAGGGAAGGTCAGGGAGTCCAACCCCAAACCACAAGACCAGCAACATGCTAGAGGGAGAAAGGTCACCCTGGGAGGAGGTCCCACCTACAACTGTCTTTTGCGAGGCACCCAGGGCCTGCTGCCCTAGTGACCCTCTGTACCTGGCCCATCGTCCTTGCTCTGCTCATGTCTGTCTGTGTGCCACATCCCCCCCCCCCCCCCCAAGGATCTTGGCTCTGGATTCTTTCAGAGAAAAGGGGCACAGGGTCTCTTCTGTAGCTGCTTCCTGCTGAAGAGGAATGAAGTTTTCCTTCAGAGCTAAGAGATCCTTGCTCATTGTCAAAGGGGTAATGAGACCTGGTGACAGAAGGAGGTGACGATGGTGTCTAGAGGTGGTATTCCTGAGTACGAGTAGGTTTGTAACATGGTGGAGACAAACTGTGTTAAAAATCTTAGTATTTGCCCTAGCAAGTTTGGCTCAGAGGATAGAGTGTCTGCCTGCGGACTGAAGGGTCCCAGGTTCGATTCTGGTCAAGGGCACATGCCTGGGTTGTGGGCTCGATTAGTGGGGGGCATGCAGGAGGCAGCTGATCAATGATTCTCTGTCATCACTGATGTTTCTATCTCTCTCTCCCTCTTCCTTCCTCTCTGAAATCAATAAAAATATATTAAAAGTTAAAAAAATTTTTAGTATTATTGGGGCAAAAGCTAGAATGGCAAGAATTACAACAAATGATCCAGTGGAAGGAAAAAATGTTTTCATTCTCATTAATTCCAAGTCAAAGAATGGGAGAAAAGTGAAACCGTTTTGAGGGTTGTAGCCAAATATTTAAGAAAATTAGAAAAATTCATGATCCAGTCTAGTTTATAGGTGAAAAATATAAAGCTTTTAATTGAACTGGAATCTAATATTTACAATTGTGTATTATAGAGTCTATTGAAACATAATTTCCCACCTAAAATTACCCTCATCTATACTAATAAAAGCCTAGGTGGCCCTCTCGCGTGACCTCACAAGATGGCCACCACAAAGATGGCCACGCACACAGTGGAGGCGGGGCCTGTCAGCCGCTCCATGTGGTGAGGCCTGGGGGTCCCGTGGCTCCTTGCTGCATGGAGAAGGCTGGTCCCAGCATCTCTGCCACCTCGCGTGGAGGAGGCGCGTCCCGGCCGAGGAGGTGGGTCGCAGCAGGGGAAGGCAGTTGGGGGCCATCTGGCTGGCAGGGGAGCAGTTAGGTGGCAATCAGGCAGGCAGGCAAGCGGTTAGGAGCCAGCGGTCCCAGATTGTGAGAGGGATGTCCGACTGCTGGTTTAGGCCCGATCCCACAGGGCCTAACTCAGCAGTCGGACATCCCCTGAGGGGTCCCAGATTGGAGAGGGTGCAGGGCAGGCTGAGTGACAACCCCCCGCCATGCACGAATTTCGTGCACTGGGCCACTAGTTTTTAATAAAAAGCCAAATTAAGACCAATTTATGTATTGTATTAAGTCCAATTTCAATTTTTTGCATAAACACAGTAAGAATAGCAACTGATTAAATAGGCTTACTTTTAAAAATATATATATTTTTATTGATTTTAGAGAGGAAGGAAGAGGGAGAGATAGAAACATCAATGATGAGAGAGAATCATTGATTGGCTGCCTCCTGTGCACCCCACACTGGGGATCGAGCCTTCAACCCAGGCAGGTGCCCTGACAGGGAATGCAACTGTAACTTCCTAGTTCATAGCATTCTCAACCATGGAGCCACAGCAGCCGGGCTAGGCTTTCTTAAATCTTTTGCTGGAATTCCATGATTGACCTTTAATTAGCCCCTCAGGGCAAAGAAGCCAAGCCACCTAGTTGCCATCAAGTTTGTCTGAAATAGGTATAGAATTGGGTGAATTCCTTGCCATCTCTCAGGAAAGCAACCTTAGTTGCTTACCTGGAAAGACTGCCATGTGACGAAGCCAGGTACCTGACCATTTCTCCAAGGGACTTATTGGCTTCAAAGTCAGGCTTTCTGGGGACATCCAGAGTCCAGGCATGTCTCTCTCAGACATGACATTCCAGTCAGAGTCTTGGTTAATAAAACCACAATTGGCCCTAACCGGTTTGGCTCAGTGGATAGAGCATCGGCCTTCGGACTGAAGAGTCCCAGGTTATAAAATATATTTAAAAAAATAAAATAAAAATAAAATAAAACCACAATTGGAAACTGGGCTTGTTGAAATCATGCAAAAAAACATATTGCCATGAAAATAGTAGTACTCCAGTTTCCAAAATCTGGAGGGATTAGGTAGAGAGAAAAATACAATTTTTAAAATCCTTTTTATTTTTTTTAAATATATTTAAAGCCATTGAGCTACACTGGCCAGGCATACCAAATCCTTTTCTTTAAAAAAAAATAATAATAAATTTTTTAATTGATTTTTTACAGAGAGGAAGGGAGAAGGAGGGGGAGAGGGATAGAGAGTTAGAAACTTTGATCCTGCACACCCCCTAATGGGGATGTGCCCTCAACCAAGGTACATGCCCTTGACTGGAATCAAACCTGGGACCCTTCAGTCCACAGGCCGACGCTCTAATCCACTGAGCCAAACCAGTTAGGGCAAGGAGACTTATTTTTTTAAAAAAGAATTTGGGCCAAAACCGGTTTGGCTCAGTGGATAGAGCGTCGGCCTGCGGACTGAAAGGTCCCAGGTTCGATTCCGGTCAAGGGCATGTACCT
>NW_005368527.1:431052-438077 GCF_000412655.1 Myotis brandtii | reverse complement strand
GTCAAGGGCATGTACCTTGGTTGAGGGCATATCCCCATTAGGGGGTGTGCAGGAGGCAGCTGATCGATGTTTCTCTCTCATCGATGTTTCTAACTCTCTATCCTTCTCCCTTCCTCTCTGTAAAAAATCAATAAAATATATATATTTTTTAAAAATAAGTCTTTTTGTATTTGGAAAGCAAGAGGAAAATTCTTGTCCTTTTAACAGAGTGAAAAAAGAACCAAATTCTAACTCTGTATTAGTTTACTTTTGATTTTTAAATTTATTTATTTAATTAAATTCATTATTTAGCTTACTTATATAATTTCCTTTTAAGATTTTTTATAAACCTTTCTAAAACTTTCACAAACCCTTTTACAACTTTCATAAATCTTACCCATTCAGAAATAACCAGCTTTAGAACAACTCACTTTTTTTTCTTTTTAATTTTATTTTTAAATGACTTCAGGGAGGAAGGGAGAGGGAGATAGAGACAAAATGATGAGAGAGAATCATTAATCGGCTGCCTCCTACATGCCCCACACTGGGGATCGAGTCTGCAACCCGGGCATGTGCCCTGACCGGGAATTGAACCGCGAACTTCTGGTTCATAGGTTGACACTCAACCACTGAGCCACACCAGCCAGGCTCGCTCTCTCTCTCTCTCTCTCTCTCTCTCTCTCTTTTAAAATATATCTCCATACTTTTTATCAAGGGTGGGAAACCTTTTATTCTGCCAAGGGCCATTTGGATATTTATAACATTCTTCATGGGCCATACAAAATTATCAGCTTAAAAATGAGCCTGCTGCCCTAACCGGTTTGGCTCAGTGGATAGAGCGTGGGCCTGCGGACTGAAGGGTCCCAGGTTCGATTCCGGTCAAGGGCATGTACCTTGGTTGCGGGCGCAGAGTGTGCAGGAGACAGCTGATCGATGTTTCTGTCTCATCGATGTTTCTAACTCTCTGTCCCTCTCCCCTCCTCTCTGTAAAAAAATCAATAAAATATATTTTAAAAAATTAGCCCGCTATATTTGGTCAAACATTTAATTAACTCACCCCTCACCCCTAGTGCCTCGGCAGGGCCAGACCAAACGATTTCTTGGACCCGGGAGCTGGATGTTCCCCACCCCTGCTTTATACCTTCTATCACCAAAACCATAATTTTTTTTTCAATTAATTAGAATTCTTAATTCTTGGGAAACCTTAATTACTAAAAAGTAAGCAATTAGCTCTAGCCGGTTTGGCTCAGTGGATAGATTGTCGGCCTACAGACTAAAGGGTCCCGGGTTCGATTCTGGTCAAGGGCACATGCCCGAGTTGCGGGCTTCATCCCCAGTAGGGGGCGTGCAGGAGGCAGCTGATCAATGATTCTCATCACTGATGTTTCTCTCTCTCTCTCTCTCCCTTCCCCTCTGAAATCAATAAAAATATATTTAAAAATAAAAAGTAAGCAATCAGTATCCTTTCAATTGGCAAGTACATTTTATAACTTCTAGAAACAGGCTTTTCATTGGCAAACACACTCATGCTTTTAAGAGACATATTTCTAATAAAATATAAGACATTAAAAGCTCCAAATTTATTTTTCAGCTTTTTTTAAATAATAAAAGGCCAAAAGTAGGTGAATTTAAGACTTGTCTAGCAATCAATATGTTACAGCTGAAATGAGTTAATTGATCTGCTTAAGTGGCTAAGGTTTTTTCTGTCAATAAGATTACCTCCCAGCTGAGCTGGTGTTGCTCAGTGGTTGAGCGTCAACCTATAAACCAAGAGGTCACAGTTTGATTCCCAGTCTGGGCATATGCCCAGGTTTGGGGCTTGATCCCCACTGGGGGGTATGGAGGAGGCAGCCGATCTATGGTTGTCTCTTTTCATTGGTGTTTCTATCTCTCTCTCTCTCCCTATTCCTTCCTCTTTGAAATCAATTAAAAAAAATTTTTTTTAAACAATTACCTTCCAGAAATGTGCATTTTAAAAGATGGCTAAGATAAGATTTGGTGGGCTTTGAACTGTTTCTGGAGACACACCTCTGGCCCTGAAAAGACTTCATTTATAAAACAAGGACAGTCTTTTTTTTTTTTTTTAATATCTCAAGGTTTGGCAAATGTTGGTAAAGGGCTGACAATTTCATTCATCCATCTTTGGAATGTTTGTTTCCATTTGGGCATATTTTTCTTTTAGGCTCTGTAGCAATTACAGAGAGATCTAGCTTATAGGTAGTACACAGCTGAGAGTCGTTCTGAGAGCCGTGAAGGCTTGCATGTATGGGAAAGACACATTGACCTAAGGAGGCTTCATCCTCCATTCACTTCCCTTGGGAATGGCAAAACAGGTCTAGCTGCAGGATAGTATTAAACTTAATGGTGCCATTAACTGGCTAAACCTCTCCATTGTTCACTTTATAGTGGGGCCAGGCTATATTATAAAGAAGCTTGAGGGACTTAGGGTCAAATTTCTCGCACTTGGCGAATATGCATCCCAAAGGGTTATCTTGAGGCACTGTGGACAGGTTCCCCATCTATGAAGAGACAAATTCCCAGCTGAGAGTTAGAGGCGTCCCTACTGGTCTCTGGGCTGTCCTGCGGTCAGAACCACAATGGCATAGGTTCCCATCGCCCGGGAAATACCTGGGCTGTGGAGTGCATACCCTGTACCCTGAGGGTAGACTTAACAGTGACCGCCCTGATGGCCAGCATGGGAGGATGGACTTACTCTGCTCAGACAGGTGGATTCCATTCCACAGGCACTTCCTGCCATCTGGCTGCCACCCGTGACCAGCTCTGAGTCACCCCATGCTCTGAGGGCAGACTTACCAACAGCGGTCACAGTGATGGCTGGGCACTGGACTCACTCCGCTCAGACAGTTGGACTTCACTCTACACGAAGCTAGTCCCAGGCGAGGCATCCCTGCTTGTCTGCCTCTGGACTTAGCCGGCCTCACCAGAGGTCTCCCCTATCGTGTCTGTCCATACAGGGAGTGCCTGATCTCTCCGTGACCTCAGACGGAACACTCGTCCTACAACTCTAGTCTCCAGTTGTTGAGCCAGTGACCTGTTGCCCTGCCTTTCATGATCCCCAAAGCCCTGGTCCCTTAGGAGGCCTGGGAGAGAGAGCCGCCACCCCTCAAAGGGAAGGGAGAGTCCCCTTTAAGTGATCCCCGAGGCTTTCACAGAAGTTGGAAGTAAAGATGGTTAGAAGAGTGTAGAGGAGGTGAGGGTGGCCTCATTCCCCAGCTTCAGGGACCCTAGGGAGTATGCAGAGTTGTCTTTTTAAAACCAGGAAACCCCCAAGGACTCAGAGAAGATTCCTGGTGATCTATGTATGTTAGCTGGGCCTGTTGACCTTCTCTAGGAAGATTAGAATGAGTTTAGGCTCTCCTTTACCCAGCAAAAGGTTTTGTTCAGACCCTCAGAAAGCAATTCCAAATGAAAAGTTAAAAGGCAGCCATCCATTTTTTTCTCTTCTTTCCTTAGTTATCTTGATGCTTATCTATAGCCTAGGCCCTAGGGTCTCTCAACTCTTAACCCTGAGCTCAAACCTGAGTATTTCAAAAATAAAACAGCTCAAAGAAAGCCAGTCTCTTATCTTAAAACAAAGAGTTCCCGAATTCCAACTCACCCAAGTCCACCGGATGCCAAGTAAGGAGCTGGTGGGGCACCATGGGTCCCTGCTAGAACCTAGGACTGGTCCAGGTCTGCAAGGTGGTCCTGGGTGAGCTTCTCTGGAATCCTGCCACACAGTGCCCGTCGTGACACTGTAATGTGGCTGGCAGGAGCCACACCGGGTGTCACACCCATGGCGTCAGATGGAACCGGGGTTCAGCAACCTCGGCACTTGAGTTCCGCCTAAGAAAGAATTCAGAGAGGAGACTCAAATGATAAGAGAACATTTATTTATAAAATAACAGTGGTGGAAGAAGTAATCTGTAGAAGAAATGGGCTTAGCAAACAAGTTACAGAGGCAAAGGAAGTGTAACCGTAGAAAATTGTACCCGACCCCACTATTATTTTGACATTGTTTCTGTAAATGCTGACTCTGACTAGTATGCGGCTTGTAATTAAACAGCATATTTGTATAAGAATCCTAGGAATGAACTTCAGGAGATACAGACTCCAACCTTCAGTCACCCCAGTTCCAGGAGATTTGCTGACCTTCAAACATAGAACCAGGATGAAAAAGAACCAGGATGAGCAAGTTCAGGGTGACACACACTAGACCAGCGATGGTGAACCTTTTGAGCTCGGAGTGTCAGCATTTTGAAAAACCCTAACTTAACTCTGGTGCCGTGTCACATATAGAATTTTTTTGATATTTGCAACCATAGTAAAACAAAGATTTATATTTTTGATATTTATTTTATATATCTAAATGCCATTTAACAAAGAAAAATCAACCAAAAAAATGAGTTTGCGTGTCACCTCTGACACACGTGTCATAGGTTCGCCATCACTGCACTAGACCATCACTTGACCATTTTTGAGTTCCTTATTGGAATGGGCTGCACTGGCCTGCACATAGAGATCTTTTCAATTCCCTTCCTTTGATTTCTTTGTTGTGTTTGCCTTTGTCTCCCCCTCCTCATAAAAACCTCTGTCTGCACTGAGATGTTGACATGGGCTTTGTGACAAGCGTCCCCCATCTCCTCAGGTGAATGGCACTTGAATAAACCCCTTTCCTTTTTCACTAGCATCTGTCTAATGAGTTTGGGTTTTGTGGTGGCAGGCAACCGAACTTGGGTTCCAGTTACAATTTTGATGAGCCAGCCAGGAGGTGGTGGGAGCCCCCTCAGTAAGTCCCTGGACTCTGGAGGGGGTTCTCCAGGCTGCCTGTGGCTGACTGACCCGGTGAGAGAATTTGGGAGCCCCTAGCAGCTGCCAAGTGATTTTACTTGGAGACTGTCCTTCACTCTTTCTCAGTGCTGGTCACGTGCTATGCCTAGCTGGTGAAAGAAACAGGTCTTTGGGGAGTTGATGGACTCCCAAACTGGGTAGTGTTTGGTGTACATGACCAGGAGCCCCTTCCCCAACTTTGGCGTTTTTTGAACAATTTGGGATTCCATAGGAATCAATAGGTGCTGCATGGCAGTAGGCAGGCTCAGTGACTAAGAGAAATCCCAGCTCCCAGGTGTGGGATTTGGTTGGAGCGCTTTTTTAATTTTGGTATTTGGGGGTATTGTTTTGCTTTTCTTATTGCCTATATCTGTAGATTGTCTTAACAGATTTTTTTAATTTTTAAAAAATATTTTTTTATTGATTTCAGAGAGGAAGGGAGAGAGAGAGAGAAAGAGAGAGAGAGGGAACATCAATGGTGAGAGAGAATCACCCATCAGCTACAGTGGATTGAGCTCACAACCTGGGCATGTGCTCTGGCCGGAAATTGAACTGTGACCTCCTGGTTCATAGGCTGTTGCTCAAACACTGAGCCATGCCAGCTGGGCTTAACGGATGTTTTTAATTTGGAATATTGTTGCTTAGAGAAATTTGCATAGGAATCACATTGCTATATAGTTGCTTGCTCCTTTCTGTTTGTCTAATTGTTATTACTATTTTGCAATTGGAGTTGTTTTGCCAAAGGTCTGGTAAATAGGATAAGATCTCTTACGTGCAAGCTTTCCTATTGCTACATCATAAGAATTCTACTCAGATCTAAATTGACAATTCAGCCCGGCCGGCATGGCTCAGTGGTTGAGCATCGACCTATGAAACAGGAGGTCAGGGTTTCATTCCCAGTCAGGGCACATGCCCGGGTTGCGGGCTCAATCCCCAGTGTGGGGCGTGCAGGAGGCAGCCAATCAATGATTCTCTTTCATCATTGATGTTTTTATTTTTCTCCCTTCCTCTCTGAAATCAATAAAAATATATTTTTAAAAATAAATAAATTGACGATTCAAAGAGGGGGGGAGGGGAAAGGATCTCAATCCCCTCCCAGAGAATAAAAGAAAAAATGTGAAGAAATAAAATTTTAAACACTCTAAATACTTCTCCTGGAGGCCCAGGAGCTACGGTGGTCCTGGGAGCTTTACTATCACCCCCAAACCCTGTGCAGGCTGTGGAAGCAGCAGGGGCCAGTGCTCCACCTCAATATAAAGGAAAAAAAATAGCACTTTTAAATTCATCTCCGGAAGCCCTGGAGCGGCTGCAGTCTCAGGAACAAGCCAGCAAGCTGCGGGGCCTGCCATCTCTCCCAACCCCTGCTTTTTCTGCAGCCTCCTCACAGTGGTCAAGGCTATGTTATTTCTGTTCTGCCTCTTTAAAATGTAAGTGCATTTTCCAGTGGAAAAAAGAGCCTGCTTCTGAAAGTTGTGAAATGTATTCATAAATTTGCCAATCTTAAGAATACAAATTGCTTGCTTTTAGTTGTCACTAAAAATTAAGGTTTCTGCCAAACCGGTTTGGCTCAGTGGATGGAGCGTCGGCCTGTGGACTGAAAGGTCCCAGGTTCGATTCCGGTCGGGGGCATGTACCTTGGTTGCGGGCACATCCCCCGCAGGGAGTGTGCAGGAGGCGGCTGGTCGATGTTTCTCTCTCATCAATGTTTCTAACTCTCTATCCCTCTCCCTCTCCCTTCCTCTCTGTAAAAAATCAATAAAATATATATTTAAAAAAATTAAGGTTTCTAAGATTTGAGAATTCTAATTAAGTCAAAAGGAAACTACCTGGTTTCAGTAATACAGACTTGAAAGTAGATTGTTCTAAAATTGGTTATTTCTGAATAAGTTAAGAAAAAATAAACAGGAATTAGGAAAGTCACAAAGGGTTCATGTGAGTTGCAGAAGGTTTGTGCAAGTTGCAGGGGGTCTAT
This sequence comes from Myotis brandtii, assembly GCF_000412655.1. NCBI lineage: Eukaryota > Metazoa > Chordata > Mammalia > Chiroptera > Vespertilionidae > Myotis > Myotis brandtii. The sequence continues at coordinate 431,296 of NW_005368527.1, read as the reverse complement.
GTAAGTTGAAGAAGAATGGTATAGAGCAGTGGTTCTCAACCTTCCTAATGCCGCGACCCTTTAATACAGTTCTTCATGTTGTGGTGACCCCCAACCATAAAATTATTTTCGTTGCGACTTTGCCGGAAGCCAGTCCATACTTGCTGCTTGACACAGTCGCTACAGGGAAGAAACATCTGCACAGCATATGTTTCAAGGTACCTGGCGTATATGGCATACTGTTCTTAATATGTTTGCTCCCCTA
>NW_005368527.1:426599-430863 GCF_000412655.1 Myotis brandtii | reverse complement strand
ATTTTTCCCTGGAGTTAGGGATTAACAGGACTAAGGAAGGGAATAAATCAGTAAAACTCCTTAACTAAGTGCCAGGCAGGTAGTTAATCACTTTAACTACAATCACACTTAAGCTACATAATCTTTACTTAGGATAATCTCCTTCAGTTACTTCCTTGTAGCTTAATGGAACAATAGAGTAGTGACCTTAGAATGGAGATAACAAACGCCCTAACCTTTGGAATAGAATGGATAGGATTAAAATCAACTGGTTTAGCCTGACCGGTTTGGCTCAGTGGGTAGAGCATCAGCCTGTGGACTGAAAGGCCCCAGGTTCGATTCTGTCAAGGGCATGTACCGTGGTTGCGGGCACATCCCCGGTAGGGAGTGTGCAGGAGGCAGCTGATCGATGTTTCTCTCTCATCAATGTTTCTCTCTATCCCTCTCCCTTCCTCTCTGTAAAAAATCAATAAAATATATTTTAAAAAAATAAATAAAATCAACTGGTATAAATACAGATGTAACAGGAGAATAAAGACAGAACCTAGCTGGAGAACCTGGCTGGAGAACCTAACTAGAGAACCTGGCTAGGCTGCTGATCAACTGAACGCTGTCTCCGTTGTCATTTCTTCTTCACCGACTCCATCCACACCTTTGGGAACCCCTGGACCTGCTGGGGCAGGACCCCAACACTACTTCATAACTGTAATTTTGCTACTGTTATGAATCATAATGTAAATGTCTGATATGCAGGATGTATATTCATTGTCACAAATTGAGCATAATTAAAGCATAGTGATTAATCACAAAAACAATATGTAATTATATATGTGTTTTCCGATGGTCTTAGGCAACCCCTCTGAAAGGGTCGTTCGACCCCCCAAAAGGGTCGCAACCCACAGGTTGAGAACCACTGGTATAGAGGGAAGAAGCAAAAAGAGAAAGAATGAAGGAAGTAAAAAAGGTGAGAAAGATAAAAGAAAGGGACATACATATTATAGGGGAAAAAAGACATTGGAGGAGAAATACTCAAGAAGGAAATGGAAATGGAAAAAAAGAAATAAGATAGAAGCCCTAGCCGGTTTGGTTCAACGGATAGTGTGGACTGAAGGGTCCTGTGTTTGATTCTAGTCAAGGATATGTATGCCAGTTGCTGTCTGGATCCCCAGCCCTGGTGGGGCAAGTGAGGGAGGCAACCAATTGATGTCTCTCTCTCTCTGTCTCTTAAAATCAATGGGAAAATATCCTCAAATGAGGATTAACCAAAAAAAGAAAGAAAAATAAAGAAAGGAAGAAAAGCACATAGGTAGATAGTAAAGTGGATGGTAATTTTCATGACAAATGAAAAGCCCAGGAAGCCTCCTTTGATATTTCAAAACCAATTGGAACCCCAGGAACCCCAGGTACAACTGACAGTGGGGGCAAATTAATTAATTTCTTAGTCTTATATATTTTCATTTGTAATTCTGAGTGTTATCTTAAAATGTTGTTACAAAATAAGCAAACTGCATTATAATCAGATCTATAACCATGTTATTTTAAGTATTTTTTTTTGTCATTTAGCGACAGTCATTGTTTTACTCTGATGCATTTGCAAAAATGCTACATCTTCTGACTTATTCTAAAATATTAATTTCGGGCCCTGGCTGGTGTGGCTTATCCCATGCACCAAAGGGTTGCTGGTTCAATTCCCGGTCGGGCACATATCCAAGTTTTGGGTTCAATCCCCGGTCAGGGTGCATATGGGAGGCAACCAATCAATGTTTCTGTCTCACTCCCCCTCCCTCTTCCTTTGTCTCTTTCTAAAGTCAATAAAAACATATTTAAATAAATAAATAAAATATAAAATTCAGAGAATAAATTTTTAGATCATGCCTTTTAAAATAGATAAAAATTTATAGAGCTTTAAGGAATAACTGGGTTCATAAAAATACTGGCAAATAATCAGGATGAACAAAAATTAATTATGGGCCTAAATAAACAGAAGATAATTATTCTTATGACTTTGTTCAAAATATTGCTCATTTAAAAAAACTTGTTTGTTTTCTTAGAACAATTTGGTAAATTGTACCTTGATAAGTAATATTAAAGCATTTATATATTTCTCCCTACTTGAAAAATTTTGTCTACAACCCCCTTACTTCCATGGAAATGGAAGAAAAATTGACAGTGGAGAATTGTAACAATGGAAAATTATAACCCACTCACTATTCTTTTTTTTTTTTTGTTAATCCTCACCAGAGGATATTTTTCCATTGATTTTTAGAGAGAGTAGAAGGGAGTGGGAGAGACAGAGAGAGAGAAACATCAATGTAAGAGAGACACATCCATTGATTGCCTGCTTGCAACCAAGGTACGTGCTCTTGACCAGAATTGAAACCGGGACCCTTCAGTCTGTGGACTGACGCTCGATCCACTGAGCCAAACCAGTCAGGGTCCACCCACTATTCTTTTGACGTTGTTTCTGTAAATGCTGACTCTGATATGTAGCTTATAAATAAATAGCATGTTTGTATAAGAATCCTAGGAATGAACTTCAGAAGATACAGACTCCAACCTTCGGTCATCCCAGTTCCAGAAGATTTTCTGACCTTCAAACATAGAACCAGGATGACCAAGACCAGGATGACACACTAGACCAGCAGACCACCAGTTGGCGACCGCTGTACTAGACCATCATTGACCATTTTTGAGGTCCTTATTGGAATGGGCTGCACTGGCCTGCACATAGAGATCTTTTCAACTCCCTTCCTTTGATTTCTTTGTTCTGCTTTGCCTCTCCCTCCTCATAAAAACCTCTGTCTGCACTGAGATGTGGAGATCGGCTTTGTGACCAGAGTCCCCCATCTCCTCAGGTGAATGGCACTTGAATAAACCCCTTTCCTTTTTCACCAGCATCTGCCTAATGAATCTGGGTTTTGTGGTGGCAGGCACTGAACTTGGGTTCCAGTTACAGAAGGGCCCTTGGACCTTAGAAGTGAGGAAGATAAAGGTGACCCTGCTAGGGGAGGAGGAGGGGGAAGGGAAAGGGAAAGATACAGGCATGGTCCTGGGAGGGAGACCACACTGGGTCCTCTGTCCTAAGGGTTTTGAGGGTGGAGATTTTCAGAGTGGTCCCAGGGGAAGATCTCATTGGAATATTCAACGGCTTTCCAGATGTGTCCTTCCAGGGTCCCGGTCTCCACTGATTGATTGGTCGGAGCCAGGGCAGGGGTCATTATTCAGTGCAGCTGGTCCTGGTGTCAGCTGTGCTGTTACTTGTCTGGTTTAGCCTGGAGCTGAAATACAACTGAGGCCTCCAGAGAGGAAAGGTCAGGGATCCAACCCCAAACCGCAAGACCAGCAACATGCTTGGGGGAGAAAGGTCGCCCTGGGAGGAGGTCCCACCCCACAATTGTCCTTTGCGAGGCACCCAGGGCCTGCTGCCCTAGTGACCCTCTGTACCTGGCCCATCCTCCTTGCTCTGCTCATGTCTGTCTAGCCGCCTATCACACTTTCATTCATAATGTGTCAGGCACTGTTCTCCAGGGGGAAGAGTGTGAACAACAACACGCCTCCTTCTGGAGTCCACAGAGAAGCATCAGAGCTATTGAGGGTGAGATGGGGTTCAGAAAAGGCTTCCCTCGCTGTGGGGCGCACTTTTCTTGGGGGAGTGCGGAGCAGTAAACCCCGCGATGGGAGGCTGGCATAAGCTCCGGCGACTGGAGTAACAAGGCTGAGATGAATCCCTGCTGGGGCAGAGCGAGGGAGGAGGCAGCCAGACCCACGAGTTTGGACTTGATTCTCAAGGAGAGTGAGGTTGGGGGCTTCAGCAGGGGAGGGACATGGCTTGCATTTTGAAAAGCTGGACAGTCTCACGCCAGAGTGCGCGCAGGGCTCGCAGCCTCTGCACGAGGCAGAGACCCGAACTGGGACCCCCGGCCGGGGCGGGAGCAGTGCCCCCTGGGGGCCCAGAGATGAACGGAGGAACCCGGGGCGGAGGTCTGCGCGAGGAGGCTTTGCCGCAGGAGCAGGACGGTGTCAGGGGGGCGGCGGGTCTGGCGACAGTTGCCGAGTGACGGGGGAAGGGCTGATGGCGGAGCAGAACGGGTAGCAGTTGTCTGGGTGACCGCAGGGGCCCCGGCGAAGGCTGACTGGAGGCCTCCGACAGTTGCCGGAGCAACAGTGTCCGCTGACGGTTGCCAGGGTAACGAGAAGGCGCAGCCTTCCACCTCCGCGGCAGCAGGAGAAAAGCAGGGGCGGAGGGAGGAGAAGGGCCTCGCGGATTGGGCCGCGTCCTGGACAA
>NW_005368527.1:418228-426428 GCF_000412655.1 Myotis brandtii | reverse complement strand
TCTCCCGCTCCCAGCTCGGAGCTCTGGCCTCCAGACCTCCTTCCATCTTTCACTCGTTCATCTGTTTCCACCACCAGCTCCAAGCCGCTGGCCCCGCAACAGGGGTGGGGTGGGCACGGAGCCAGGCACCGACGCTCCCAGCCCAGTGTGGTCAGGCCCCCGCTGCTGAAGAACTGGGGAGGGGCACTTACCGAGGAGGAGGAGAGGGAAGGCTGCCTGGAGGAGGTGGCTTAGGAGCTGACCCTGCAAGGGCGTGCTCCGTGCACTGATGATTTAGCATTTCCGTGAGACCACGAGGAAAGTTTGGGGTGGGAAGACACGCAATGGGTCCCCAGCGCGATGGGGGCAAGCAGGAAAGGGTCCCGGACAGAGCTGTGTGTCTGAAATACTACCTGGGGGCTGGACCCCTGGGGCAGGGACCTAGACGCATCTAATGGGTTAAAGACAAAGAGCGCAGCGGATCAGAAGGCGCTGACACTGGGAGAGAGGAGGGAGTCTCCCCAGAACAGAGGGGAGAACAAGACCGCAGTCCGAGCCCGGGTGCCCGGACCTCTAAGGGGCAGGCAGAGGAGAGAGGCCGCAGGGGAAGAGGGAAGCAGGGGCTGGGGGTCACCGCAGGGGAGGAGGGGGGTCAGGGAGGAAGGGCAGGCTCCTGGTGTCAGAAGGCGCGGAGAGGCAGAGAGGACTGAGCCATGTCCATCTGAGGGAGGAAACCCTGGCGTGGGAGCTGAGGACAGAGGGCACGGGCGCTCCGAGTGCAGTTAAGCGGGGAGGGACAGGGAGAGAGGGTGGGGGCCCCGTGGGAGCCTGGAGGAAAGGACTGGCACATTCAAATAGGGTGATTTGAGTTGGGTTTGCTACAGGGGCCGTTATATGCCCGGCAGGGCTTGGGGAAACCAATGGGGCGGGAGCCAAAACCGTCTCCAGGTCTCCCTGACGGGCAAGAGGAAGCAAAGAGGTTAACAGGACCCAGCGAGAGGTATGTGTGGACACGGCCTTTGGTCAAAGGACACAGGCACCTGAGGCAACTTTCCAAAGAAGGATGGGGGAGAATTAATAGCCCGTTCTTTCTCCTGGCTGCTGCTTCTGCCCGTACCTTCTGGTGGCCAAACCTGGAAGCCAGAGGACCAGGCTGTCCGTTGATACCGGTCGGAGAGGTCAGCCTCTCGGGCGGGCGTAGCGTGGAGGGTAAAAGGGAAGAATGAAGCCCGAGGGGACAGAGACGGGAGCTTGGAGGCTGGGTGAGGGATGTGAGATGAGTATTCGCTGTGAATTTTGCTTTTCCACAGAAGAAACCTCAACCTATGGCCAAGGGAGGAGGGAATGGCAGGTCCTGAGGGTAGAGGGGGCATGGGGAGGTGCTCCCCTGCTCTGAAGCAGGAGGAAAGGGAGGACAGTGACACACCTGCAGGAAAGAAGGCAAGTCTCAGGAGCCAGGGAGACAAGGACAGGAAGAGGACACCAGATCCGCATGGTTCAGAGCGGAGCAGGAGGAGAGGAGGTCCTGAGTGAGGCCATGGCCACGGAAGGTTGGAGGGGTCTGAGCCCAGGGCCCATGAGGCCAAGACACCCACTGGATGGCCCACCCAATGGAGGTTCCTAAGGCAAGGAGACCACGGCCCCCAGGAGGGGTGGGGAGTGCCCTGTCCTCTTTTCGTGCCCAGAGCTACAGAGCCAGTCGGTGCTCCAACGGGAGTGACTTCCCTTCTCCTAACTCTCCTTTCTTCCACGTGCAGCTCTCACATCCCCTCCTCCTCTGGGAAGCCCCCAGGCCTCCAGCCCTTCTTCGGACCTGGTCCTGGTCTAACGGGGGCTGCATGTGTCTGCGTCCAGACAGGGACATGTCTAAGCTGGCGCTGGGCATGCTCGGGTTCCAGCCCCTGGGTCCTGCTTTGCTCCAAGATGTACGAGCACATTCCTTTGCCAACTGACAAGTCTTTTCACCCGTTGCGTACCTGGATCAATGCTAGATATTGGAAACTCATCAATGAGCAAGACAGATGCCCACAGGGCTCAGAGCCTCATGTGGGAGCCAGGCAGGATCCCATGGCAGAGTGGGAGCCAGAGGAGACGGTGTGTAGCTGTGTCGCTGCAGGAAGGCTCCCTGGGAGGAGAGAGGGCAGGGCTTCCAGGGCGATCTTTTCCAACCCCCAGATCAGCTTCGCTTGGCTAAACCCTCCAATGGCATCCACTGTGCTTGGGACAGGATCCCAGACCTTTCAGCCCCTTGGGACTTGGCCCCCATCCTTGGCCTCCCACCCCTTGCTCTCTCTGTACCCAGCACCCTGGCCTCCTCGATGTTCCTCTCATCCCCCTGGCCCTTCCTCCTCTGGCCTTTGCAATGCTGTTCTCTCTGCCTGGAACACCCTTCCTGTAGCTGTTTGCCTCGCTGGCTTTTTCTCCTTCAAGTCTCAGTTCTGATGTTCACTCATCAGCAAGGACAGACCTCTCCTCCCCAGCACCGAAATCTCTTCCTCCCTCATGGTTTTTATGTTTGCAGTCTTTTTTTAAAAAAAATGTTTTTATTGATTTCAGAGAGAGGAAGGGAGAGGGAGAGAGGCGGAGAAATATGAATGATGGGAGAGAATCATTGATCGGCTGCCTCCCGCACGCCCCCCACTGATGATCTAGCCTGCAATCCCCTGCAATCTGAGCATGTGCCCTGACCCTGACCTCCTGGTTCATAGGTCAACGCTCAACCACTGAGCAGCACCGGCCCGGCTGTTTGCAGTCTTGTTTCTTATAGAAGAAGCTTGCTCCGTGTTGATCCTCTCTACCTATATCCTATATAATAAAAGGCTAATATGCAAATTGTCCCCTGACCAGAGTTCAACCAGGGGGCAGGGCCTGCTGGCCAACCGCCCGCAGCCCCTCCCCCATCCAGCCCCGCCCCTGGTTGCCCCCTCCACCCCAATTGGGGGCGGGGCCAGCTGCCCAACCTCCTGCATCCCCTTCCCCTGGCCAGCCCAGCCCACCCCAATGGGGGCTGACCCCACCCATGCACAAATTCGTGCACTGGGCCTCTAGTACTAGTAAAATAGGGTCTCGCACCAAGTAGGGACTCAGTCAATGTTTGTTGAATAACTGAAGGAAGAAGAGCTGGAGGGTCAGAGTGAGCTGTCAGGTGAAAGGAGTCTTCTGGGTATGAGAAGGGAGCATGTGCATTGGGCACAGCCTGTGCAAAGATGAGAAAGGCTGGGAGACAGGGAAGTGAAGCTGGGAAGGTGGGAAGGGTGTCGCTCTGGGCAGTGGGGAGCCTTGGAGGGTTTGAGCATGAGAGGAAGGCAGTGGCCAGGAGACCTAGCTGGGTCTGCAGCCCACAGCCCCTGGGGTCCAGCCATCCCACTCTTGCCAAGGACCCACCCTCACTACTGCTGGGTCTGGCACGGCTCACTGCCTGGGCAGCAAGGCCTGGCCCCAGCTTAGCTTCCATGCAGAGGGCGGGACCGTGGTCCCAGCAGAGAAGCCCAGGGCATCTTCTCAGGTTCCTGGTCAGCAGGCCTGAGCCCAGCAGCTGTGTATTGGTCTGGCCCCAGGTCCCCAATCCCTGGGGACTGACTCATGGAGGAGAAATGCAGTCCCCAGCCAAGGCAGCCAGCAGGGCCAGGGGGAGAGGTCAAGCATCCCCTACCCCCACCATTTGGGAACTGTGTGGCTGCCCTCTGCAAGGCCGTGGGAATGGTCTCTTCAACTGTCCTGTCCCCCTTTTCGTGCAGGACACCTTGGGGCTGGTCCTGCCATGTGGCTGGAGGACCCTGAAGCCAGGGCCCCACTTTCTCCTTGCTGAGTGGGCTCCTTTGAAGACATGGGGGCTTCAGAAAGGTATTGGCACATAGTAGGCGCTCTGTCAACTGCTGTATCAGCAGAGTAGTAGACTCTGGACTTCCTGCCTAGCAAAATGTGTGTCCAGTCCATGGGTTGATCCTTGAGATGGGGAGCTCAGCATCTCATAGAGTATTCATTCCAGCAGAAAACCCTTTCTCAGCTGGGTCAGGGGAGGAGTTAGTCCCCCTCTTAAAGCCCCTACCTTTGCCCCAGGTTCTTTTCTGGACCCCAGGCTCCAAAAATGGTACTGAAGAGAGTGGTCTAGGCTCCTGTGGTGGCCCTTCTGGGCTGGGCATCTCAACTCCTTCAGCCCCTTCCTAAGTCAACAAAACCTCCCATGTCACCCCTTCTGTGCCCACCCCATGCTGGATGATGCCTGGCCCCTGGGGAGCTCCCAGTCTAGGGAGGGGACAGAGCAGGACACAGATGCCGCCATCCCCTGGAGGGCAGGAGGGCATAGGTAAAGCCCGGGGTGGCGGAGGAGCTGGGTCTGAGGGCAGGGGGCGGAGGGGTGGGGAGGAGGGAGTCCTAGAGCTGGAACCTTGAAGAATGAACAGGAGTTCACCAGGTACATGAAGGAGGGGAGGGGATTCACGCTAGAAAGAGGGACCAGAATAGGCCAAGGGGTGGCATGTGTGGGAAATAGTAGAGCAGGCCTTATATAACCAGAAGAAAATGCGTTTTCAAAGAGAACACATTTCCTGTGAGTTCCTGCTTAGGAAGGAAGCAAAAGGGTCCCTTGTCCAACGGGGATCCCAGGCCGAGGGCAAAGGCCAGGAGAGTACAAGTCCTGCTGGGTGAGGGTGAAGTTTGGCTCAGTCTAATGATAAGGGGGGGCAGGACGGGCCAGAGAAGGCCAGGCCCCCATCCACAGGGTGGGGGACTTAGGTTTTCTCCTGGGGTGATAGGCATGGGGAGGACTCAAGCTGGGCCTGGCCCATGGGCCTATTGACTCAGCACACTCCTTGTGAGTCACACTGTGCCCCTTCTTGTGTAACTTTAGTCTTTTTCTCTTCCCAGTTCCCAATCCCTCACTGTCTGTGTGGCCTGGAGTCACTCAGACCTGGGTTCCAATCTCAGCGCTTCCTCTAGAAGCCTCCAGCAAGTCACCATAAGATGGGCATATACCCCCCCACTCAGATAATGGGGTTGTGGGTCATCTCTGATGCCAGGCTCGGGTTAGTCATTCAACATTCACCCTTGGCTTTTCATGCTTCTCCTTTCTGTCTAATGGTACTTCTCTGCCTTCTTCACATCTTCCTCTTCCTGTGTTTAAAAACCATCCAGAGTATTAGTGGATGAATGAATAAGCAATCTGTGGTGTAGCCATTTAGTGTAATATTACTCAGCCATAAGAGGGACTGAAGCATTGACATATACTACAATGTGAATGAACCTTGAAAACATGATGCTGAGTGAAAGGAGCCAGACACAAAGGCCACATGGTTTATGATTCCATTAGATGAAATGTCCAGAACAGGCAACGTCATAGGGACAGAGAGCAGATGCGGGGTTGCCAGGGGCTGGGGGAGGTGGAATGGGGAGCAACTGCCAATAGATATGGGGTCTCCTTTAGGGGTGATGGAAATGTTTTGGAACAAGATAGAGGTGATGGTTGCACTAAATGCCACTGAACTACACACTTTAAAAAGGAAACTGGTGTTGCCTGGCCTGGTTCACCAGGAGGTCCCGGTTCAATTCCCAGTCAGGGCACATGCCCAGGTTGTGGGCACCATCCCCAGTGGGGGGCGTGCAGGAGGCAGCCAATCAATGATTCTCTCATCATTAATGTTTCTCTCTTTCTCTCTCTCTCTGAAATTAATAAAGATATAATTTGAAAAAAATTAATAAAAAGATAAGTGGTTAATTTTATGTTATGCAAATTTTGCTTCAATTAAAAAAAATCGCCAGAGGAAATTATTAACAACTGCCAAAAACAGTGAATGAAAGTTTGATGGGTACCAGGATATTCACACAGTCTCAAAGTATCTCCCCATCTGATATTGACTCTCATCGATGTTTCTAACTCTCTATCCCTCTCCCTTCCGCTCTGTAAAAAATCAATAAAATATATTTAAAAAAAAAGATAATGGTTAACTTTATGTTATGCAAATTTTGCTTCAATTAAAAAAAAAATCACCAGAGGAAATTATTAACAACTGCCAAACAGTGAATGGAAGTTTGATGGGCACCAGGATATTCATACAGTCTCAAAGTATCTCCCCATCCGATATTGAAATTTATTTATTATGGGGGAGGGGGATAGGGAGAAAATGGTACTTTTACAATAAGGAAAATTGCCAACTTCACTCAAGTGGTCAAAGTTTAACGCCAGCACTGCCGGGAACTCGTGTCAGGTGCCTCCTGAGACGATGCACCGATGCACTGGGGAGGACCAGCCATGCTGCCAGACACACACCCTGACCCTGGTCCAGGGGAACCAGAAGGCCTAGCGAATCTGTGAAACAACTGACCTCGACTCTCCAGAAATGTCAACGTTGTGAACGACACAGAAAGGCTGAGGAACCAATTCAGATGAAAGGACAACAAGAAACAACCCGGCTAGTGTGGCTCTGGTTGAGTGTTGACCTATGAACCAGGAGGTCACTGTTGGATTCCCGGTCAGGGCATATGCCTGGGTTGCGGGCTAGATCCCCAGTAGGAGGCATGTAGGGGGCAGCCGATCAGCGATTCTCTCTCATCATTGATGTTTCTCTCTCTCTTCCTCTCCCTTCCTCTCTAAAATCAGTAAAAAGGAAAAAAAGAAAAGAAACAACAATTAAATGCAACACATCATCAGAGATTAGATCCTGGACCAGCAAAGACACATGCTACAGAGACATTGTTGGGGCAACAGAAAACTTTGGATATGGGCTGAGGGGGAAACTGTGCTGTGTTTAGATAAGAGAGTGCCCTTGCTCTTAGGGAGTATATATGTAATTATAAGGCAAATGTGGCAAAGTGTGGGTAAATATGGACCAAGGGCATATGGGCATTGTATTATTGTGCATTTAAAAATATTGTAAAAGAAAAAGTTTTAGGCTGGCTCAATTGGTTGAATATGGTCCCACGCACCAAGTGGTCACCGGTTTGATCCTGGACACATGCCCAGGTTGTGGGCTTGATCTCCAGTAGGGGATATGCAGGAGCTGGCTGGTGAATGTTTCTCTCTCATCCATGTTTCTCTTGCTCTCTCCCTCTCTCTCTCCTTCTCCCTTCCTTTCTTTCTCTCTCAAATTAATTTTTTAAAAAACAAAAGAAAAAGTCTTAAAATTGCCCAACGATCTCGGGGGTGCCCATGTCAGGACTCCTGTATGCTCAGCCCCGACGTTCAGCTGCCTTTTGGGTGGTCCTCAAGCTCCTCAGATTGACACCTCACCCTCAACCCATTCCTCCTCCCTGCAGCCTCATCACCAAGCCAGATAGCAGGGGGCTAGCCTGACCTCTGTCTCCTCCTCATGGCCAGCCACCCGGGCCTGCCCATTCTCCCTCAGGACTCTGCCCCCTTCTCCGGATGTAGGACTGTCCCTCGGCTGGGACGTCATTCCTTCAGTTCATGCAGGCTGAGCCCCACTGGATCCTTCTCTGGGAAGTCCTCTCTGGAGGTAAAAGGTGCACCCGGCCTCCGGAACACAGCCAGACAGAGCAGGAGCTTTAGACCTACCTGCTGAATTAATGAATGAAGAAATAAGGAACCCACGCTCCAGGCAGAACCCTCCCCAGCCCTTCTTTGAGGCCTCCCCGGACCCTGGCCCTTCCTCTGTCCCAGCCCCGAGCCCACAGTGCTGGGTGCATCTGTGTCTGGCTCTTTCTTCCGCAGAAGGACAGCTCCTCCAGGGCTGGGCGGGTGGCCTTTCAGGGGTCCCCTTTCTCACCATGGAGACATTTTGGAAAAGTCAGTTGATCGAATTGAGTGGCAGAGCTGTGTGGGGTACGGGGTGGGACGGGAGTCACCGCTGGGGCTCACACAGGGTTGTGAAGCGGAAGGCTGTTAGGAGTGTGTATGTGCATCTTTGCCGTTATTCATGAGCCTCCTCTTAGCTTGTGTCTCAGGTCTGAGGCTGCCAACGGCCCCAGGCTCAAGGCTTGGCTGGGCCTGAGTTTCAGGTTTTCCAGTGTTGGAGGTTTAAAGTCCCCGTGAGGTTCGGTGCATGTGTCTGCATTTGTGCCTGGTGGCCGTGTGCTCCTGAGCCTCTCGGACCCGCCTGGTCTCAGTGTCGGGGTGTCTGGGGGGTCTGTGCCCTGCGTGTCTCTGGCTCTGGGTGTGTGGGGAGCGGAGATCATCACCAGGCTGGGTGTCTGCCCCCGCGGGTGGGTTGGCCCCGCATCTCCCCGCGTGGCCGGCCTGAGTTTCTGAGGGTCCGCGGGTCCCAGG
>NW_005368527.1:417491-418088 GCF_000412655.1 Myotis brandtii | reverse complement strand
TGCTGGCGGGGCCCGGGGCTGCAGGTGAGGGGCCGGGACCCGAGGGTGGAACGAATGGGGGGAGGAAGGGAGGAGAGCGGAGTGCAAGGACCCCCAAGTCTGGTGCTGGTGGGGGACCCTGGAAGCCCAGGACCAGAGCAGGGGCAGGCGCAGGGGCGCTGGAGCCCGGACTGCGTGCCAGCACCGGGGGACAGGGACTCAGAATTGGGGGGCGGGGAACCTCGGTGAGGGGCCGGGACCCGAGGGTGGAACGAATGGGGGGAGGAAGGGAGGAGAGCGGAGTGCAAGGACCCCCAAGTCTGGTGCTGGTGGGGGACCCTGGAAGCCCAGGACCAGAGCAGGGGCAGGCGCAGGGGCGCTGGAGCCCGGACTGCGTGCCAGCACCGGGGGACAGGGACTCAGAATTGGGGGGCGGGGAACCTCAGAGGCCCAAGGCACAGGGGCCCCGGAGCGATCAGGGCTTGGGATATAGAGACCCAGAAGTCCGGGACTGGGAGCTCGAGGTGCGGGGACCAGGGACTCAAAATTGGGGGGGGGACCCAGAATCTGGGGCTCCCTCTCCACCCACGCTCATCCGGAGTCCTGGGAAGGTCACAC
>NW_005368527.1:412312-416839 GCF_000412655.1 Myotis brandtii | reverse complement strand
CGGGCCCAGCAGCCCTGGCTGGGGGGCCGGGGGCGCCTCTGTGGGGCTGGGTTCTGGGAGGGGTGGAAGCGCACGAGGGCCTCCCAAGCCCATACACCACCCCCACCTCCCATCCTGCCCCCACCCGCACCGGGCAGGACCGGGCAAGAGCTGCCGCCCCCGCCAGGCCAGCGGGCACCCACATGGTCTGTCTGTCACACACTCGCAGGCACACACAGCCCTGGGTCACACATATCGAGATGTAGATGTGCACACACAGAGTACACCCCCAGACACCCCCATCCCCCCAGCTCACACAAGACATAGCCAGGCACACACAGCTCACACACTGATGCGCACATACAATCACACGTGTTCACACAAAGTGTGCACACCGGCCCAAGGCCTTGCACATGCTGTCTTCACACACCCAGACACATACCGACACAGATCCAAGGGCATGCCCAGCTCACACGTGCAGATGGGTACATCCAACCTATGCACAGCCTCACGTACACACACAGACACCCAAATACACAACAGACCCAGCCTGCACACATATGGCACACACGTCTGTACACCCACGCACATCACGTACACATGCGTGGCTCACAGATCCCACAGCTGAGAGAGGCCCTCAGGCTGGGTCTCATGGCCCCCAGTGTGAGTTTGCAAACACGCATCGGCCCCTATGGGGTGATAGTGTCCTGTCCCTGCTTGTCCCCTTCCTCAGGAGCCATGTGCCATATTGGCCCATGCTCATGTCTCGCTTAACTCCTGTCTCTACGGTGTCTCCTTTTCTATCTCTCTGTCTCTCTACTTCTCTGTCTCCTCTCTCTGTTCTGCCTGCTTCTCGTTTCCTTTTTTTCTATCTGCCTCTGCTTTTCTCTATCTCCCTCCATCTTTCTATCTCTCGGTGACACACACGTGAACACAGTGGCTCCACAGCTGCCAGCACACACAATTCCCCACTAGCTCACACCCAGCCATGGCCCAGACCCGTCTGGCAGGACAGTTAGACTGTGCCACACCCCAGAGGGACACAGCCCTCAGGGTTGGGGACGCTGGACAGGGCAGTACATGTCTGGGGCCAGCTGCCCCTCCCTTCAACACACACCCTGCAACACCCAATGCTGGCGACGCCTGGGGTACATGCCCTGGCCTCTCTCCCCAGAGCCGCTGCACAGGGCTGCACAGCTGGAGAAGATGCCCAACATCACTGGAAGAGAGGGAGCCATGGCCCGGGACTCCCTGCCGCTGCCCCCTCCATTACCCCAGGATCTGGGTACACAGCCTCAGACCTCCCTTTAATGCTCAGCACCCTCACTTCCTGCCTCTGCACCCCCCATTTTGGCCACTTCCTGAGCCCCCACATCTGGCACAAGTCAGCACCTCCTCTTGTCCGCCCCTGCCTTGTGGTTCCCAGGGCTCAAGCTGGCAGGGACAGCTGCGGCCCCAACAGCTGGGGCCAGGGTGGGGAGCCGTGGGAACCTTAGATGGAGGGGCTCCCTGCACCCTCAGAGACACCCCCCAGCTCCGTGCAGCTGTTGCCTGGAAGAGGGAAGGAGGGGGTCTGTCACTCTGAGCTGGGTTTCCTGGGCACCTGGCTGACCTGCCCACCTCTGTTCGCCCCACACAGCTCCCCCTTGCCTGGATGGAAGCCCGTGTTCAAATGGAGGTCGCTGCACCCAGCTGTCCTCCCGGGAGGCTGCCTGCCTGTGAGTGCCTGGCTCAGAGCCATTCGTGGGCCCTGTGTGGGGAGGCAGTCTGTCTTGCCCCCCTACTTCTGTGTCCACCATGAATGCCTCTACTACTTCCTACATGTGTGGCTTGGGCAACTTCTCGATTCTCCTGGAATCAGCAGGGTTAAAAGCAGGAGCTCTGACGTCTGCCTGCCCTGGCTTCAAATCCCACATGTTTCAGACTGGCTGGGACTTCAACTCACTCTCTCTCTCTCTCTCTCTCTCTCTCTCTCTTTAAATATGTTTATTGATTTTAGAGAGAAAGGGAGAGGGAGAGAGAGAGAGGAAAACATTGATGTGAGACAGAAACATGGACTGGTTGCCTCCCACATGCACCCGGACCGGGAATCAAACCTGCAACCTGGGCATGTGCCCTGACCAGGAATTGTACTGGCGACCTTACACCTTTCGGTGCACAGGATGGTACTCAACCAACTGAGCCACACCAGCCAGGGCTGGGATTTAACTCTAAATCTCAGTGTCCTATTCTGGAAAATGAGCGCAGTGATCCCAACCTCACAGAATTCTCAGCTGCCTGCGGTCATATGTAAAGCCCCTCATGGAGGTAGTTATAATTTTTTTTTCAATATATTTTATTGATTTTTTACAGAGAGGAAGGGAGAGGGATAGAGAGTAAGAAACATCGATGAAAGAGAAACATGGATCAGCTGCCTCCCGCACACCCCCCATTGGGGACGCGCCCACAACCAAGGTACATGCCCCTGACCGGAATCGAACCCGGGACCCTTCAGTCCGCAGGCTGACGCTCTATCCACTGAGCCAAACGGGTCAGGGAGGTAGTTATAATTTAATCAACAAATCTTCAAGGACCAATAGCAGTGGCTTGGGAGGGTACACCAACTGCACCCTCCCCTAGCTCAAGATTTCAAGGTGGGGGCACTGGAGGCCTGTAATACAGCCCAGCGCTGCCACTTCATTGCTGTGTGACCTTGGATTAGTCATTTCCTCTTCCTGAATCTCACTGCATCTGTGAAATAGGGGCTTGTCACCAGGAAGGAGCCCAAGAGTTTGGGAAAGGCAGAGGGCTGGGGGGAGTAGGGAAGAGGCTGGGAGAGAACTGAGCAGAGGCAAATAGCTCAGTTTAAATTCTGGGTTCTGGGTTACCTTGTGCAAGAGCTTTGAGCTCCCGGAGCCTCAGTTGTTGCATCTACAAATTGGGGCAATAACAGTTCCTTATTTATGAGTTGATTGTACAGATTTAAATAAATCCTTCATACAATGAACTCAGCATACTGCTTGGCATACAGCAAGTGCTCAATACATAGGGTTTATTTTTATTGTTTAAGAGCTTTATTGACAGGTGCTTGCAGTTTGTTGACTTTTTTAAAAAAGTTGTAAACTTTTATTTACAAACTAAAAATGAGGATCTTAAAAATCACAACTTGAACAGATATGAAACAATTTAAAAACGTTTATAGGTGAATTGAGAAAAACTAGGCTTAAAAAAAAACCCCCACCTAAAAAAAACACACACACCCATGTTTGTCATTACCAAAAAGAGACATCTTTAGGTAAAAAAATGCATATCTGGTCATTGGGCAAAAAGCCAGCATTGAAGGTCTTCAGCTCCCATCTTATGTTCATTTCTTAATGCTGGAATTTCATATTCATTTCTTCTTGCTGGATGACTAAGTCAGATGTCACACTTTGGGTAGAGATGGTATTTACTCAGCCGGGCCTGTTCAGCCTCTGGAGCAAGGAATTCTCAGCCTCTCAGCCAGCAGATCTGCTGCTTTTGTCTCTGCCATCTTGTGGCTTAGGGTTTTCTGGGCATCTGCATCGGTCATTGAAGTTGCAGGGGTACCGGTACCATCCTTGCTGTGGCTGCTGACCTCGGGTCTCATCTCCTTGATTTCCTTGTCTTCTTCATTGCTGTCCTCTCTGGGCTGTCTTTAGTGAGGAGGGCCAATAGGGGTTATTATCCTATATAATAAAGCGCTAATATGCTAATTAGACCAAACAGCAGAATGACCTTCCCCCTGATGACCTTCCGGATGAAGCCAGGGCTTCGAGGGCCAGCGAGGCTGCAAGGGCCAAGCCCCTTGCACCAATTTCGAGCACTGGGCCTCTAGTTATAAATAACAGCAGAGACACAGGAAGCAGGTGCCATAAGGGGGAACCTCTCAAGATTATGGGGAAATGCTTGGTTCCTTTTGTAATATTGTCCTTAGTAAGAGCAGTTCATCCCGTAGCCATTAATTAATTGATTTACTCATTTATTCAACAACATGTGACTTTAGACCCAGGAGAGCCGCTTTGAAGGCATGCACCCACTTTGAATGGAGGCCACTTGAGCTCATCTGGGTCGGGAGGCTTAGCCTGGCTGAGCGGGCTTTTCGGGTTGGGAGTCCGCAAAGGTGAAAATAGGGAAAAGTGGGAGCCGACCTGAAGCCACTCACCTGGAGGTGGAGCCGCGGGCGGGCGCCTGCGCAGTAGAGCTCCGCGCCTGGAATCCTGCCGACAGGTGAATGCGCCTGCGGCTGCCCCGCCCCTCGACAGGTGAATCACCGGCGCGCGTGGCCGCCCGGAGCCCGGATTCCCCGGAGTGGAGCGGACTCAGTCCCCAGAGCTGAGCTGTGGGATCCACTCCCCACGAACCCCCAGTCTCCTTACACGTCCCAAATACTCGTGTGCTTTCAGGGACGCCCCCCCACGGACTCTCAAGTCTTGCCCCCAAAGTAGGCTTCTAAGCCCTTGTCTCTGTCTCCCAGTCCTCGCCTCCCCTGCCCCCCCAAGTTAGCTCTCCCCTCCGTCTCCCCCGAAACCCAGGCCGTGGGGCGGGGCA
>NW_005368527.1:406922-412098 GCF_000412655.1 Myotis brandtii | reverse complement strand
TTTGAGGAGGGGGCTGGGAGCTGGCTTCTCCCCTCAGGACACCACCTGCGCCCCTGTCCAGCCATGTCCCGACCTGTTTCGCTGGGGGCCGGGGTGGGGGGATCTTGTGGGTGACGCTGAGGACTGAGTCAGCTGCTTGAGTTTAGCCCTAAGCGCCTGGAACAAGCCAGAGGGAGGGACCAGCGGGAGGGTGGGCAGCGTCCGGGGTGGGGTCTGGGTCCTCGAGCCTCTCCAGGCCCCTCCCTCTGACCACGCAGGAGATTTCCAGTCCTAAGAACCCCCCCCCCCTTTTCCAGGTCTCACCTTTCCCTCACACTCCGTCCAGCTGGCTTTGGGGAGGGGACTGCGGGCTAAAGGACCCCCCCTCAGCCCCCCGCCCCCCCTCCGCTAAAAAGGGCATCATTATTAGTGTCTACCTCTCCCACCAGTGGAAAGAAGGGATGTATGTGTTCCCAGAAAAGGAGTAGATGTTTTGTGGGGCCCTTCTGTCTATCCATGTGAACATTGCCCCTCTCTGTGGCCGGGCCTGTGGGCTGGTGTCTGAGCATTTGCCAGGCAATATGTGGAGTTGGTATGTTTGTGTATGTTCCCGGATCTGTCTGTGTGTGCTGGGTGCTTGTCGTCTGGAGTCTGAGACTAGTTCTCTCTGCCTGGAGCACTCTTCCCCACACAGCCCATGGCCTCCTCCCTCCCGCCCCCATTCCTCTGTGCCCCTTATTTTGTGTCTTAGTTTCCGTTTCCTGTAGTTGCTGTGACAAATTACCCAAAACGGAGTGGTTTAAAACAACAGAAATGTGCTCTCACAGTTCTGGAGGCCAGAAGTCTGAAACCACGGTGTTGGTGTTGGCAGCCACCCAGCCACCCGTTCTCCAATGGCCTTAGGGGAGAGTCCTTCCCTCCTCTGCCACCTTCTAGTAGCTCCGGGCTCTCCTTGGCTTGTGGGTGCAACACTCCACTCCAGTCTCTGGCTCTGCAGGGCCTTCTCTTCTTTCTCCCAAAGCGCCCTCTGCCTTTCTCTTAAAAGAACATTATCATTGGATTTAGGGCCCACCTGGAAAATCCAGGATGATCTCATCTCTTTTTAAAAAAACTATTAAAAAATATTTTTTATTTCAGAGAGGAAAGGAGAGGGAGAGATAGAAACATCAACGAGGAGAGAAAATCATCGATCAGTTGCCTCCTGCATGCTCCCCACTGGGAATTGAGCCCTCAACCCGGGCATGTGCCCTGACCCGGAATTGAACCGTGACCTCCTGGTTCCCAGGTCGAAGCTCAACCACTGAGCCACGCCAGCTGGGCGAATGATCTCATCTTGATGTGTCACTTAGTTACATCTGCAAAGACTCTTTTTCCAAATAATGTCAGCCACAGGTTCTGGGATGTGGACATTTCTTTCCTAGGGCCACCACTCTATACTATACCATGCCCTTCATGGCCATCATGCCCCCGCCACCCCCTGCCGGCATGCTGTATACTAACGTGTGATTTGTATATCTTCTCTTCCCCCAAGCTAGCTGTGAGCATCGAGAGGGTGGGACCACTTTTATTGTGTTTGCTGCTGTATTCCAATTGCTAAGAACATAGTAGGTACTTAGTGACTGTTGCGTGAGTGAATGAGTGTGTGTATTTATTATTGGTTTGCCCATGTGTGTCTTGCCTGTCTTGTGTGTATGTCTGTGTGTCTCCTGCCTCCCCTGAGCTGTCTCTGCCTACAGGTGCCCACCAGGCTGGGTGGGTGAGCGGTGCCAGCTGGAAGACCCCTGCCATTCGGGTCCCTGTGCTGGTCGTGGTGTCTGCCAGAGCTCGGTGGTAGCAGGCACTGCCCGGTTCTCCTGCCGCTGTCCCCGTGGGTTCAGAGGTAAGGGATGATCTGGAAGGGACCCCGAGGTAGTAAGGATGTGGCCCACCTAACTCACCCTCTTGTGGTCCCTCCAGGCCCTGACTGCTCCCTGCCAGACCCCTGCCTCAGCAGCCCCTGTGCCCATGGGGCCCGCTGCTCAGTGGGGCCTGATGGCCGCTACATCTGCTCCTGCCCACCGGGCTACCAGGGCCGCAGCTGTCGAAGTGACGTGGATGAGTGCCGGGGGGGAGGTCCCTGCCACCACGGTGGCACATGCCTCAACACACCTGGCTCTTTCCGCTGCCAGTGCCCAGCTGGCTACATGGGGCCACTGTGTGAGAGCCCTGCAGTGCCCTGTGCTCCTTCGCCGTGCCGTAACGGAGGCACCTGTAGACAGAATGGCGAGCTCACCTATGATTGTGCCTGCCTTCCTGGTGAGGAAGCTGCTCTCGGGGGAGGCAGCAGGGGTGGGAAAACAGCAGGCCAGCCTACAGTGTCAATACTCGCCGCCTCCTCCCATGCTAGGGTTCGAGGGCCAGAACTGTGAGGTGAATGTGGATGACTGTCCAGGGAACCGGTGCCTAAATGGGGGGACATGTGTAGATGGCGTCAACACCTACAATTGCCAGTGCCCTCCGGAGTGGACAGGTGGGCACTGGGGCTGAAGGGAACTGGGTGGCAGACCTTGGGGGGGGGATGCACAGTCCAGGTGACTGGACTGGTGCATCTGTGTGCCACAGGCCAGTTCTGCACGGAGGACGTGGATGAGTGTCAGCTGCAGCCCAATGCTTGCCACAATGGGGGCACCTGCTTTAACACACTGGGTGGCCACAGCTGTGTGTGCGTCAATGGCTGGACTGGTGAGAGCTGTAGTCAGAACATTGATGACTGTGCCACGGCCGTGTGCTTCCACGGGGCCACCTGCCATGACCGCGTGGCCTCCTTCTACTGTGCCTGCCCCATGGGCAAGACTGGTGAGTGGCTGTTTCCCATGGAGGCGGCAAGGGAGCCATTGATGGCTCTTGAATGGGGGCAAGGATGGCATCGGACTTGAGTGTTAGAATGATTATGCTGGAGGCCAGATATGGGGAGAAGGTAAGCCTGGGAGAGGCCGGGAGGAGGGGTTGTGTGTGGTACAGGACAGACGCCATGGAAATAGAGAGATACACTCTGAGCAAGAAAGAGAGGAGACCCTTGCAAGTGGCAAAGGTCAGAGAAGGTGTTTGGAAGGGGGATTTGAAAATGGAGGGAAGGGCATGTCAGGCAGAGGGGGCTACAGAAGCAAAGGCTTGAGATAGGACCTTTGCATGTTTCCAACTCATCTTCGAATGATTCAGAAAAAGGATAGATCAGCCTTACAATAGTGGAATCTAGGTGGCGGGTGTATAAATCAACTTCTCTGTATGTTTAAAATTTTTCATAATAAACAATTAGGAAAAAGTAGCTACTAGATATGCTACAGGTTAGTAAAAACAAAACGTAAAACACTATGCGGGTCTGTGGGACCTTCGGACAGCGCCGGAGGGTCTGCCCTTGACCTCTGCCTGTCCCTTTCCAGGGCTTCTGTGCCATCTGGACGATGCCTGTGTCAGCAATCCCTGCCATGAGGATGCTATCTGCGACACAAACCCGGTGAATGGCCGCGCCATCTGCACTTGCCCACCCGGCTTCACCGGTGGCGCGTGTGACCAGGATGTGGACGAGTGCTCCATTGGTGAGGGGGTCATTGTCTGAGTTAGAAGGAGGGGACAGCTCGTTCCTCCGCGGGCCATACCTACCCTGGCTGTGCCTGTTTCTGCAGGCGCCAACCCCTGTGAGCACCTGGGCAAGTGTGTGAACACACAGGGCTCGTTCCTGTGCCAGTGTGGCCGAGGCTACACGGGCCCCCGCTGTGAGTCTGACGTCAATGAGTGTCTCTCCGGGCCCTGCCGCAACCAGGCCACATGCCTCGACCGCATAGGCCAGTTCACCTGCATCTGCATGGCAGGTGCGTGGTGGATGGGGTAGAGGCTAGGCCTAAGGCTGGGTGCCTGCAGGAAGGGACGGGGTGGAACTGGGTTCCCAATGGGACCCTGAGAAAGTGAAGCCTGGGATGAGGTGGAGGTGGGGCCAGAGTAGAACCTTGTGAGAAGCTGGGGGCGTGGTCTAGTGGAACCAATAGAATCTCCTGTTGAGAGTGGAGTCTGGACCTAAGGACCTGCTGTGGGGCATGAAGGATAGGGGGGCAGGGGCTGGAGTGAGGTTTAGGTGGAGCCTGCAGACTTGCTGGGGTGTGCACAAGGCAATGTGGGGCCTGGGAGCTGGGGACAGGGCGTGTCCGTGGACGGGAGAGGGAAGAGGGTGGTCTAAAGGCAAGGTCCAGACGGAGTCTCAGAAGCCTTGGACTAGTTGGGACCACAGCTTGGTGAGGGTCTGGCCTGAGGACAAAAATTGAATGTAGGGTTGCCCTGGGGGGAACTGATTGGGAAGGGGAGTACCTACCCCGTTGCCCTCTCCTCAGGCCAGAGGGAAACCCCACGACCCTAATATCCCTCTTCCCACCCCCCACCTCCCCCAGGCTTCACAGGCACCTTCTGCGAGGTGGATATGGACGAGTGTCAGAGCAGCCCGTGTGTCAACGGCGGGGTCTGCAAGGACAGAGTCAATGGCTTCAGCTGCACCTGTCCCTCTGGTGAGGACCTTGGGGCACAAGCTCCGGGATGGGAGCCTGTGAGACCATGTTGGCGGAAAACGATTGCAATAGAAACCGCGTCATGAGAAAATTTGAAATGGATTTAAAACTAAGTAAATGGGCTTCCCACCCAGACAAGGCAGAACTGGCGAGGGGTGACTGCTCTGACCCTGTCTGGGCCTCGGCTCATCCACTCCCTCCCCACTCAGGCTTCAGCGGGGCGCTGTGCCAGCTGGACGTGGATGAGTGCGCGAGCACGCCCTGCAGGAATGGAGCCAAGTGCGTGGACCAACCTGACGGCTACGAGTGCCGCTGCGCAGAGGGTGAGGGCTGGCCAATTACAGGCCGGCAGGGATTTGGAGGCGGGGCCAGTGGGGGTGAGGGCCAAGAACAGTCTTGGAAAGGGCTTCGGGGCAGGACTGCATCAAGTCAGGGCCAATGACAGCCAGGGGGCGGAGCCAATTAAGAACTTTAAAGCAGGGGTAGGGGCCAAAGCTTCTGGTGGGATGGATACTGGGCGCAGGTAACTGTGCGAGGCTTGACCAACGCTATCCCAAGGCACCTCCATGTGTCCCCATTGGCAGTTGAGGGAGAGGCAGAACTGGGCTGAGAGTGTAGGAATTGGAAACGGGGTCACAACTGGGGGTGGGATTTAACCGTGGGAG
>NW_005368527.1:404807-406834 GCF_000412655.1 Myotis brandtii | reverse complement strand
GAGAGAGAATCATTGATTGGCTGCCTCCTGCACGGAGGATCAATCCCGCAACCCAGGCCTGTGCCCTTGGCCGGAATGGAACCTGGGCCCCTTCAATCTGCAGGCTGACGCTCTATCCACTGAGCCAAGCCGGCCGGGGCTCGTGGGAGGGTCTGGGTCCGGGGCGAATTGTGTAGCTTGTAGCTGGACGCAGTGGAGGCCAACTAGGGACAGGGCCGGAACTGGCCCCGCTTTCTGCTGCCTCGATGGGCCTGAGGCAGAGCTGAGCCAGGATTGATTGGGGGCGTGGCTGCGAGCCGGACCTGGGCAGGTGGGCGGAGCCTGACCCTCTGGCCCTGCAGGCTTTGAGGGCGCGCTGTGCGAACTCAACGTGGATGACTGCTCTCCGGACCCGTGCCACCACGGGCGCTGCGTGGACGGCATCGCCAGCTTCTCCTGTGCCTGCGCCCCGGGCTACACGGGCACGCGCTGCGAGAGCCAGGTGAACGAGTGCCGCAGCCAGCCCTGCCGCCACGGGGGCAAATGCCTCGATCTGGTGGACAAATACCTCTGCCGCTGCCCTCCTGGCACCACAGGTGGGACCGGGGGCTGGGCCGGGGCAGCAACAGTACGTCCGGAGGGTTTCGGGAGTTCGGGAATGGTGCTCCCCGCGCTACCCGTGTCTTGTTCTCCTTCTGCAGGTGTGAACTGTGAGGTGAACATCGACGATTGTGCCAGCAACCCCTGCACCTTCGGAATTTGCCGCGACGGTATCAATCGCTATGACTGTGTCTGCCAGCCTGGCTTCACAGGTGGGCAAGCAGCTGCCATGGGAAGGGGGCCTGAGAGGGTGAGGGGGAAACCGCCCATCTCTCTTGGCCGGGTTTTGCCCCTCTCTTTGCACTGGCTTGGCCAATGAGATTGCCCACACCTTATGGTCTCTCTGTTTGTCACAAAGTTGCCCCCATATTGGCTCAAGTTTATCCTGGAACGTAGATAAGGCTGTTCTGATGGGGCGGGGGTGTTTCTGAGTGGGGCCAACGTGATTTTCGGTGAAAATGAAAATGACTTCATGTAAGTTTGGGGATGAAGATGATCTGGGGGCAGGGCAGCTCTGGGCTGAGGAGTGGCTGTTCAGGTTTGCAGAAGAGCTGATGTGTTATGAGACGGAGAATGTCCTTGCTCCAGGGCGTCCCTCTCTGTCGGCTGGGTTGTCCTTGCCTTTGGATGAGGTTGCCTGTGTGCTCCCCAGGGCCTCTCTGCAACATGGAGATCAACGAGTGTGCGTCTGGCCCCTGCGGGGAGGGCGGCTCCTGTGTGGATGGGGAAGACGGCTTCCACTGCCTCTGCCCGCCTGGCTCCCTGCCTCCACTGTGCCTGCCCCCAAGCCATCCCTGTGCCCAAGAGCCCTGCAATCACGGTGTCTGCCATGACGCGCCAGGAGGGTGAGGCCTTTTCCCACCTCATGACCCGACCCCCCTGTCTCTCCGCCCACTTGCTGGCCCTGACTGCCGCCCCCTTCAGGTTCCGCTGTGTATGTGATCCTGGCTGGAGCGGCCCCCAGTGCAGCCAGAGTCTCACGCGAGATGCCTGTGAGTCTCAACCCTGTGGGGCTGGTGGCACCTGCACCAGCAACGGCATGGACTTCCACTGCACCTGTCCCCCCGGCATGCAGGGTATGTGCCCCCACTGTCCTGCCCAGGCTCTCCTGTCTCCCTCTTCCTTCTTCCACCCTCTGCTCCACTCTCTTCCTCCTGTATGTTTGCCTTTCTTTCTTTCTTTCCCCCCCTTGCAGCTTGGGAGGTGGGTATCAAGGTGGGGACGCTAGGGGGAGATGGGAACAAGGAATCTCTTAAGACTATTTCACTTTGCCCGCCCACCACAGGCCATCAGTGTGAGCTGCTGTCCCCCTGTGCCCCGAACCCCTGTGAGCATGGGGGCCACTGCGAGCCTGGTCCTGGCCACCTGGCTGTCTGCTCCTGCCCCCCTGGCTGGCAAGGTACATGAGCTTCCTCCTCCTCCTCCTCCTCCTCCTCCTCCTCCTCTTC
>NW_005368527.1:399555-404766 GCF_000412655.1 Myotis brandtii | reverse complement strand
GAGAAGAAGACGGGATAGGTGGCTGGGGAAGCTCGGTTTCAGGCTGGGATTTGGGGACAGCTTCCTGGAGGAGTAAAACTCAGAGCATACAGTCAGCACCCGCTGCAGCAAGAAGGCAGCCCTAGGACAGTGTGTGCAAAATGCCCGGAGGCCAGGGAGCGCAGAGCTCCTTCTTGCCTTCACCTCTCAGCCTTTAGGTTCTTCATGTGTGACAGGCACCCTCAGACCCCACCCTGTACCCTCTAACCCCAGATGTCACCTTATTTCCCACCCCAGGCCCTCGATGTCAGCAGGATGTAGACGAGTGTGCTGGCCCCTCGCCGTGCGGCCCCCACGGGACCTGCACCAACCTGGCGGGGAGTTTTAGTTGCACCTGCCACGGGGGGTATAGCGGCTCTTCCTGTGACCAGGACATCGATGACTGTGACCCCAGTGAGTTCAGGGGAGCCTGCGGGGGGCGCTGCCCTAGGAAACATGTCCATTAAGCCTATACTGTGTGCTGGGCATTGTGCTTTAATTTCATCTTCGTAGTTCTCTTATTTTTTCCATTTTACTCCTGGAACTGAGACCTAAAGAGGTTACGTGACTTGCCTAAGGTCACGGAGCAGGTAAGGGATACGTTGGGATCGGAGCACAGGTCTGCCTGACGCTCAGTCTCTGGGAGCAAGCGAGTGGGATTGTGTGTAAAGCGTGAGATCAGAGGCCCCTAGTGAGTTCTCCAGGAGCGCTGCCCAACAGACAACGCAAGCCGCATGAGCAATTACAATTTTTTGAGTACTCACATTGAAAGAGTTAAAAAAACAAGAAAGGTGATATCATATTTAATAATATATATCATTTAACCTAATATGTAAAATTATCATTTCAACATATAACCAATAGAAAATTGTTGAGATATTTTACATTCTTCTTATTTTTAAATCCTCACTCGAGGATATTTTTTTCCATTGAAGGGAGGGAGGAGGAGGGAAGGAAGGGAGAGAGAGAGAGAGAGAGAGAGAGAGAGAGAGAGAGACATCAGTTGGTTGCCTCCCACACTTGCCCTGGTCTGGGGCCAGGGATCAAACCTGTGATCCATTGGTCCAAGGGCCAAATCTCTAATCACTGAGCAACAGAGCCAGGGCTACATTCTTCTTCTTTTTTTAAATATATATTAAGTCTTCAGAATCCGAAATCTGGTGTATATTTTACACTTACAACACATCTCAATCTGGGCCAGCCACAGGTCAAGGTCTTAATAGCCACATGTGGCCAGTGGCCACTATACTGGCCAGTACAGGTCTGGAGGAAGCCCCCTGTGCTGAGTCAAGGGATTAAGCGGACACACCTGACAGTATGTGTGTAACAGCTCAAAAGGCCCTCTAGGTCCTGCCAAGCTCATCCTCTTCCACCAAAGTGAGGTTTCCAGATACGGGAGGGGCTGCGGCAACAAAGGGGACGATTTGATCGCTCTGACCAAATAAGCCTGGCTTACTTCCAAGTTCCCGCTATGCCAGGCCTGGCCAGGTCAGTAAAGGCTGATGGGTGAGTGACCAGACCTCGTTCCCTTCTGCCCACAGACCCCTGCCTGAATGGTGGCTCCTGTCAGGACCACGTGGGCTCCTTTTCCTGCTCCTGCCTCCCAGGCTTTGCTGGCCCCCGCTGTGCCCGCGACGTGGACGAGTGTCTGAGCAGCCCCTGTGGCCCAGGCACCTGCACCGACCACGTGGCCTCCTTCACCTGCACCTGCCCCCCGGGCTATGGAGGCTTCCGCTGTGAGCAGAACCTACCCGACTGCAGCCCCAGGTGGATGGACCCTCTGCTGGGAGCTCAGGGACCCTGGCATGCGGGGGGGGGGGCATGGGACCTGAGCAGGAGTGGGGCTAAGAAGGGCGGATCCTCAGGTTGGCACCCAACTCAGGACTCTGGTGCCTGATGGGGCGGTGTGGGAAGGGGCAGGGTCATCTTAGGGATGCTGGTCCCTAAGGGGGTGAGACCAGACCAGAGTGGGGCCACCACGTGGTTCCCACCTTAGTGCTGAAGTACCTGGTAAATTGGGGCTAAGGGACAGGACAGGGCTGCAGTCTCTCCTGGCGGGAGGTAGCGGGTAGGGGTCCAAGTAGAGGCACTCAAGGCTAGGCAGGGCCCAGGGTGGAGGGCGGGGCCTCCAAGGGGGCGGGGCCTGACCCACCCTCGCTTTCCCTCCAGCTCCTGCTTCAATGGTGGGACCTGCTTGGACGGAGTGAACTCGTTCAGCTGTCTATGCCGCCCTGGCTACACTGGCGCGCACTGCCAGCAGGAGGCCAACCCCTGCCTCTCCCGGCCCTGTCTGCACGGGGGTGTCTGCACGGCCACCTACCCTGGCTTCATCTGCGCCTGTCCAGAGGGCTTCACTGGCGCTCAGTGTCAGGTGGGGTGGGGTCACTGGGAGGTGGGTTTTGTGGGGAGGTGTCTGGAGGGGTGTCCTGGGGAGGGGCCTGTATGGGATCCTGGGCAGGGGGCCTGGCAGGGACCCTGGGGGAGAATCTGGGGAGTGATTTCTGGGGGTCTCTGCGTGCTGATACTGTGGGCTTCCCCTGCAGACACTGGTAGACTGGTGCAGCCTTGAGCCTTGTCAGAACAGGGGTCGCTGTGCCCAGACGGGGGCCTCTTTCTACTGCCTCTGTCCTCCGGGGTGGAGCGGCAGCCTCTGTGACATCCAAAGCCTGCCCTGCAGACAGGCCGCGGCCCAGATGGGTGAGCGGGAGCGTGTGGCTGGGGTGTGCAGCCGGAGGGCGTGTGTGCATGTACTTCCTGCCAGTGTGAGCCCAATGGGGCTGTGACAGCACACATGGGTGGGGCGGGGGGTGCGGCTGAGTGTGACTGTGTGACATGACTAGAGGGTGTGTGTGTCTGTCCCCATAAGACCACTGGGATGACATCTGCAGCGTCCGGCTGAGCTGGTGTGGGCAGCAAACGCGTGTGTGTCAGTGATGACAACTGTGCAGTGTCGAGGGATGTGTGACAACCTGATGGAGGTGGTGGGACCCTGGTGACTGGTGGCAGCAGGGGTGTTAGGTGGTGCTGTGTGTGTTGCGGGTGGGGGGGAGGGGAGTGTGTGCCTGACACCCCTCTCTGTGCAGGGGTGCGGCTGGAGCAGCTGTGTCAGGCTGGTGGGCAGTGTGTGGACAAGGAGAGCTCCCACTACTGCGTGTGCCCAGAGGGCCGCACAGGCAGCCACTGTGAGCAAGAGGTGGACCCCTGCTTGGCCCAGCCCTGCCAGCACGGGGGCACTTGCCAAGGCTACATGGGGGGTTATGTGTGCGAGGTAAGGGGCACCCAAGGGAGGGGAGAGGGGAACTAGTCACATGTAGGTGTGTCTGGGCACACGTTTCTGTGTGTCTGTAGCCTGGTGTGGGTGTCTCTCTAGGCGAGCCTGGTTTTCTGTTTGTTTGTTTTGTTTTTTGTTAGCTCTCCCCCAAGGATATTTTTCCATTGAATTTTAAAGAAAGTGGAATGGAGGGAAGGAGGGAGGGAGGGGGGGAGAGAAGGAGAGAGAGGGAAAAAGAGAGATAAACATCAATGTGCAAGAGACACATCGATTGGTTGCCTCCCGCATGCACCCCCACCTGGGCCGGGGACTGAACCTGCAACCCAAGTACGTGCCCTTGACTAGAATTGAACCCGAGACCCTTTGGTGCATGGGCCAGTGCTCTAACCACTGGGAAACACCAGCCAAGGCGTCATGTCTGGGCTTTTACTTTTGTGACTGAGTATGTGGGTGTCACCCTGGGTAGCTCTGGGGGTGTTTCTGTCTGTCTGGGTGTGTGTCTATGTTTGGTTGGTTCCTGGACGTACCTGTGTGTCTGTGCATGGAGTCTCTCCGGGCATGACGGCACATGCAGGTGCCTGAGTGTGCGTTCCTGGTTGTGTGTCTTGGGTAGATCTGGGTATCTGGGTGTTTCTGCTGTGTGTCTGTAGGAGTGTGTCCACCTGCACTGGGTGTGTCTGGGTCCTCTGTGTCTGGGTGTGTGTTTTCTGCACCCTGGGCATGTCTCTGTGTTTTGGGCGACTGTGTGTGTCTTTTTGTGCTGGGATTTCTGTCTCCACGGGGAGTGTCTGTGTCCCTCGGGGCTGAGTGGGTCCCTGTCTCGCCCTCACCACAGTGTCCAGCCGGCTACGCTGGTGACAACTGTGAGGATGACGTGGATGAGTGTGCCTCGGAGCCCTGCCAGCATGGGGGCTTCTGCATTGACCTTGTGGCCCGATACCTCTGCTCCTGTCCTCCTGGGACGCTGGGTATGCCAGGGCCAGGGTTGGGGGCAGGCTGGGAGGCGGGTCTCTGTCCGCCCCTGACTCCTCCCCTGATCTTCCTTCCCCCAGGGGCTCTCTGTGAGATTAATGAGGACGACTGCGGCCCAGGCCCGCCCCAGGACCCAGGTCCGAGGTGCTTGCACAATGGTACCTGTGTGGACCTGGTGGGCGGCTTCCGCTGTACCTGCCCCCCAGGATACACGGGCCTGCGCTGTGAGGCCGATATCAATGAGTGTCGCCCGGGCGCCTGCCACGCAGCACACACCCGGGACTGCCTGCAGGATCCCGGTGGGGGCTTCCGCTGCCTTTGCCGACCCGGCTTCGCAGGTAAGGGTGGGCCAGGGGCTGACCTAGGCTCCGGCCTGTGTTCCCCCATCGTGGCTGATCCAGGGCTCCTGCTTGCCCAGGTCCCCGCTGTCAGACCGTCCTGTCTCCCTGCGAGTCCCAGCCCTGCCAGCATGGAGGCCAGTGCCGTCCTGGCCCAGGCTCTGGGGGTGCACTGACCTTCACCTGCCATTGTGTCTCGGTAAGCGGGGGTGGCTGGTCACATCGGGGTCTCCGGGAGGGAGTGGGACTGTGGCCTGGTGGGCGGGCGTGCCTTTAGGGGAGAAGAGGCGCAAGGGAAATGGGTCTGGGAAATGCTGATATTACCTGGAAGTCCTGGGAAGGTTGAGGCTGGGGCTTGGAGGCGTGGCTTCTTGGGGAAGGCAAGGCGTATGTGCATAGTGGGGCATCCAGTGGAAGGGGGAGAGGATTGGTACGACCTGGGGAGACTGGAGGCTCAAGCGTTCCCTGGTCCTGACCCCCATCCTCCCCCCTCTCTCCCTTCCTCCAACCCCTGCCCCGGGCTTTCTTTTTTCTCTCCCCCCCCCCCAGCCGTTCTGGGGCCCGCGGTGTGAGCGGGTGGCACGATCGTGCCGGGAGCTGCAGTGCCCAGTG
>NW_005368527.1:374734-399173 GCF_000412655.1 Myotis brandtii | reverse complement strand
GCGACCCCTGGCGGCAGTGCGCGGCGCTGCAGTGCTGGCGCCTCTTCAACAACAGCCGCTGCGACCCCGCCTGCAGCTCCCCCGCCTGCCTCTACGACAACTTTGACTGCCGGGCTGGAGGCCGCGAGCGCACCTGCAAGTGAGCCCCTCCCTCTGTCTGTCTGTTCATGGGCCCCGCCTCTGTCCATCCACCCATCCATCCATCCACCCTAGTCTGCGTCTTGTGTGTCCACGTGCCCGTCCACGGGTCCTGCCTCCCTATCTGTCCACTCCTTTGCCTTGGTCTGTCTGTCTTTCAGTCTATCCTTAGACTGCTGGGCCATCCATTCATTTGCCCTGTCTGCTTCTTAGTGTACCTGTCCTGCCCAGCTGAGTGCCACTTCTGTGTGTTGGCCCATCCTTGTCCATGTGCCCTCTCTGTCCATCCTTGTGCCCTGCCTGTCCCAATGTTCCCATCTGTCTGTCCATCCATGTACCCGCCTCTCTCTTTTTCTGTCTGCTTCTGCACTCCATCTTTCCCTCCCTGTGCCCTGTTTGTCCGTCTTGCTGTCCATTCACGAATTCCTTTCGCCCCTCTGTGTGCCAAGCTGTATGTTGCCCATCTCATCTGTGCATCTATCTGTTTGTATGCCAGTCTGTCTGTCCATGTGCCTCATATATCAGTCCATCTGACCATCTTTGTGTCCCACCTGTTCATCTATGTCTCCTTGTCTGTCCTCTGTCCTTCCACGCACCCCCTTTGCCCCTCTGTATGCCCGCACAGCTGTCCTTGCCCTTGCCTGTCTGTCCTGCCCCTCTCTGTGTCTATCCATGCCCCCATCTGTCTGTCCCATGCATTCCATCTGTCCATCCTGTGCTCGGTCCCTTCTGTCCCACTGCTGTATTTTCCTCCTTAGCATGTAATCCTACATAGCATTCTCTCTGTGTGTTGTTTACATTTAGCTTTTACTGCCGTGTAAAGGAAATGCTGTTATATCCTCTCCTTTACCATCTGTCCCCAACTCCCAGCATGCCAGCTCCACGTGTTCACGGGTATGCCTGGGCCTACCCTGGGTGCCCGCAGCAGGCTCAGCACCTACCAGGTGTTATCCACAGTGATTTATTCATAGTTACTGAGCGAGTGGCTGGATTTCCAGAAAGCCTGACGTATTTGGACACATTCCAGCCCTCTGTGCTTGCTGTCTGACCCCTTCTGTCTCCGGAGCTGGGGTGCGCTGTGTGCAGGGGGCTGGAGGCCCCCTGACGGTGCCCCCTTCCTGCCCCCAGTCCGGTCTATGAGAAGTACTGCGCGGACCACTTTGCAGACGGCCGCTGCGACCAGGGCCCACTTCCTGCAGCGGCTCAGTGCCATCCTGCGCACTTCCCTGCGCTTCCGCCTGGACGAGCGCGGCCAGGCCATGGTCTTCCCTTACCACCGGCAGGACCCCGGCTCTGAAGCCCCGCACTTGCGCGAGCTGGCCCCCGAGGTGATTGGGTGAGTGGCTCTACCCTGAGAGCTGTGGGGGCCGCGCAGGTACCGCGTGGGGGACCGGAGGGGGCAGCATGGGCGAGGTCTGGTGTGTTTCACTTCCCTTAACATCTTGGGGAGCCTTCTTGTTGACAACAAGTCCAGCACGTCTCCACCTTGATGGCATGAACGTTTGGGGAGGATCATTCTTTGCTGCGGGGTGTCCTGTGCATGTGGAATGTTGAGCAGCGTCCCTGGCTTCCACCCACTTAGATACAAGTAGCAGCCCACCCCCAAGATATGGGCAAGGGTCACTTGGGGAGCAGAATTGCCCCTGGATATAGACCTACCTCCTTCGGGAGAGGCAGGGGTATAGCAGAGTAGTTCATAACATGTGTAGTTTTTTCTTAGAAATGGAAAACATAGAACTCTCCTGTTGGTGGCCTGGTCTACCAGGCCGGACAGTGCCAGAGAGCGGTGTGGTCTCTGAGCAGGGTGGGCACTGACCCAGAGGAAGGATGAGTTTTAGAGATGGGGGCATGGGCTCTGATGGGATGCAGGGGGGCTGGGGGGAAGGGGTGTGGGGGTGCAGGAAGAGACTGGACAAAAATCGTACGTGGCTTATGTGCCAGGCCCTGGCTGGGGTGAGCAAGTGGCTGGAGGGCGTCATCAAATTGAGGACACAGGGTGAAAATTAGGGTTGCGTTGGGGCTTGTAGAATCTGAGGAGTCTGGAGTTCCCCGGAAGGCAACCAGGGGCTGAAGATAGAGACAAGAAAGACAAAAGGATGTTGCAGTCATTGAAGTCATGAGAGGGACTCAAAGCAATGGGGAGAGAGGTGGGGATAGAAGACTGATCTGGGGCCCAGCCATGTGGCTCAGTGGTTGAGCATCGACTTCTGACCAGGAGGTCATGGTTTGATTCCCGGTCATAGCACATGCATGAGATGTGGGCTCCATTCCCAGGGTGGGGCATGCAGGAGGCAGCCGATCAACGATTCTCTCTATCTATTTTAAAGAATGATCTGGGAACACTGAGACCTAAGGATTGGTTGAGGGAAATTAGCTCAGAAAAGAGAGGCACCAAGCAAGAGCTCGCTGCCTGAGGTGCATGGGAGCCAATACTATGGCACTGGCAAGGCTCAAATCTGTTTCCCTGATCCAGGGTTTGGAGCAAGATTTAAGGGGTTTCAGGGTCAGATCTTTGGACCCTTCACCTCTCAAAAGGTTCCAGCATTCAGGTTCTGGTCATGTTCTGGTTCTCTGGTTCTGTGGGGAGAGCAGTTGAGGGTTCATAAGTTACTCGTGAGTGGTGTATCCAAGGTGTTTTTGTTGTTGTTGTTAATCCTTACCCGAGGGTATTTTTTCCATTGATTTTTAGAGAGTGGAAGGGAGGGAGAAGGGAGGGGAAAGAGAGAGAGAGAGAAAGAGAGAGAGAGAAAAAAACATTAATGTGAGAGACACCTTGATTGGCTGCCTTGTGCATGTGCTCTGGCTGGGGCTGGGGTTGGAACCTGGAATCAAACTGGTGACCCTTGGGCCGATGCTCTAACCACTTAACAACACCAGCTAGGGCTACCCATGGTTTAAACTTTAGTTCTGGGGTCTTGTTAGAAATAAGATAGGACCAGTGCTATGGTTATAAGAGGAAAAGGGGCAGCTGGAGAATTGGAAGAGATGGGTTATGGGGTTCTTGGGATCCCGAGGAAAAAGGGATTTGGAGGGTTGGATTCCTGGAAGCAGAGCCTGAGATGGGCACTCAGATATCTGTGCCCTATGGAGGGTGCTCTCAGGAGAGGGGGATGAAGAGAGCAGGATGGGGTAGGAGAGAAACTGAGGCAGGAGGGAGCCCCAGCCACTGTCTGGCTTCAGCCTGATTCCTCGGAGTGCTCGCTCCTGAGCACGAATAGCACCTCAGTGCCAGTCCCACCTTGAGACAGGAGGGTCAGCTTTTGTATATCTCACATCAGCCAGTCACTGGCTGATGCTCCCCTAAGAGGTGTCGCTTCCCACGGGAGAGGGTTCCCACCTTGCCGAGTGAGGCCAGTTCTCCCGAGAAGTGGGGGGCTCCCGCTGTTAGAAGCCAGAGCTCATAGCAGTCGGGAGACGGATGCAGCAACCTGATAAGGGAGATGTGGGCCTGTGCCGACAGCAGCCATGAGAGATGTTGCCATGAAAACATGCCCGTTGGAGCCATGGTCTGGGGGACTCTGGTGGCCTCAGCAGAACTGGCTTGGGGAGTGTGGTGGGGTTGGATGCCAGATGGGGGCAGGTGGGCCATGGTGACATGGTGAGTGGACACAGCTCTTCGGAGCCTGGCACTGGGGTGGGAGATGGGGCTTGGTGCCAGCCTGGCAGTAGGTGCCCCACTAAGCCAGCCGATCCCTCCTCTGTGTCCCCACAGCTCAGTGGTGATGCTGGAGATTGACAACCGACTGTGCCTGCAGTTGCCCGAGAATGACCACTGCTTCCCTGACGCCCAGAGTGCGGCCGACTACCTGGGAGCGCTGTCCGCGGTGGAGCGCCTGGACTTCCCATACCCACTGTGGGCTGCGAGGGGTGAGCCCGGCTGGTGGGCGAGCAGGGTGGACCCGAGGCTCCCAGCGGGGGGTCCAGGCCGTGGTTGAAGTCCTTCCTTTCCTGCCTGCAGGGGAGCCGCTGGAGCCGCTGGAGCCTAGTGTGCCGCTGTTGCCGCTGCTGGCTGCCAGTGCGGTCTTTCTGCTGGTCATCCTGGTCCTGGTGGTCATGGTGGCCCGGCGCAAGCGTGAGCACAGCACCCTCTGGTTCCCCGAGGGCTTTGCGCTGCACAAGGACGTGGCCGCTGGCCACAAGGGCCGGAGGGAGCCTGTGGGCCAAGATGCGCTGGGCATGAAGTGAGGACCCTGCCCTTTCCCTGTCCCTGACTTTAGGGGCCTTGTGAGCCCTTGAGTCCACCTTGACCTGACTCTGACCCTAACTG
Source organism: Myotis brandtii (assembly GCF_000412655.1). Lineage (NCBI taxonomy): Eukaryota > Metazoa > Chordata > Mammalia > Chiroptera > Vespertilionidae > Myotis > Myotis brandtii. The sequence goes on along the minus strand of NW_005368527.1, from coordinate 394,768 downwards.
GACCCTAACTTCAGACTTCAGCCTGGACCCCAGTATCTATCCCCTCGACCACTGACTCTATGATCCCTTGGGGATCACCCCTGATTCGTGACCCCTGATTCCATTTCCTGTGTCCCAGTTCCTTTAACTCAAATTCTATCCTGACCCCACCTGGACTCGACCCCAGCCCTCACCTCTCAGATTTCATGCTAATACTCAGCATTCATTCCTACATGACTGCTGGCTCCATGAGCCCTGTCGGGTACCCCAACGCCTTCCTGACCCCTGAGCTTTTCCTCTGTGACCCCCAATATCACCTCTGGCTCTAACCCACTCTGACCTTTGACTTCCTCTCTGATCCCCTTTCCATCCCAACTCAATGTCCATTCCCCACCACCCTCAATCCTGGCCTTGATCCTAGGCTCCACCTCCAACTCCCTGATCTGTCCCTCAAGACCCAAACCCCACCCTGGTCTAACCCCCGAATTTACCCCTCCCCTGTGACCTCCTGACCCCCTGACCCCTCTCCACAACCTCCTTATCTTGGCTATGTCTCTTACCTGTTACGAAGTTAACTCTATTCTGTTACGACATCCTCCTCTCTAACCCCGGATGTATGGCCATGACCCTCACCTATCCCACAGCTCACTACTCTGACCCCTGACCCCACTCCTGTCTCACCACAGTTCCACCTTTAGACCCTGGCTGTCACTCATCATAACTTCTGACTGCACTCCCTGTGACCTTGACCCCATTCTGCACTCCCTCATTGGACCCTGTATCTCGACCCTGCCCCCTGTGCCTACTGACCTATCCCAACTCCAGACCCTGACCTCGCCTCTGGGACCTCTGCTGTGACCCCACCCCAAATCTTCCAGGTCACATGTCTCAGTTGTCCCCTCTACCCTCCCCCCTATCCATTGTCTCCACAGGAATATGGCCAAGGGGGAGAGTCTGATGGGGGAGGTGGCAACAGACTGGATGGACACAGAGTGCCCAGAGGCCAAGCGACTGAAGGTTGTTACCCCCTCTTCTGAACCCTGTTTTCAGGGTCTTGGGTGGGGCCCCGAAGGTCAGTGGGAGAACTCAGAGGACGTCACCTGGATGCTTAAGCTCAGGTCTAGCTTGATCAGGCTCTGTGTTTGGTGCCCAAAGGCTCTTCAGTGAGCTGGCAGACTGGTTAAGAATATTCTGTCCTGTTTCCATAACATCACTCATACCTTTTGGACCTTGGGTCTGAAATTTATCGAGCTCCTGCGAGGGGCCCAGTTGCTTTGCTCATGAAGGTGCATTGATACATTCGTGAGTGACTATTTGGTCCCTGTACCTCATGATCATATTCACGTTCCCAGATTAATCCTGATCCTTGAAGGATTCCCTTGCCCCCACATTTCTTTTCCAATGATTTTTAGTTTCCAGAATACAAGTTTTGCATTTTTTTCCTGGGAAATATAATTCTAAATATTATATTCTTCTGGATGCTGTTGTCAGTAGAATTGTCAACTTAATCTTGTTTTTGGTGTGTTTGTGTCTAGTGCAGTGGTTCTCAACCTTCCTAATGCTGCGACCCTTTAATACAGTTCCTCATGTGGTGGTGACCCCCAATTTCATTGTTACAAATTGAACATAATGAAAGCATAGTGATTAATCACAAAAACAATATATAATTATATATGTGTTTTCCGATGGTCTTAGGCGACCCCTGTGAAAGGGTCGTTCGACCCCCAAAGGGGTCCTAACCCACAGGTTGAGAACCGCTAGTCTAGTGTATGGACAGGTGTGTGCTGACAGTTACGATGCTGTGTCTCTTCCTTGATCACCCACCTTGGGTTCCAAGCCCTTCTCCCTTTCCAATTTGGATTAAAATTCCAGTTTTTCCTCTAACGAGTTTTCTGACCTCCTATATGTCAATTTCCTGTTTCCTTATCTAGAAAACACCCAGGGTTTTGGGGGAGCTGTGTGTGCCTCTCCATGAGAGAAACTCCGACTGTCCCTCTGTCTCCCCCAACTCCTTGTGAGAACCTGGATCCTTGTGCCTCCAGGTAGAGGAGCCTGGCGTGGGGGCCGAGGACGCTGTGGATTGCCGCCAGTGGACTCAACACCACCTGGTTGCTGCTGACATCCGCGTGGCACCAGCCATGGCCTTGACGCCGCCGCAGGGGGAGGCGGATGCTGATGGCATGGATGTCAACGTGCGTGGCCCAGGTCAGTGACGGCACCTCCCGCTCCCTGCTCCTACTTGTGAGAGTCTGAGTCTGCGTCTGTGTTCTGGGGAGAGCGAGGTATGTCTGGGTGTTTGTCTATGGGGCTGGTTGTTACTCGGGACTCTTGGTTGTAAGTGATAATAGCCCAGTTCATACAAGTTTAAGTAAAACAGGGGATGTACTGGCTCTTGTAACTGAAGCATCAGGTGCATTTGGATCCGGCCCAGGCAGGCTTTTTCCTGGGGACGCTATGGCCACAGGCAGGACCAGCCTTATAAAACCTTTTTTCCCATCTACACCAGAAAAAGTCCCAGAATGAGTTCTGATTGGACGGACCAGGGTCACATGCTCATCCCTGAACTAATCAGTGTGGTCTGGGGCCTGGAATATGCAGACTGACCAAGCCTGGGCCCTATGCCTGTCCCTGGGGGAGGGGGTTTGGCTCTAACCTGAGCTTGAGGATGGAGAATGGGGTGCAAGTGTCTCCCTAAGGAAACCAGGCCAAATGCTCACGGAGTGCTGCTGACCATGTTATCTGGATCCTGCTGGATTCATCTTTGCCATGTTTCAGGGTATTCTCCCCCAGCTCTGTTTTGCTCCAAAAGGCCTGCATCTTTTGAAGTCCCTAAGGGATTTCATAGCTGGTGGGTGTGGGCATTTGAAAGGCACAGCTCCTTTGCCTCGAGCTGGAGTATAACTGCAGGTATAACTCAGCCTCCAGCCTTCCCTTTGGGATCAGGATGAAATAGCCCGCTGGGAATTTGTCTGAGGGGCATGTGTTTGTCTTCCTCCCTCCCTTGTCCTTTGTCCTTTTCTGCCTCGGAGCCCTTCTGGGGCAAATCACATGCCTATGAATCTGCATCCTGGGTTGGCTTCTGGGGCCCTGACACAGGTGTGTGTGTGTGTGTGTGTGTGTGTGTGCGCGCGCGCGCGCGCATGCAGATGTACCTCCGTTTGTCGCACTTCCTCCTAATGCAGTGCCCTCAGCAGGATTCCCTGGAAAGGCCCCTGTATCCACCTTCCCGTGATATGTTCCTGTTCCCTGCAGACGGCTTCACCCCGCTAATGCTGGCCTCCTTCTGCGGGGGGGCCTTGGAGCCCATGCCAGCTGAGGAGGACGAGGCAGAAGACACGTCAGCCAGCATCATCTCAGACCTGATTTGCCAGGGGGCCCAGCTTGGGGCGCGGACTGACCGCACGGGTGAGACGGCCTTGCACCTGGCTGCCCGTTATGCCCGGGCTGATGCCGCCAAGCGGCTGCTGGATGCTGGAGCAGATACCAATGCCCAAGACCACTCAGGGCGCACCCCCCTGCACACGGCTGTCACCGCCGATGCCCAGGGCGTCTTCCAGGTGAGATGGGCCTGCCGCTTTGGACATCAGAGCTGGGACAGGCATCGAACTGATCTGGGTTGGAGCCCCAGTTCTGCCTTTCAGAGCTTTTTTTTGTAAAATGGGGATATATGGGAGTACAGTTTCTCCCTGAATCTCATTGATTCCAGGAGATGTGGGGATTGGGTCGTCAGAGGGCTTAGAGGTGCTCCTGGTTCCCCTGTGTCTGCCATGACTCCCCCTGCTGCACCTCCCTCCCCTAGATTCTCATCCGGAACCGCTCCACAGACCTGGATGCCCGCATGGCAGATGGGTCGACTGCATTGATCCTGGCGGCCCGCCTGGCGGTGGAGGGCATGGTGGAAGAGCTCATTGCTAGCCACGCTGATGTCAATGCTGTGGACGAACTTGGTAGGCTGGTGGGTGGTGGGGGCTGAGAGGATGTCACATGGACCCTGACTGTCTTGTTTGTGTGAACCCTCACCCACTGTGAACACTGCGACCCAATCACTGAAGTTCCTGTACACATAACAGGGCTGCAACATGGACTTACACTCTTGTGCATTTTTTTTTAAACATGGTTTTGCAGAGGTGTATTAAGTGCATCATTCTCTTTTTAAAACTTAGAGTATCTGCTTTCTTTTTTAAAAATATATTTTATTGATTTTTTATGGAGAAGAAGGGAGAGGGAGAGTTAGAAACATCGATCAGCTGCCCCATGCACACCCCGCACTGGGGATATGCCCGCAACCAAGGTACATGCCCCTGACCGGAATCGAACCTGGGACCCTTCCGTCCGCAGGCCGGCACTCTATCCACTGAGCCAAACCGGTTAGGGCTCTTGTGCATTTTTTTTTATGGCATCCACTAGCTCATCGACACATCAGTGACTTAGAAAAAGGTGCCCTTCCCCAAGACACTTCATTTTCACCTACTTGGTTAGAGGTAATCACTGCTGCCATCTGCTAGGCAGCTGTTACAATACATTTGCTAACTGACTCATTTATATGAGGTGGCCTCTCCTTCCCCAGTGGCTTGCTAGCAGAGTCCCTGGAGGTGGCTTGCACAGAGTTGTGGAGATTCACAACCTGCCCTTATGTCCAGAGGACCTCACACAGACGTAGACACACTCAGATGCTCACAAACATTCTTTGGAGTAGGTGTTCTCAACTTTTGGAGAAGGTGTTCTTTTTAAAAAATATATTTTATTGATTTTTTACAGAGAGGAAGGGACAGGGATAGAGAGTTAGAAACATCGATGAGAGAGAAGCAGCGATCAGCTGCCTCCTGCACACCTCCTACTGGGGATGTGCCCGCAACCAAGGTACATGCCCTTGACCGGAATCAAACCTGGGACCTTTCAGTCCACAGGCCGACGCTCTATCCACTGAGCCAAACCGGTTAGGGCTGGAGCAGGTGTTCTTAATCTACCAATGACATTTGGGATTGGAGCATCTTTGGTGGTCGGGGCCATCCTTGCATTGCAGGGTGTTAGGCAGCATCCCCAGCCTTGAACTATTAGATGCTAGTAACCCACCTCCCAGTTGTGGAACCAAAAATATCTCCCAACATTGCTAAATGCCACTGGGGGGAAAATCACCCCTGGTTGAGAAATATGGCTTTACAGGAGCACTATCCAATAGAACTTTCTGGGATGACGGAGTGTTTTCCACAGTGGCTGCCTCATTTTTCACTCCCACCAACAGTGTATGAAGGTTCCAATATCTCCATATCCTTGCCAACACTTTTTATTATCTGTTTTTTTGTTTATAGTGGGTGTGAATTGGTATCTCATTGTGGTTTATGATTTTCATTTTCCAGATGGCTAATGATTTTGAGCATCTTTTTATATGCTTATTGGCTATTTGTATGTGTCTTCTTTTGCAACATGTCCATTCAGATGTTTTGCCTATTTTTAATTGGGTTATTTGTCTTTCTATATTTTTAAAATATATTTTTATTGATTTCAGAGAGGAGGGGAGAGGGAGAGAGAGATACAAACATCAATGATAAGAGCGAATCATTGATAGACTGCCTCCTGCACACCCCACATGGGGATTGCCCTGTCTGGGAATGGAACCGTGACCTCTTGGTTCATAGGTCAATGCTCAACTGCTGAGCCAAGCCTGCCAGGCTGTCTTTCTATTATTGAGTTATAAAGGTTATGTATTCTAAGTATGTTTCTTATCAGATATATGATTTATAAATATTTCTTTCAATTTGTAGGGGGGGGAGAGAGAGAGAGAGAGAGAGAGAGAGAGAGAGAGAGAGAAAGAGAGAGAGAGAGAGAGAGAGAGAGAGAAAGAGAGAGAGAGAGAGAGAGAGAGAGAGAGAGAGAGAGAGAGAGAGAGAGAGAAAGAGAGAGAAACATTGATTTGTTGTTCCACTTACTTATGCATTCATTGGTTGATTCTTGTATGTATCCTGACTGGGAATAGAACCTGCAACCTTGGCATATCAGGATGGCGCTCTAAACAACTGAGTGAGGGCTTCACTTTCTTTATGTTGTCCTTCAAAGCACAAACATTTTAATTTTGATAATGTCTAGTTTATGTATTTTTGTTGTATTACTGCTTCTGTTTTTGGTGTCATATCTAAGAATCTTTGTCTAATTCAAGACCATAAAGATTTACTCCTATATTTTCTTCTAAATATTTTATAGTTTCAGCTTTTACATTTAGGTCTTGGAGTGATTTTGTTTTTGTTTTTTGTTTGTTTGTTTGTTTTTTAATCTTTAAATTCTTTATTAGTTAAGGAATTACAAATGTGTCCTCATTCGTGATTTTTTTTAATATGGTGTGAGGTAGGGGGTCCACCTTAATTCTTTTGCATGTGGAGATCTAGTTGTCCCAGCACCATTTGTTGAGAAAGCTATTCTTTCCCCATTGCATGGGTTTGACACCTATTTTAGTTAATTTAAATCTAAAGAGGCACATGGGACTGGTGGCAACTGCATCAGATAGCACACCTCTAGGAATAAACAAGTGAGGGCTGCATAGTTCCCTCTGTATATGGAGAGTGCCATGTACAGGAGCCCCAGGCCTTGGAAGACACCTGTACAGTGTCTCCCTTGGACAGAGAGTCATTCTACGGATCTGCACACATACACAGACCCAAACACAGGTGCTCAGATCCTCATGGCAGGCCGCTCCTTCTCACCAGGCCATATTCTGGGCATTTCCTGCTTCTCTGCCTTGGAGGGTCAGGACATGAGCCTGATTCTGACCTTGACCTCTCTGCACTCCCCCCAGGGAAATCAGCCTTACACTGGGCTGCAGCTGTCAACAATGTGGAGGCCACCTTGGCCCTGCTCAAAAATGGAGCCAACAAGGACATGCAAGATAGCAAGGTGAGCCCCAGCCCTTGGCTCACCAGGGAGTCATCCCTAGCACAGACCTCCCCCTACCAGGTAGCAGAGAGTGGGGTGGAGTAGGCAAGTGGGAGCATTCACCCAGCCTGCAGCCAGCTTTCAGGGTTGGGAATTGGGCTCAAGAGGCTCCAACAGTAGGTCAGAAGAGGAAGTGTGTGGCAGTTACTATGTGACCTTGGGAAAGTTGCTTAACTCCTCTGGACCTCAGTGTTCTCATCTGTGAAATGGAGAAGCAACAGTACCTATCTCATTGCCTCTTCCAAGGATTCAGTGAGGTAATGTGTTACCGCAATAGAAGGTAACTTTTTGATCATTGTTTAAAAAGCCTTGCAAGGTGGTGTTACTCTACTCAGATAAGCAGAGTGAGGCTCAGAGGGGTGCAGGATGGATTCTGTCCTTATTTAAAATTTCCATATTTTTTAATGGAATTTTTGGCATTAATTTAAATTAATTTTTTTTAAAAAATTGCATTAAAATATTAATTTTTATGACTGCGAGTTTTGGTGCCCCTTTGAAATTTGTGTCTAAGGCGAGTGCCTTACTCTTATCACCCTGTTCCTGGCACTGGGGCCTGGCACTTAGTAGGTGCACCATGACTGTGGTTTAAATAAAAGAACTTGCCTCGGCTTCCCTATCAGAGCGAGGAGTCAAACCCAGGTCGGTCAGGCTGGAACCTTAGCTCTCAGGTTCCATCAGAGGACGGAGGCCCTGGTGTTGCTGGCCCTTGTGACCCTGACACCTGGCTGGTTCTCGGCTCCCCCCAGGAGGAGACACCACTGTTCCTGGCTGCCCGGGAGGGCAGCTATGAGGCTGCCAAGCTGCTGCTGGATCACTTTGCCAACCGGGAGATCACTGACCATCTGGACAGGCTGCCCCGGGACGTGGCCCAGGAGAGGCTGCACCAGGACATCGTGCGCTTGCTAGACCAGCCCAGTGGGCCGCGCAGTCCCCCGGGCTCCCATGGCCTGGGCCCCCTGCTCTGCCCGCCCGGGGCCTTCCTCCCTGGCCTCAAGGCGGCACAGTCGGGGGGCAAGAAGAGCCGAAGGCCACCAGGGAAAGCAGGGCTGGGACCACAGGGCACCCGGGGCCGGGGCAAGAAGCTGACGCTGGCCTGCCCGGGTCCTCTGGCTGAGAGCTCAGTCACACTGTCGCCTGTAGACTCTCTGGACTCCCCACGGCCCTTTGGTGGGCCCCCTGCATCCCCTGGAGGTTTCCCCCTCGAGGGGCCCTACATGAGTGCCACCACCACGGCTGTGTCCCTGGCACAACTTGGTGGTGTGGGCAGGGCAGGTCTAGGGCGCCAGCCCCCCGGGGGCTGTGTACTCAGCCTGGGCTTGCTGAAACCTGTGGCCGTTCCCCTTGACTGGGCCCGGCTGCCCCCACCTGCCCCACCAGGCCCCTCGTTCCTGCTGCCACTGGCACCGGGAGCCCAGCTGCTGAATCCTGGGACCCCCATGTCTCCTCAGGAGCGGCCCCCACCATATCTGGCTGTTCCGGGACATGGTGAGGAGTATCCGGTACCTGGGGCTCATGGCAGCCCCCCCAAGGCTCGCTTCCTCCGGGTCCCGAGTGAGCATCCCTACCTGACCCCATCCCCTGAGTCCCCTGAGCACTGGGCCAGCCCCTCGCCTCCCTCACTGTCAGACTGGTCTGATTCCACACCCAGCCCAGCCACTGCCAGTAGGGCCACGGCCACAGCTGCGGGGACACTTCCTGCCCAGCCACTCTCCCTGTCTGTCCCTGGCCCCCTAGTTCAGGCTCAGACCCAGCTGGGGCCCCAGCCTGAAGTCACTCCCAAGAGGCAGGTGTTGGCTTGAGATGCTCCTCAGTTCTTGGGGTTTGGGCAACTGAAGAGACACCCTATCCTGATTCTGTTCTCCCCCATTTTCCTTTAATCTTTTTCATTCTCTTTTCTCTTTTCCAATCCCCCTGCACCCCCTACCCCTTCAGTGTGACTGACATAGTTTACCAGCCTAGGGCTTCAATCTTCCCTTATTTGTAAGGGGTTCAGGCTGACCCCCACCCATGGGTCTTGTGATGAGTCTGGGACCACCTCCTGTCCTCCCCTGTCCTACTCTCCAACTCACCCTTCCTTCCTTTCTTGCCTCCTCTGGCCTCTTTCACTCCTCACACTCTGACATGAGTGGATTATTATTTTTTTTTTACATTTTGTATAGAAACAAAATTCATTTAAACAAACTTATTATTATTATTATTATTTTTTACAAAATATATATATGGAGATGCTCCCTGCCCCCCTGCAAACCCCCCAGTGCCCCCATGGGGCTGAGTCTGTGGGCCCATTTGGCCAAGCTGGATTCTGTGTACCGAGTACACAGGCATGACTGGGATCCTGTGTACCGAGTACATGACCCTGGTGTGTACCAAGTAGTCACCCTTGGGCGCACCCTCTGGGGCCAGGGGTTGGCAAGATGTGGGAGCTTCCTCCCCACCCCATGTCCCTCACTTCACTGCATTCCAGATGGAACTTGTTCTATAGCTTTGCTGGGGAAAGGGCTCTTCTATCTCAGAGAGCCCACCCCCAGATTGTCTCCCCACCCTTGAGCCTGGGCCACCTTCCTTTGGGAACTTGGGGGTGGGTGGTGGGAACGTGAGGATTAGGGGAGATATGTGCATTTCACTTTGTGTCCCTGTACATATGGGACTGCAAGATGGGAAGGAGCTGCCTGAGTGGCACCTCTCCTGGTACTCCCCTGGCCCAGTGCCATGGCAGAATATAAGTATTTTTAGGCAATTTTTGTAATATGGCTTCTGATCACAATTTCTGTGTAGCTAAGTTCCCATTGTACAGCCCCCACTCCCCTCACCACCTAATAAAGGAATAGTTAACACTCAGTGTCATTGATCTGTGTCTAGATAAGGTGGGGGAGTGATAGTGGTGGATCTTCTGTCTCTCCAAGGCTAACGAGCTCCCATCTTAGGTTAAATCCATTTAGCTTGCCTACCCGCTTATGTTTCTTCTTTTTTTGATTCAATCAGATTTGCTTGGAAACATTGTTTAATGGAAATGCTAAGAAAGCTGTCAGTTGGTGGAGCTTTTAAGGTCACCAGCAGATTAAGAACTATGGGTGGCCAGTTTGGAGTGGTAGGTACTTCTGCAAACAGCAGAAGAATGGAGCTAGTATGCAGGGAGAATCAGAGAAAAGTGCTCCAATGGTTCTAGAGTTGGAAGGCGTGAGTATCTTAGTTTCAGAAGTATCAATTTCAGTAAATTGAGTATTCATTCCATTGACACCACAGTTATTTTTTCATTGATGCTAGTTTTGCATGAAAGTCACCTCTACTTCATGTTTCCTTGGTGTATGGAGACAATGTTGCAGCTCTGTAATAAATACTCCTTTATATATACCAGCTTGGATGGGTTTCTATATCTTGCAACCAATTGTACTCCAAGACAAGGTTGTGTTCATATAGGGGCATCCTCCAGGAAAAGAGGATGGGTTAATGTTCATTGATTCCCCTGTCACTTGGAGTGCTTGTGGTTGTATGTGATACAAAAATTAACCCAGCTGATTTAAACAAACAAACACAATTATTAGCTCATGTAACTAATAAGGACCAGCTTCAGGGAGATTTGACGCAGTGACAGAAAAGAAGGCTGAATTTCTCCTCATCTCTACAGATTGTTCTCTGGGCATCAGTGTCATCCTCAGGCTCCAATCTAATTTCTCTTCCCACCCTCACAGCTATAGCGCTCCTTCTGTGTTAGCAAAATAAGTGCAAAGATCATTAACCATATGGCACTTTCCAGGGACCTGAGAAGCTTCTAGACTTGGAGTTGATTTGTGTGGATTCCAATTGGGTCATGTGCCCGTCCTCTTACTGATGGTTTCTCAATGTTGGCATTATTGACATCTGTGGCCAGGTCCTTCTTTACCAAAGGGGGTCTCCTGTGCATTGTGGGATATTTAATGGCATCCCTGGCCCCGACCCACTAGATGCCCCTTTTCCATTGTGACAACCAAAGAAGTCTCCAGGCATTGCCAGTTGTCCCCTGGTGATGGTGGCTGGGGGGATTGCTTTTCAACACTGCTGCTCTACCCAGACATTATGGTAATGGGATAGGGGATGTGCTGATTTTTTAAAGCAATCAGCCTGTGCTCTTGAACTGGGGATGGAGTAAATATAGGGGCAATCAGGTTTAGAGAAGCTGGAATTTTGTGGAAGCAACTAATAAATACTCCATGCTGTTTCCCAGAGGTTTGCAGAGTGAATGCATCCCAGCTGCCACAGGGGTTAGTTGCCTGCTAGCATATGCCCTATTAGCTTCTTTTCCTGTCTTTTCTCATTACTCCACTTCCTTGCTCGTATTTTCTAGGGTCACCTCCAAAGTAAACTTACTTCTACTCAAAGCCTTGTCTCAGGGTCACTTCTGGGAGGACCCCAAATATGACAGGGGTTGTTGGTATAGGGCAGAAGTTTGCTAAATTATGACACTCATGTGCAGTCATGAAATTTAATTCATGAAGCGAAATTTCTCAGCCAGAACTCCTGTGCTCATTGCAGCACTATTCACATGAGCCAAAATATGGAAACAACCTAATGCCAGTCAATGGATGAATGGATAAAGATGTATGTGCATCTTCTTTCTGGTAGAGATGTGTCTCAGCCGGGCTAGGAGTTTGCAAGGCGGCAAAGAGGTGAGGAAAAGAAATAGCATAGGGAGGGGCACAATGGTGTGCTACAGCATGGACGTCTCAGAGGAAGGGGCAGCAGTTTGGAATGGCTGGGTCTATGCCTCACTTTCTTGTTGTTAATTTACTAAACGGATGTGTGACAGTTTGCATGGAGCAATGGATGGATTTGGAACTGTAGACGGTACCAGGGGCCAGATCACAAGGGTCTTAAATGTGAAGATGGGGAATTTTACACTTCACTCTGAGGGCAATGGGGAGCACTGGAAGGTCCCTGAGTAGAGAGGGAACACAGCCAGGACTCCTGTTCTGGTGGCCGGTGCAGAGGACAGACTAGAGGAAGGTGATGCTGCAAACTTTTACAACGGGTGGGAATGTCGTAGCCTGAGTTCGGGTGGGGCTGAGGGGATGGGAACGTGGGGAGGAAGAGTAGAGAAGATTTGGCGACTAATTCTGAAGAGAACAGGGAGAGGGATTGAGAGGCTGTGGTCACTCTAAGAAGTTGAGGCTGGGGAACATTTGTATAACAACGTCAAGGGATCCACTTCTTCCTTCCCTCCTTTAGGGCAGGGTTCAAGGTGCATTTTCCTTGGGGTAGCAGCTTTGCCCTGCAGGGTGGGCACTGACAGGCCCTGGGGAGCACTGATGGGGTGTCGAGAGCATTCGTGACAGCCATTCACAACAGGAAATCATCATTAGTCCTTTCCCATTTTTTGCCACGAGAGCCTGGGGGCCGGAGAAGTGGACCCTGGGGTCTCCAGTTTCCAGGAGGGAAAGAAACCCGTAGGGTCTCTCCAGCCTGAGCCCTGGGGGGCTTGTTAGTGGCTGGGGGCCCCTGAGACAGCAGCTCTAGAGATCCGCGTATAACAGGGCCCAGGTCCTCAGCCCTCCCCTCTTAGGCTGCAAGCAGTGAGCAATGCAGGCAGGAAGCTCTGTTGGCCATGGTGAGTATGAATTCGGGGCCTTTGCCGGACTGGAGAAGCCACCCAAGCCCACCCCCAGCTCATGTGTGGTCTGAGCACATGGGGCACCAAATGCACACACGCATGCCCTGCAAGCAGCAGGCACACACATGCGGGCATATATCCTGGAGCTTCCTCGGTGTGAATGCACACATGCTCATTGAGTCACTCAGCAGCGAGGGCTTAGAGGTGGTGGGGCCGGGGCTCCTGCTTCCGGGAGAGCTTCCTGATGAGAAGAAAGAGGGAGAGGAAAAGGAAAGCTCCAGCCCTGTGCGTTTCTGCCATGGGCCTGCCCCTGAGCTCAGTACCCGCTGCCTCCCGCTAACTCTCCCACCAAGCCAGCAGCTGGCCCGGGGATCTCTCCATAGGTGCGATTTTCATAGGCTCCAGGTATGCAAATCAGAACTTCCTAGACCTGTAACCTGACTTCCTTTTGGCCAGACACTCACCTGTCACAATTTGGACACTTTGAGGCAAACTCAAAGTCACAGCTTCTCAGGTGTTGCAGGGTTCAATTTCAGCCCCATTCAGGAAGTCCCCTTCTTCCCTTTCTCTGAGGTGTGTGCAGGGGGCTGGCACACATGCCACCTCGGTGGCGAGGGTGGCCCAGGGCCTGGCTGTCCGTATGTGTCCACCATGTTAGGTGTATGTCTGCCTCTGGCATTCCCAGGGCTGAACAGAGTCTCCTCTGACCTCTGGCTGGCTGGGCCCCACCCTACCCTCCTGTTGCAGCTCTGCCAGCTCCCACCCACTGCTTTCTCACACCCACATCTTGTCAGAAAACCCAGTGGGCTCCACCTGCACACTCTGTCCATAAATGGCCATCTCTCACCACCTCCCTGGTCCAGCCCTCATCCTTCCCACTCATGTTCCCCAAACTCTGGTCTCCCACAGAGGCCCAAGGGCACCCGGGAACACCCGAGTTAGGTCAGGTCCCTCCTCTGCTCAGAGTCCTCCGTGGCTCCCACATCACTCGGTGTAGAAGCTGAAGTCCTCACTGTGACCCACAAGACTGTATGCAGCGTGCTCTCATCACCTCCCACCCCACCCTCCCTCTCACTTCCTCCTTCTGCCCCTCTCTCCCTCCTGCTGCGCCTGTTCCAGGCACAGTGCAGCCTCAGGGCCTTTGCACTGGCTGCGGCCTCTACCTAGGACACTTTCTTCCCCTAGGATCCTCTTGACTCATTTGCTCATTTCTTTTTTTTTCTTTTAATCTTTATTGTTGAAAATATTACATAGGTCCTACTTTCTCTTCATTAACCTCTTCCAGCCTGCTCCCATATTTCCTCCCCCTGACCCCCCAGGCCCTCACCACACCAGTGACTGTCCAAGGGTCATGCACGTATGCATATAAGTTCATTGGCTGGTGTCTTTCCCGTTTCTTTCAAGTGTGAATTCGGGGCCTTTGTTTTGCTGGAGAAGCCACCTTGGCCCCTCCCCAGCCCTACCTGTGAGATCTGAAAATAAGGGAGGGGAAACAAGGAATTCTGAGTGACTGAACAGTAAGCCTCAACAAGCCCTTTCCTGACCATCTTCTGTAAAATTGCCACCTTCCTCAGACCCTCGATGACCCTTTGAATACACTGCTTCTCTTTCTTGGCAGCACTTACGGCCCAATATGGCCTCTCACTTATTTATTATCACATCCCTTGTTTATTGCCTGGTTCACGTCTCTAGAACTTTCTGCTCCTCCAAAGCTGGGATCTCTGCCTGTTTATTTCCCTGCTGTGTCCTCAGTGCCCAGAGCAGCACCCAGCACAGAGCAGGTGCTCAATGAATAAGTGCAGGATGAAAAACGAGCCTGCAGACTAGCAGCCCTTTAAACCACACCCTCCAGCGACACAGTCCTGGCTTTGACTCCCGGCACCACAATGGTGAGATGAGAGATTATCCCATATATGCTCCGCTTCCTCAGCAGTGCAAAGCCGAGAACGACAATCCCGTCTCTCCTTGCAAGAATTCTGAGACCACAGGGTTTGTAGCATGGTTCAGGGCATCTTAGGAACTATTATCTGAGAGCTCACGGATCAGTCTCCACTTTCATAGATGGGGCTCGCAGGGCCCAAACCAGCTGCCCACGGTCACACTGCCCTCGTAGGTGCAGGCACCAACATTCAAACGTAGGCCTGTGTGCTTCCAGAGCTCAGTGTGGTTGTCCCTGCAGGTACCAGAAGGGCTGTTTTGAGCACAGAATTTCTGCTCACGCCAAGGGATGTTTGTCAGGGAGTGACTTTCTTGTCCTTTGAGGCATGCGAGTAGAGGGTGGATGGTTGTGGTAGAAGAGACGCCTACACTGAGTGCATCTTTAAGATGCCTGAGAAGGTCTGACCTATTCCCGTCGGCCATTTACAGGTCATTATGAAGGGATGTTTCTCAATGTGAGGAGTTGGAACATTCTTCACTTAATTGATTTTTGCAGAATTAAACTTGCGGCAAACTTCCAAGACATTTAGATGGCCATTGTCAATTTCTCTGGCCCCGTTGCTGTGGGTGAGTATTTTTAGGGGCACAGCCATTCATTTTTTTCTCTTCTTATGAGGATCGCTGGTTTGCAGATCACCCCAAGTGCCACTAGATGGCGGATAAATCAGGACTCTGCTCTCTGCAGACCCACCTTCTTGTCTCTGAGTTGGTGTTTGAGGCTCCCCAGGCTGAACTATGTTTATCTCTCAACCAATTAACTCTCAATAAGCAGGGAAGGACTGCATTGGGACCATTTCCCTTAAAGCAGAGTCCCATGTTCTAACGGAGTGAAAAAATACCCTCAAAAACACTCTAATATAGATACTGTACCTTTTTTTTCTGAGGTAGAGAGTAATCAATGATAATGATTCAGTATTTCTACTGAAGTCATAATTGCAATATGAGGATCACTGGTTTGCAGATCACCCCAAGTGCCACTAGATGGCGGATAAATCAGGACTCTGCTCTCTGCAGACCCACCTTCTTGTCTCTGAGTTGGTGTTTGAGGCTCCCCAGGCTGAACTATGTTTATCTCTCAACCAATTAACTCTCAACAAGCAGGGAAAGAGTGCATTGGGACCATTTCCCTTAAAGCAGATTCCCATGTTCCAACTGAGTGAAAAATACCCCGGAAATACTCTACTATTGATACTGTATCTTTTATTTTCTGAGGTAGAGTGTAATCTAGGATAACAATTCAGTATTTCTACTGAAGTCTCATAATTGCAATTAAAATGGACAATTATTTCAGAATTATGTTCCATTTAATGAATACAGATGTGTCCATGGGGCACAATGCCTGGGGCCCACCATACTATTAAGGGGGTCCATGATGTTATTTAAATTTCTTTTAAGATCAGAAGAAATAAACGCAGTTTTAGGATTGAAGCGTGCATTCATCTTTACACCAATGCAGCCCTAAAGCAAAAAAATTTAAAAAGTAAAAAACAAAAAATGTAGATAATGACAGTGTTACAAGCTTTGCCTTTCTCGGGTATTTGAACTGTAGCAGACACAGTAGTAAATACTTGGCCCACACCCCCTTGGCTTTTATTATGTCCTTGTATTCTCTGCACATGGTGGCAAATTGGAAGTGCTGGGAGATTACTGTCTCCTGGTAGAAACTCTCAAGCAATGGCAAACAGGAGTTGATGGGTAAACACCCAGTTTCCTCACTGTCCCTTAGGGTTCCTCAGGTGGGGTTAAAGTCTAGTCGCCAGTGGTAATTTCCTTGACAATGTGCCTTTGTTATGTCTCTCTCTCCCCCAGCTCCTGCCTATGTTTTGCAGGATGATGGTCCAGATAAACTATTTGCTCTTGAATCCTTGCCTCAGGATCTGTTTCTAGGGGACTCAGATTAAGGCCTTGGTGTTCTCACCACCTCTCCCTAACCCCAATATAAGTATCTATCCCTTATAGATTTTTGTGATTTTCTTTTCTTTTTAAAAAATGGAGATGTATTTGCCCGGTGGGCTTGGCTCAGTGGTTAAGCTTCGACCTATGAACCAGGAGGTCACGGTTTGATTACTGATCTGGGCATATGCCCGGGGTTGCAGGCTGGATCTGATCAATGATTCTCTTTCATGATTGATGGTTCTCTCTCTCTCCCTCTCCCTCTCCCTTCCTCTCTGAAATAAATTTTAAAGTATTGAAATGTAGTAGACATGAAACATTGTGTAAGTTTCATCATTGATGGTTCTCTCTCTCTCCCGCTCCCTCTCCCTTCCTCTCTGAAATATATTTTAAAGTATTGAAATGTATTAGACATGTAACATTATGTAAGTTTAAGGTGTATAACATGCTAATGTGATACATTCATATGTTGTGATATAATTGCCATTGTAGCAATAATTAGCACCTCTATCGTGTCACAAAATTATCATTTCTTTTGTGTGGTGGGAATAGTTAAGATCTGGTCTCTTAGAAAGTTGGATAATTATAATACAATATTGTTGTGTATATTCACTTTTCTGTGCCTTAGATCTCTGGGACTTATTTATCTCCTAGTTGAAAGTTTATATCCATAAACAATATTTCTCCTCTTCCTCCACCCTCCAGCCCCTGGCAACCACCATTTCACTCTGTTTTTATGAAAGTTTAACTTTTTCAGATTCCACATATGAGTGAGATCAAATGGTGTTTGTCTTTTTCTGTCTGACTTATTTCCCTTAGAATAATGCCCTTAAGGTCCACCCATGTTGTTGCAAATGGCAGAATTTCAGTCTTTCTCATGTACACTAATAAAAGAGAAAGATGCAAATTGACCATATCTTTGCATCACCTACAGCCAATCAGGAATGAGCGTGCAAAATTAACCCAACAAAGATGGTGGGTTAATTTGTATAGGCAGGTGCAGAGTGGCTGGGGGGGCTGGAGGCAGGCATTCAGCACCGCCCCAATTGCTCTGGGCCTCTGGGCAGCGTGGGAAGGCGGGAAGGTGGCTCCGGCAGGAGGGAGAGAAGGTGGTGCCAGCAGCCTGGGGAAGGAAGGCCCATTCTTGCCCGAATCTTTGTGCATCGGGCCTCCAGTGCCTGAATAATATTCCACTGCATATATCACCACATCTCCGCTATCCACTTACCTGTTGAAAAGCACTTAGGCTGTTCCCACATCTATGATTTTCTTGTTATTAAAGAGACACTTGTTAGCTGGGTGATATTAGGAAAACAAGTGACATCATTTCTTTTTTTCCCATCACCATTTGTCCCCCCTTCACCCTTTTCCACCTCCACTGCGCCCCACCTCCCCAATCACCACCCTGTTGTCTGTGTGACACCATTTCCGAGCCTCTCTTTTCCTTTTTGTAGAACAAGGATGTGTAACTGACCCTCAGTAACTTGGTCTATTGCATTTTCTCAGTCCTCTCTCCTCAGACTCCTAAAAAGCAGTGGGAAAATGCCACCTGGCTGGTGACACAGTTTGTGCTGGTGGGTTTCTCCAACCTCCCACACCTGAGGACCACCCTCTTCACGCTGTTCTTCCTCATGTACCTGGTCACCCTCAGTGGCAATGTCACCATCATCACCATTATCCATGTGGATCGGACCCTTCACACCCCCATGTACCGCTTCCTGGCGGTGCTGTCCCTCTCGGAGACCTGCTACACGCTGGTCACCATCCCGAATATGCTGGCTCATCTGCTCATGGAGAGCCAGGCCGTCTCCATTGCTGGCTGTCGGGCTCAGATGTTCTTCTTCCTGGGCCTGGGTTGCAGCCACTGCTTCCTCCTGACCCTGATGGGTTATGACCGCTACGTAGCCATCTGCCACCCGCTGCGGTACTCGGTGATCATGAGACCCACAGTCTGCCTCTGCCTGGGAGCCCTGGTTTTCTGTTTGGGGTTCTTGGTGGCCCTGATCGAGACCAGCATGATCTTCTCGTCGCCCTTCTGCCGCAGCAACCGCGTGGAGCACTTTTTCTGCGACATCGCACCCGTCTTGAAGCTCAGCTGCACCGAGAGCGCAGGCAAAGCGCTGGGCATCTTCTTCCTCAGCGTCCTGGTGGTGCTGGTCTCCTTCCTCCTCATCCTCCTCTCCTACGCCTTCATCGTGGCTGCCATTGTGAGGATCCCTGCGGCCGCTGGCCGGCGCAAGGCCTTCTCCACCTGCGCGGCCCACCTCACCGTGGTCATCGTGCATTTTGGCTGCGCCTCCATCATCTACCTGCGCCCGGAGTCCGTCGGAAACCCTGCCCAGGACCGCCTGGTGGCCGTCTTCTACACGGTGGTGACGCCGCTGCTGAACCCGGTGGTGTACACTCTGCGCAACAAGGAGGTGCGGGTGGCTCTGAGGAGGACCCTGGCGCGCAGCTGCGGGGTTTGCAAATGACCACTCGCTCTGCATTGCGGCGCTAGCTTTTTCGTGGTCGCGTGTCCTGCCTGACGTTCAATTTCTCAGCCTAGAAAACGGGGCGGCTCCCAGACCTTAAATGAAATAGTCTGCTCTAGCCGGTTTGGCTCAGTGGATAGAGCTTCGGCCTGAGGACTGAAGGGTCCTGCGTTGGTTTCTGGCCAAGGGCACATGCCCGAGCTGTGAGCTCCATCCCCAGTAGGGGGCGTGCAGGGGGCAGCTGATCAGTGGTTCTCTCTCATCATTGAGGTTTCTGTCTCTCTCCCCCTCTCCCTTCTTCTCTGAAATCAGTAAAAATATATTAAAAAAAGAGAAATATTCTATTTAATGAGGCCGTTAACAAACAGTGCCCGAGACGTAGCATGAACTCCGTAAAGGCTGCCTTTTCTTGTCTTGATTACCTCGACTTTGGGGGAATGGGGTGGAGGGACTGCAATACGGTCTGCAGGGCAGGTTAGTCACCAGTGGGGGCGCCACTGCCCCTGCCCAGCGTGACAGGAGTGGAAGGTGGTGACTTAGCAGTGAGCAGGCATGGGTACCGGTCCGGCAGCCATTGATTTTGTCTCATTCAGAACTTTCCCCATTTTTGGGGGCGGGGCTATGTGTCCCCAGCCCAAGGCTCCCTTTGTTCTCCTGCAGGATTGCACACTGACTGCGGTTGTTAGCATCGTTATGCCCGGCTCGCTGCCCTTTGGGTCCGTCACAGTAGGTCCTCGGGGGGACGCATGGCGATTTTAGCCGTAAGTCGGAACCCACCTACAGAAGCACCTGCATCACTCACATGGGGCACATACACAGCAGCAATGAAATGAAACATTAAAAAACATTAAAAGAAAGATAACAATTCCTGACCTTTACTTGTGGTAAATAAATAACAAGAAACATAAAGCACAGCGCTATCCCGTTTGGCTCAGCGGATAGAGCATTGTCATCCTGGGTTTGATTTTGGTCAAGGGCACATGCCCGGGTTGCAGGATCAATCCCCAGTAGGGGGCGTGCAAGAGGCAGCCAATCAATAATTCTCTCTCATCATTGATGTTTCTCCCTCGTCCTCTCCCCTCCTTTCTAAAATTAATAAAAATATTAAAAAGAACCCATAAAGCACATATGTACATATGTTGAAATGATGGAACTTTTTAAAAAATAAATAATCTGGAGGCCTGGTGTATTGGGGGAGGGTCCCCTCAGCCCAGCCTGCACCCTCTCCAATCCAGGACCCCT
>NW_005368527.1:368121-374572 GCF_000412655.1 Myotis brandtii | reverse complement strand
CCTTATTGCCCCCCCCCACTGCCGGCCTGGTCACACCCAATTGCCCCTTCCCTGCTGGCCTGGTTGCCCCCAACTGCCCCATCCCTGTCAGCCTGGTTGCCCGCAACTGCTTCCTCCCTGCTGGTCTGGTTGCTCCTAATTACCCCTCCACCAGCCTGGTCACCCCTTACTGCCCCTCTGCTGGCGTAGTTGCCCCTCACTAACCCCCACTGCCAGCCTAATTGCCCTTAACTGCACCCCTGCCAGCCTAATTGCCCCCATAATGCCTCCCCTCTGTCAGCCTGGTAGCCCCCAACTGCAACCCCCAATGGCCTGGTTGCTCCTAATTGCCCCCACCACCAGCCTCATCACCACTTACTGCCCCGCTGCCGGCCTGGTTCCCCCTCATGGCCCCCCTGCTGGCCTGGTTGCCCCATGCAGCCTACTGTTTAGTTGTTTGATCGTCCCTTACTAACCCCCCTGCTGGCCTGGTCTTAGGCAGCCATCTTGTGAGGGCATGAGGGTTAATTTGCATATCACCTCTTTATTATATAGGATGAAAGATGGTGACGTAACCATAAAACGATGTACATCGAGTCCGACGTAATCTGAGGACTGCCTGTATTTCTTTGGTGCATGATGAGAGAAAAAGAAAGAAGGGGTATTTTAAAAGTTTTATTGCTGTAAACATATATAGAACATAAAATTTGCCATATTAACCTTTTTTGTGTACCATTCAGTGGCATTAATTATATTTGCAATTTTGTGCAGCCTTCACCATGGTCTATTTCCCAAACTTTTTTCATCTTAAACTGAAATTGTGTATCCATTAAGCAATGACTCCCCATTTCCCCTTCTCCCAGTCCCTGGTCACCTCTAATCTACTCCCTGTTACTGTAAATGTACCATGCTAGGTATTTCCCATAGATGACATAATTTAATAGATATCCTTTTGTGTCTGGCTTATTTCACTTACCATGTTTTGAAGGTTCATTCATGTTGTAACATGTAGCAGAACCTCCTTCTTTCTTATGGCTGAATAATATTCCATTGCATGGATATTCATTTTGTCTATTCATTCACCTGTTAATGGAAACTTGGGTTGTTTCCATCTGTTGGCTACTGTGAATAGTGCTGCTATGAACCTGCATGTGTAAGTATTTGTTTGAGTCCCTGTTTTCAGTTCCTTTGGGCGTGTACTTAGGGGTGGAATTGTTGAATAATAAGGTAATTATTTGTTTAACTTTTTGAGGAATCACCAAACTGTTTCCATAGTGGTGTATGTGTCCACCAGCAGTGCAGGAGGGTTGTAATTTTTTCACATTGTTGCCAACACTTGTTATATTCCATTTTTTAAAATTATAGCCATCCTAGTAGATGCCAAATGGTATCTCATCATGATTTAATAGTTCACTTTTGTTTAATTAAACCCTAGTGATGGATTGAAATAATCAAAAATATCTTCTCTGACCCCAGTGAAATGACATGAGAAATCAGTAACAGGAGGAAAACTTGACACTTCACAAATATGTGGCAATTAAACAACACATTCTTAACCAATCCTATCTAATAAGGAGGGAATATGCTAATTGACCTTCACACTGTTGCAAAAGATGGCAACGCCCACAGCCAATAAGGATGGAATATGCTAATTGACTGCCCCCGCCCTCAAAGATGGCGGCTCCCACAGCCACACGATGGTGGCACCCAGTCCTCTCAGCACTGCTGGGGCGCCTGCCTCGGAGTCCCTCAATCCTCTCAGCCCTCCAGCCACCCATTGCTGGCCTGAGGCACAGGCAAGCCTTGGATGGTGGCTGCCTGGCTGAGGCTTGTGCTGCCGGCAGTGGCAGCAGCAGAGGTGTGACGGGGGTGTCACCTTCCCCTGATCGCCGGGTCCCCTCCCACCCCTGAGGTCTCCCAGACTGTGAGAGGAAGCAGGCCGGGTTGAGGGATGCCCCCTCCAGTGCATAAATTTTTATGCACTGACCCTCTAATGGGTCAAATAAGAAATTACAAGTTAGATTAGAAAATACTTTGAGATGTATGAACATGAAAACACAACATACCAAAACTTAGAGGGTGCAGCAAAAGCATTGCTCAGAGGAAAATTCATAACTGTAAGTGCTTCCATTTAAAAAGAAGAAAGATTCCAATTTAATAATTTAACTTTATACATCAAGGAACTAGAAAAGAGATCAATATAAATACTGGTGGTGTGTCTTCCAACATGATATTTTCCAGGAAACTATGGTCTGTGCTTAATGCGCTGCACTTTCCACTTGTCCCAACAGGTCCACCTGCTCTATGTCTCAGGAGACCAACCTGTATGGACCACAGTGATTGTTCTCTGCTCTCTGGCTTTTGGTTGGTTTTAGCCAATGGTAGGCACAGGCAGGAAGTGGAGGACAGGAGGAGGGAAGGGTCAGGGTGTTACTCTCAGGGTGATCTCTCTCTAACTGATGCCATCGGTGACTGTTCTCTTAAAACCAGAGACACAGTCCCTTCCACTAAGCTGCTTTCTTTTATAGCTGTAACCACCCTCTCTTTTGTACCTTCAGACAAGTAGGTATAAACAGATCTCCAGTTTTGTTAGCTCTGGCGTGCTTCACCAGCCCTTAACTCTACCCATACATTTACCACCAGCCCTGTTAAGAATCTGTTCCTATATTATCTACTAGAGGCCTGGTGCGTGAAATTTGTGCATGGATAGGGTTCCTAGACCTGTCTGGCAATCAGGGCTGATTGGGGTCTTCCGGCTGCCAGCAGGGGCCTTTCTTTGTTCTGCACCTCCCCTTGGTGGTCAGTGCAAGTCATAGTGAGTGATCTAACTCCCGGTCTCCCAGTCAAACTCCCGAGGGGGCACTTTGCATATTATCCTTTTATATATATAGATCAGGAGTGTGTCAACCATTTCCTGTTGGATCCTGGTTGGTACACTTACAAGTGTAATCTCTTAAAAAGGAGGGAGGCAAAACCTCAGAAAAACTCTCCCTATCTACACACTTCTGATCGTGATCTAGCCACCATTTCTTTGACTTCTCACACTGTCCACTGTGCCTTGCCTTTGGGGTGCCTCTTAAGGCTTCTTTGTTTTCTTTTAAAAATATTTTATTGATTTTTTACAGAGAGGAAGGCAGAAGGATAGAGAGTTAGAAACATCGATGAGAGAGAAACATTGATCAGCTGCCTCCTGCACACCTCCTACTGGGGATGTGCCCACAACCAAGGTACATGCCCTTGACCGGAATCGAACCCGGGACCCTTCAGTCCACAGGCCAATGCTCTATTCATTGAGCCAAACCAGTTAGGGTGGACTTTTTTGTTTTCTAATTTTACTGCCCATTTTGCATAGCTTAGCATGTATATGATTATATGACTCTCAAAGGAATAAGATTTTGAAAATCCTAAATGGATGGGTTTCTTGAACTCCTCCCCTCTCTCCCTTTGAGTTGAATTCCCCTGAAATTATTCTGCTGTTGTTGTCCAGTGAAAAAAAGAGGGTGATGCCTATTTCAGGCGTGTGTGTGTGTGTGTGTGTGTGTGTGTGTGTGTGTGTGTGTGGTGGGAAAATGCCTTTCTAGTACCAGGAGGAGAGAAGAGAGGGTGGAGGTGGAAGTTGGGGAAACAAGTGGTCAGGCACTGAAATCCTGAAATCTAAAAAAGGGGGCAGCCCTAGCCGGTTTGGTTCAGTGGATAGAGTGTTGGCCTGTGGACCAAATGGTCCTGGGTTCAATTCCGGTCAAGGGCACGTACCTTGGTTATAGGCTCCTCCCCAGCCAGGGCCCTGGTTGGGGCTTGTTCGGGAGGCAACCAATCGATGTGTTGCTCTCACATCGATGTTTCTCTTTGTCATTTCTTCTCTCTTCTACTCTCCTTAAAAATCAATGGAAAAATATCCTTGGTTGAGGATTAACAACAACAATAACAAAATTAATAAATAAAATAAAATAAAATAAAAATAAAAGAGGGGCAGAGAGGGGATGGGAACCTTTAAGATGGTCTCCAGTGATCCTACCTCCTTGTGCTTACGACCTCATGTTAATTCCCTCCCTTTGAGTAACTTACATCTAACCAACAAATTATGAAAATATTGAGGGGATGTCACTTTCATGATCAGGTTACAAAGCCTCTGACTTCCATCTTGCTCACAGTCTCTTTCCTTTGCTGGCTTTCATGGAGCAAGCTGCCATGTTAGGGTAGCCTCCAGCCAACAGTGAGGAACTGAGGCTCTTAGTCCAGCAGCTCTTGAGAAACTGACTCCAGCGTAAAGCCAAATAGGAGAACTAGGAAAACAATCTTCTCCAGTTGAGCCTTCAGATAAGAACTCAGCCCTGACCAACATGAGATACTGTGAAGCAGAGGTACCGGTTATGCCACATTCATATTCCTGACCTACAGAAAATTTGAGATAATAAGATTTTGAAAATCCTAAATGGATGGGTTTCTTGAACCCATGTTGAAACATGTGTGGTTTTAAGTCACCAAGTTTGGGGTAATCTGTAATGAAGCATTAGGTAACAAATAAGGGATGTGTATGCGGGAAGAAGCACATGGAAAGCCTTCTTCTCCCTGATGTGAACTCTAGGAAGAGCCTACGATGCCGGACGGCTCGCACAGCATCCGTGTTCTCTCTTCTTGCTCACAGAACCCTGCTTTAGATTAGGTCTCAGGGAAATCTTGGAAGTTGGGCTTCTGCTAGATCCAGAGTTGAAAATTATGATTATTATAAGCCAATCATAACTACATTCTCTTGTTAGAGATTGATATAGAAATGGGCACATGCATGACTCAGTTTTGGCCAATATGAGTGGGAGGGAAGGCAGCAGAGCGGGAGTCTGTAGTTTCATTACCTTTAAAAAAGCTGTGAGAAGAGACTTTTTCTTTGCTTGCCTCTGTTTGCGTCTCTGTGAGAAGGTGATGTCCGGAGCTTCTGCAGCCATCTTGTGACACAGCATCCAAGAATGGCAGAGTAGAAAGGATGAAAAAACTCTGTCCTCCAACATTTCTTGGTGTGTCAAAGAATAAATTGTCATTTTTATTTATGGGTCTCATTTAAACCCACTTGCATTTGGGTTTTTCGATACTTGCAGCCCAAAGCCCACCCCTCAAGCTGACATAGTTTTACTTCCCACCCCTTCCCTTGCTACTGTCCAGATGCCAACGACAGAGGGGCAAGATTTAAAAAGTTATAGGGAGTAAAGATGGCTCATTTTCTTTCCATATCTAGCTTTGTCCTCTGGGAGGCTCCTCTCTGTCCTCTGTCCACAGGGCCTCTACAGAAACTTTCTCAACTCCTTTCCTGCTGGTACAATTTTGGGGGAATTGGGTGGTTGTTCTAGAAAACAATTAGTCAGAAATGAACATCATGTTGGCAAACATGGATTGTAGTGTTCCTTTAGTGGGACTGGATTACCTTAACCCCTTCTTTGGGAAAACAGAATAAAAAAAAGTTTTTATTGATTTTTTAGGGAGAGAGGAAGGGAGAGGGAGTGAGAGAGAAACATCAATGTGAGAAAAACATTGATCAATTGCCTCTTGTATGCACCTCATCTAGGGATTGAAACCGCAATCTGGGCATGTGTCCTGACCAGGAATTGAACTGGTGACCTTTCGGTGCATGGGACAATGCTCAACCAACTGAGCAACACTGGGTAGCACAACAGAATTTGACATGTGTGTTTGTGTTAGGATAGGGCTTTCATTCTATCACTTTCCTGGGAGAAGCATTGGCAAAATCAAAGAAAGAATGACTGTTGACAAAATGATGAATTAAAAGTTACGCTATCAATTCTATCAGGATTGTGCTGGGCTGCATATCTGGTGCTTCGGCCAGACGGGGCACACTGTGCTCTCTGTTTTTAAAACACATAGATAGGAAGGTAGTCACTGTACTGATGCTGTACTGTGTCGGGAACAAATTGTGTAAACAAGGCTTTGTAACTAACTTTGTGGTTTTTGCAAATATAAATGCTGTAACTCCTGTAGTCGGCATTGCAGTTCAGCCTCTGCTTCGGCAGGGTGCTGTAACTGTAGTTGCTGGCCAGCTTAATAAAGGCTCCTAAATTTTGATCTGAGTCCCTGGTGGTCGTCTCAGCAGGTCGCCCCATTACATTTGGAGGCCCCAGCGAGATCCACGGCAGCTGAGTTGCCGGTGGACACCCTGGACGCCCCAGGTGAGGACACTCCAGTCTCCGTCCCAGGTCCCAGAGGGAGGCGGAGTGTTTTCCTCCCAAAACTGAAATCCGAAAACTTTTGTTATAACTCTGGAGAGTCCATAAAAAGGACTGGTAAGTTAAAATCAGAAGATCTTAAAGCAGTTCAGTAGCTTTTTCTCCTTATATAATTTCTCCGAAATTTGGCAATACTTAATAAATAAATCATGGCAATACATTTCTTTGCATAAATTCAATAAGACCGGTTTCCAATAGTGGTTTTATTGACCGAAAACTTTGACTGGAGTATCATGTTTTAA
>NW_005368527.1:366243-366708 GCF_000412655.1 Myotis brandtii | reverse complement strand
GCTAGATGGCTTGACTTCCTGGCCTTATGGGGCACATTAAGATTCAATCATGAAATTCCAGCAAAGGCAGTCAGTTACCATTCTTGTTGTGCTTATGCAAACAATCAGGCCAAATTGAATACAGTAAATAAATTAATATTTTAATAAACGGAGGGATAATTTTAAGAAGAAAAAACTCTATTTCAATAGAGGTTATTAAAACTGAAATATTTTCTTTCCCTCCCACTAGACCATTTGTTACAGTTTGTCTCTGCCAGGTCACAAGCCCACCTCCTTCTGTGCCCAGGCCTCACCGTCCCTCTGATAGACAGCAAGGATCTCTTGGCTCTGAGAGAAACTTCTGACCTGCCTCAGCAGGAAGTAATTACAGAAGAAATCCAACGTCCATTTTCCCTGAAAGAATTCAGAGCCAGGATCCTTGAGGTAATATAGTAGGCAGTTAGACAGACATGAGCAGAGCAAGGA
>NW_005368527.1:344485-365814 GCF_000412655.1 Myotis brandtii | reverse complement strand
TGGCAATACTTAATAAATAAATCATGGCAATACATTTCTTTGCATAAATTCAATAAGACCGGTTTCCAATAGTGGTTTTATTGACTGAAAACTTTGAATGGAGTATCATGTTTTAAAGAGCCCTGCCCGAGCTCTGAAGACTTGAAGCCAATAAGAGTGCCATGGAGAAAGCCTGGTATCTTGCTTGGTAGCCCTGAAAATAGCTGGCGCTGGAGCGTCAGGCCCATGCCCTACCATCACTGGTGGTTGGTCAGAGTACAAGGGGAGCAATAAGGGCACCTCTGCATCCATGCAGAACCCCACACACTCTGGGCCACGACGAGTAGGAGGGCTGCTGAGAAGGGCCTTAACGCAAGGACAATGGGCCCGGGCAGAGCCACTGCAGATGAGGAATTCACCTAACTCAGCAGATACTGCAGGCAGGCCTGATGGCGGCTAGATGGCTTGACTTCCTGGCCTTATGGGGCACATTAAGATTCAATCATGAAATTCCAGCAAAGGCAGTCAGTTACCATTCTTGTTGTGCTTATGCAAACAATCAGGCCAAATTGAATAAAACCCAATCTAGAAAAGCTGAAATCCATAACCAATCTTTACTCAAGTTCTTTCAGGCTTTACAGTCTACCAAAAAAAGCAGACAAGAAGCACGTCTGAGATGCTCTGCCTGTATCTGGTTTATCCCTTCCAACCTGGTAACTCTGTTTGGGTAAAGAAATTTGCCACCCAAGGACTGACTCCTCCCTGGAAAGGACCACTCCCACGGCAGTCAAGGTCGACGGGATCCTGATGTGGCTTCATCACACCCGGCTTAAGACAGCCCAGACAAAATAGAGAGTCCAGGACTCTTCGGACCCTCTAGAGATTGCTCCTGGCCCTCATTCCAGACCCTTATCTTATAAACAGGCCCACTGACTTTATTCGGCAAAGAATTAATTCTATCAAGCTTATAGTCCTCAGGGGTCAATACAACTCCCTCCCCAACAATGACCCAAACGAGTCAATGATTTGACTCATGTACATAAAACCAGTGGGGAGTGTGCTGGGCTGCATGTCTGGTGCTTTGGCCAGGCGGGGCATGCTGTGCTCTCTGTTCCTAAAACACATAGATAGGAATGTGCTGGTGCTTCGGCCAGATAGGGCACGCTGTGCTCTCTGTTCCTAAAACACATAGATAGGAAGGTAGTCACTGATGCTGTACTGTGTCGGGAACAAATTGTGTAAACAAGGCTTTGTAACTAACTTTGTGGTTTTTGCAAATAAAAACGCTGTAACTCCTGTAGTCGGCACTGCAGTTCAGCCTCTGCTTCGGCAGGGTGCTGTAACTGTAGTTGCTGGCCAGCTTAATAAAAGCTCCTAAATTTTGATCTGAGTCCCTGGTGGTCGTCTCCATGGGTCACCCCATTACAAGGATGGCTAGTACAACCCTCCTCCCCCTGAAAATGACAAGTGTTAGCAGAGATATGGAGAAATCTGAACACTTGTACACTGTTTTTGGGAATATAAAATGATGCAGCTGCTATGAAAAACATTATGGTGGTTCATTGAAAAATAAAAAATCAGAACTACCATATGATGCAGCAATTCAACTTCTGGATATACATCCAAAAGAACTGAAAGCAGGATCTCAAAGATGTATTGTGCTCCCATGTTCATAGCAGCGTTACTCACAATGGCCAAAAGGTGGGAGCGACCCAAGTGTTCATCAATGGGTGAATGGATAAGCAATATGTGGTATATACATACCATGAAATATTCAGCTTTTAAAAGGAAGGAAATTCTGACACATGCCACAATTTGGATGAACTTAGAGGACATTATGCTAAGTAAAGTAAGCCAGATACAAAGTCACAAAATATCCGTGTATCCCTCCTTCTCATACATACAGTACCCCACTTCAAGGAATATAGCCTGAAGAGCCATCCATTCACTGCATCCAATTTGAAATCTAAGATCTGTCCTTCAAGCCCTGGGAAGGCCTCTCCTAGTCTGGTGACCTACAAGCTTAAAAAAAAAATTCAGATCACCCTGGCTGGATTTCTCAGTTGGCTGGAGTGTCAACCCATACACCAAAAAGTTGTAGTTTCAATTCCCGGTCAGGGCACATACCTAGGTTGTGGATTTGACCCTGGATCGGGGCATGTATGGGAGACAACTGATTGATGTTTCTTTCTCACATTGATGTGTATTCCCCCCCACCCCCCCCTCCCTTCCTTTCTCTCTAAAATCAATTTAAAAAAATACCCTTGGGTGAGGATTAAATTTTTTTTTCTGATCTATATGAGAAATAATGTTTCTTTCTCACATTGATGTGTATTCCCCCCCACCCTTCCTTTCTCTCTAAAATCAATAAAAAAAATACCCTTGGGTGAGGATTAAATATTTTTTTTCTGATCTATATGAGAAATAGATGTTAAAACCATAGTAAAAAAAATTTTTAGTAGAAGCATGGGAAACACACAGAAGTTTCTGAGTCTTGCAATTTTAAATTTTGTTAGGCAGGAATTGTAAGTTTCCTTTTCTCGCTGTGAATAAGTTCTTTGTTTATTGTCCTCCATGGTCCTTGGCTCTGACCTCTGGGAGGCTCCTCACTGTCCTCTGTCCCCCATGGCTACTGCTGAAGCTTTTGCACCTCATTTCCTGTTGGTCTAATTTTGAGGGCCTCATGGTTCAACCTTGGGACACGGTTTTATAAGCCAAATAGCCATAGTGTTTTCTAGTCCAGGCCTGGTTCCTCTCAAAAATTTAGTAGGCGTCCCATCTTTTTGTTGCCAGGCAGCTCCATGTGCAAGCAACCACAGCCAAACATTTCCTCTGATAAAGTTCTTTTCTTTTTCAATTTTAAAAATTGTGGTAAAATACACATAACATAAGATTGACCATTTTGCCCTGGCCAGTGTAGTTCAGTTGGTTGGGCGTTGTCCCATGCACCCAAAGGTTGCTGGTTCAAATCTCAGTCAGGATACATTGCCTGGGTTTTGGGCTTGGATCCCCAGTAGGGGGTGTGCAGGAAGCAGGCAGTTGATGTTTCTCTCTCACATCGAAGTTTTTCTCTCCCTCTCCCTCTCCCCATTTCTCTCTCTCTCTCTCTCAAAAAAAAATCAATATAAATTTTTTGACCATCTTAACCATTTTAAGTGTACAGTTCAGCGCCAATAAATACATTCACATGGTTGAGCAACCACCATCCATCTTCAGAACTTATTTACCTTGTAAAACTGAAACTCTGTCCCCAATAAACCCTAACTCCCCATTCTCCCTCCTCAGTCACTGATAACCATCGGTCTACTGTCTGCCTGTATGATTTTGAATGTTCATGTAAGTGGAAACATTCAGTATTTGTCTTTTTGTGACTGCCTTATTTCACTTAGCATCATGTCCTCGAGGTTCATCCATTTGACATAGTCCTCAAACCTGAATGCTGCCCTCATTGATTTCCTGGCCTCCATGCTTGGACCTTGGCGTTCTCCTGAGGCTGATAAAGGCGCAATATCTTGCTATCATTGCCTCCTCAGGGCCACCTTTGTATTATTGCTTCCCTGTGAGTCCCAAATCACCAGACTTAGTCAATTTAAATTGTAGTCTGCATGAAGAAAGACTACCTTAATATGATTATGGTCCCTTGCATTGCTGCTTGCCCAGGCCACCTCTCTCTCTCTCTTTAAACAGTGTCAAGAAGTAGGAAACACACAAATAGTGTGGCTTCTACCAGCCACCTCCCAGCTGAAGGGCTACAGACTCAATAGACAATAATCTGTCATGGAAGACATTGTGTAGATCACTGGCTTTCTGCCTTGTATCTGTGTCTTCATGACCTCATTGGCAAGTCGATGCCTCATAGTTGAGGTTTTTATGACCCCAGAACGCCACTTCTGGCACTTATTACTGCAGAACCAACTTCTGGTATTAACCTTTATGTCGTTTTTGTACAGTGTGAGCTGCTATAACAAAGAGACCCTGAGACACAGTAGCTGAAAATAGATGTTATGTTTTCCTCATGTAACAACAGTCTAGAGAGGTGTGTGGTTCAGGGCTGGTAAAGTGGCTCTGCTTTAATTAAATCATGGCTTCCACCTCTGGGTTGAAAGTAACTCCTTTAGTTCCAGCCATCGCATCTACATCCCAGGCTACAGGAAACAGTGTAGGGGCTCAAAGGGGCAAACACCCCTCCCTTTTAAGGGCTGTGGGTGTGGTGGTTAGCACATCCATTCATATCCCACACTTCCGGCAACCACTCCTCTGTACACTCTCACTGTGGTTTTGTTACTTGGAGAATATCATATCAATGGAATCATAGAGTGTGTAACTTTTTTGTTGTTGTTAATCCTCACCAGATCCATCGATTTTTAGAGAGAGTGGAAGGGAGGGGGAGAGGCACACAAAGAGAACCATCGATGTGAGAGAGACACATCGATTGGTTGCCTCCCATGGCCAGGAATTGAGCCTGCAACCATGCCCTTGACTGGAGTCGAACCTGGAGCCCTTCCGTCTGCAGTCCAATGCTCTATCCAGTGAGCCAACTGGGCTAGGGCTGAACCTACAGGTTTTATTGCTGAATAGTGTTCGATGGTGAGGATGGACCACAGTTTGCTTAACCACTCCTCTATGGGAGGACATTTTGACTTTTCTAGTTTTGGGCTATTACAAACAAGGCCCCTATAAACAACCATGTGCGTTTTGTGTGACTTAGTCTGTTCAAAACCCTCTCTGGCTTCCCAAGTAACTTAGAACAAAGTCTGATGTAAGCACAAGGGGACTTGGGTGGGCCCCAAACACTACACCCTGCAAGCATTGGGAAACCATATGGTTGAAACACTGTACCCATTCTTTGTGTGTGTGTGTGTGTGTGTGTACCCCATTCTTGAGATGCTGTCACTATGGGAACCCAGGCAGCACTGCCTGAGTTCACATTCTGCCTCTTTCTCTTACCAGCTGCGTGACCTTGGGCAAGTTCCTTAACCTCTGTGTGTTTCAGTTTCCTCATCTGTAAAATAGGATAATGATCATACACCTCCCTTGCCGGGCTGTTGTGAGGATTAAATGAGTTAATATGTCAAAAGTGCATGGAACAGCTCCTTGCACATAAGTGCTTGACAAAAAATAATGATCACTATTTCATTATTGTCTTAGGAAGTTTAATTGGGCCTAGAAGACCCTTCTAGGAAGTTTGCATTTTATCCTGTTAATTATAGAGCGGGGTTGAGCTGGTGGGTGAGAGACAGGAAAGAGAGGGGACCTGTTTGGAGACTGTTGGAATAATACAGAACAGCTCTCAGAGTGATGGGGAAGAGCCTGTTTAGAGTTTTTTTTCAAGAAGATAAGTAGGAGGGTTCAGGGGGACAGCAAGTGCAGATGACTCACTGGAGGAATTTTGCTAAAAAGAGGAGCAAAGGGACAGCAACAGGTAGAGAATGTGGGGCCAAAAGTATTAAAATATATATATTTTTCCTTTTTCTTTCTCTCTTTTTTCAAAAATAGGTTAAATTAAAACCTAGGAATGATTCACTAGAATCTCTAGTGACTAGATGATGAAATTAACGATGGTGTGTAATCCTCAGTGGAAAATCCCAAAAGTTGTCAAGAGACGGGAGCCAGTGCAAAAATGGCAGGATTTGTCTTGGACCAGAGCAGGCTGCTCGGTACTAGAGTTATTCTCCCTTTACTGATGGGGAGATAATTTTCCCGAGGCCAGACGGCTGGAATACGGGCTTGAACCATGGACTCACAGCACTTGCAGCCTAGAAACCAAGGGCGGGGCGGGGCCAACAGCGGAGGCGGGCCTACCGACGGGGGGCGGGGCATCTGCCTTTGCCGGGTTACGATTGACTAGGAGGCGGGACTGGTGTTAGAACGAGGGGCGGGACTTGTTTGGGAAGAGGCCCCAGATGGTGGACTTCGGGCAGCCGCCCCGTGACCTTCCACGACCGCCCAACCTGAAGGGGTCCACCGCACGGCTGGCATGGAAAGCGGGCTGGACTCGGAAGGCCTGAAACAAGGGCCTGCAGCGTGGGGCCAATGGAAGACCACGGAAGGTGGGCCCGAGTGGGTCTTGGCAAATGGCAGACGTCGATGGGCGTGGCCTCCTGTACAGAAGGGCGTGAGTCTTGCACTGCGAACCAATGAAAAGCGAGAAAAGGCGGGGCCTGTGTCCAGAAGCGTGGCTACGGCTCTGCGCACGCGCGAGTGGCCATACTACTTGGCGCTGCCCATCAGTTTGGGTGAAAGGAGCGCGGCCGTTCGCCTGGATCACGTGACTAGAAGGTGCGCGGAGTTCCTGTGGAGTCATTTCTTGTAGGTGAAGGTTGAAGTGCCCGAGAGGTTGGAGAAACATCCCGAGGTGACCTAACCGCGGGGTTGGGGTCAGGCTGGGGCTCTGGCGCTCGCTCGGGGGCGGGGCCTGGCTAGACGGGTGGGGCTCTCCGCTGGGGCTGAGATTCGGCACCTGGACGTAAAAGGTAGGCGATCCATTGAGAAGTAGGTAAGCGGGAAAAAACTATTTTGAAGGCACTGTAGTTGCATTGACCTGTAGTCGCCTAGTCTGGGGGTGTTGGCAACTTAAGGGAGGGAGCCTAGCGTGGCAAGGGGCTCGGTCTGGATCCCGAGAGGCGTGGCCTGGCCTGGCCTGGGGGCGTGGCTTCGGGCCGAGCTTAGCCGCGTCAGGGGCGTGGCCACGCTGAAACTCCGGGGAAGGGGCGTGGCCCGGGATCCGTGCGGGAGATGGGGCGTGCCTTCCTCTGGGTAGTTGATCTCTGCGTTCTGGCCCTGGAACCGCCCTTTCTCCTTTAGGTGTCACCAGAAGGAGATGTCCACGGCCGCCGCCCCTGTGGGGAGCTTCTCCCCCTCCTTCCAGCTCCTGGTCTGCGGGACGCTAGTGGCTGCCGTGCTGGGTGCCGCGCACCGCCTGGGGCTCTTATATCGGTTGATGCACAAGGTGCGGGGGCACCGAGGGGAGGCGAGCTGGGGGCAGCCAAAGGAAGACCTAGCGAGGAACTGTCAGGAGAGTCTTTCCAGGGCCCTACCCCATACACGCCCTGGACTTTGCCTTGTGAGAGGTAATGGGGAAGTTACCGCTGCCAGGGCACTCAACACCCCATCCACCTCCTTCCCCAGGGGGCTCCAGCCCTTCCCCGCCCCCGAACACGGTGGGGCCATTGTTCCTGCTGGGAAGGCAAGCCCAGGAGAATGTGGCTGGGACAGTTGCTCTCTGCTGAGCTCTGTGTTTCAGAGTGATTATCTCATGTACCCAACATATCCCAGAATAGATGCCCTTGTTTCTGTCTGCATTTTCCTCCTTGAAAACGGAGGCTCAGAGAGGTTGTGTGGTAGCTTGCCTCAAATGACCTCTTTGTGGAAAAGCTTGACCTGGCTCTGAACTACTTGGTGCCTCAGAAATTTACCCCTTCCCCAGATTCCTTACCCAATCTTTCCTAGTCTGGAGCAACCTTGATCTCTTCCCAGAACGTCCTCTTTTAGACGGAAGCAGCACCACTGGCCTTGAAGACTTGTGGAGCTTTAAGGCAAAGGGCTCTTGGTGTTTGGGGTTGTGTGGAAGCTGGGCTGGGAGGCCGCTCCCACTGCCAGGCATTTGGTGGCTGGCAGCCTGTCAACCGGGCCTGGCCCAGGAGTGGGAGGGAACCTGGTAGTCTGGAGTCAACAGTCAGGCTGCCAGGCCCCGATATTGGAGGGCAGGCAGTCTGGAGTCACAGCTGGTAACTCCTGCCTTGTGCTTTTGGCCACACTTCCCCGGGTGTTGTAGATCCACCTTCCCTCTCTCTCCCTGATTCTCCCAACATCTCTGGGCGGACAGTGTAACAGAGCAGGGTGCTTAACAATGTTGATTGTATGGGACTTTGAATCTTGCTTGGGCAAGTCTTGGTCCCCTTAGCTGTTAAAGGATATACAGTTGACTCTTGACTAACATGGGTCCTCTTATGTGCAGGTTTTTTTCAATAAATACAGAATTCAGTAAATGTGCTTTTTCTTCCTTATGACTTTCTTTTCCTTCCTCTTCTTTTTCTAACTATATTTTTATTGATTTCAGAGAGGAAGGGAGAGGGAGAGAGGGATAGAAACATCAATGATGAGAGAGAATAATGGATTGGCTGCCTCCTGCCCACCCCACACAGGGGATCGAGTCTACAACCTGGGCTTGTGCCCTGACTGGGAATGAAACTGTGACTTTCTGGTTCATAGGTTGACGCTCAACCACTGAGCCATGCCAGCTGGGCTTTCTTATGATTTTCTTAATAATGTCATTTTTTCCCCTAGCTTACTTTATTGTAAGAATACAGCATAATCTACATATAACCTACAATATATATGTTAATCAACTATTTGTATTATCGATAAGACTTATGGTTAATAGGCTATTAGTAGTTAAGTTTTGGGGGAGTCAGAAGTTATTAGTGAATTTTTGACTTCGTGGGGGTTGGTACCACTAACCCCTGTGTTGTTCAAGGGTCAACTGTAATGATATGAGGATGGTAAGATATGTGCCTTCCCCACATCCCTCTGGCCCTGCTCCCTCCCTCCTTCCTGGGTGTGGGGGATCACCCCTCTTCCCACCTGCCCTGGTGCCCTTGCCCTGGTTCTTGACAGTCTTCCTCTTCCGCTTCATGGGCTTAGGTGGACAAGGTGAGCAACCGGCATGGTGGGGAGAGCGTGGCAGCTGTGCTGAGGGCTCATGGTGTGAAGTTCCTCTTCACACTAGTTGGTGGGCATATTTCCCCGCTGCTGGTGGCCTGTGAGAAGCTGGGCATCCGCGTGGTGGACACGCGCCATGAAGTCACAGCCGTGTTTGCTGCTGATGCTGTGGCCCGCCTGACTGGTGAGGGCAGAGCAGAGAGGGCTAGGGGCTGGGATGGGGGATCTTTGAGGGGCAGGGTTTTCTTTGGGGGGTGGCCAGTAGGATGGGCATTGGGTGCAGAGGGTGACAGGGTCTATATTCCAGGAACGGTGGGCGTGGTGGCAGTGACGGCAGGCCCTGGCCTCACCAACACAGTGACAGCAGTGAAGAATGCCCAGATAGCCCAGTCCCCAGTACTGCTTCTGGGTGGGGCCGCCAGTACTCTGCTGCAGGTACCCTGACCTCAGGAGGTGGTAGGGGCTCCAGGGAGGTTTGGAGGGCTCCTACCCCATAACTCCCTTGAACCCGTTTCCACCAGAACCGGGGCGCACTCCAGGCCATTGATCAGATGTCCTTGTTCCGGCCACTCTGCAAGTTTTGTGCTTCTGTGCACAGGGTGCGGGACATCATGCCCACTCTGAGGACTGCGTTGGCTGCTGCCCAGTCGGGCACCCCGGGTAGGTGGTAGAGGGCTGGGTAGTGGTCAGGTCCTAGGACCTGGGGGTTAGGGAAGTCCAGCAAGCTCAGTGTCCTCCCTGCTCCCACAGGCCCTGTGTTTGTGGAGCTGCCCATCGATGTGCTGTATCCCTACTTCATGGTCCAGAAGGAGATGGTGCCAGCCAAGCCACCCAAGGGCCTCATGGGTCGAGCAGTTTATTGGTGGGTAGCCCCACTCCCACCATGACTTCTTCCCTTCTCCTGCAACCTTTTGCCAGCATTTATCCCTCTTTGAGCTATTTATTGATTTGCACATTAATGGAGAGGAACCAATCATGGGAAGAGAATTCTAGGTGGAGTGTATAGCATATGCAAAGGTCCTGAGGCAGGAATGAACTTGGTGGGTTGGGAAAGCAAGGTGGCTTATGGGGGCAGGGGCTGAGTTTGCAGCAGGTGAGCAAAGAGGAGAGGGGGCAGGGGCTGAGTTTAGAGCAGCCAGCATGGCTCACTGGGAGTGCCTGCAGTTTTACTTTTAATTCGAGGTCCATTAAGAAGCATTGCAGGGCCTTAATCAGAGGTGTGGGATACCCTGATTCAGGCTTTTATTATGTTTCCTCTGGTGTTTAGAGAATGGACTCTGGTTGGGTGGAAGGTGGGAAGCCAGGGAGGAGGTATGGTTGTGCTCAGGATGAGAGGTGATGATGGCCTGGATCTGGGTAGTGGCTGTGGGATGCAGAGACATGGATGGATCACTAATGAGTACCTGGAGAAAGGGACTGGAGTGGGTCCCTGCAGGCCTGTGACATGGGCACAGCTCACTCTGGGGCTTTGAGTGGCAAGTGGCTAGGATCTTGGAGAAAGCAGGGTAGTGGGGCTGGCCTGGGGTAAACCTGAAGGTTTTAAAAGAGCTAAGGAGTTTGAGGGGCATTTTCTTCAGTTGAGCATATAGAAAGGGGTAGGGGCACAGCTCAAGCAGAGGTATGCGAAAGGGTCCATTTTTGGTCACCACTAGGTGGGCCTGGCTGAAACCGCACAGGAGGAGGAAGAATCAATCCTCCCTCACCCCTTTGCCCGTCCTTGCCCCTGCTCCTTCCAGTCCTCCTTTATATATTTAGCAAGTGTGCTATGTGCCATGTACCAGGATGAATATGGGTGACAATAAACAAGACAGACAGGTTCCTGAACCCTGGGCTTGGGAGATCCACCTTGAGGGGAAGTTCAAGGAGTAGCGGTTTTACTCCATGTCTTTTATAACAATCCTTCGAATTAAGGTATTTTACTGAATGACTTGCCTGAAGTCATCCAGCTTGTTAATGGCACACGAGGATTCAGCCTGGAGGAGCCTTCAAGCGCTTTACCCACAAAGCTATGGGCCATCTCTAATGAGTGAAATGGAAGTCCAGAGACATGGGTTCACATTCCAGGACTACTGCTAATTAGCTGTGTTAACTTGAGCAAATGGTTAAACCATTTCCCCCCATTTTTATTGAGATATAATTGACAGACAGCACTCTAAGTTGAAGGTGTAAAGCATAACAATTTGACTTACATATAATGTGATTAAACCTTTTTTGGCTTCAGCTTCCTCATCTGTAAAATGGATGAACGTTGCCTGCTTTTCACTAGACTATAAGAGTCTGTGAAGAATAAAATGAGATAGTTTTGATAGTGCAAATGCTCAAGTCTAAAGAATTAACCATTATTATTCTATGTAATAAAAGCCTAATATGCTAAGTGTCCAGTTGTCTGGTCGTCTGTTCAACCAATCAAAGCACAATATGCTAATGAATGCTAAGGCTGCTCAATTGCTTGTTGTGATGTGCACTGACCACCAGGGGGCAGACAGTCGACTGGTTGACCAGTCGCTATGACATGCACTGACCACCAGGGGGCAGACGCTCCAACTGGTAGATTAGCTTGCTGCTGGGGTCCAGCCAATCGGGACTGAGCGAGACGGGCTGGACACGCCCTGGAGCCCTCCCGTGGTTCCTCTCCGGCTGGCCAACCTCCTTCGCCCCTCCCTGGCCCTGATTGTGCACAGGTGGGGTTCCTCAGCCTGGCCTGTGCCCTCTTGCAATTCGGGACCCCTTGGGGGATGTTGGGAGAGCCGGTTTCAGCCCAATGGCGGCGGAACAACTGGTTGCTATGACGCGCACTGACCACCAGGGGGCAGACGCTCAATGTAGGAGCTGCCCCCTGGTGTCAGTGTGCTGTGGGAGCACTGCTTAGCCAGAAGCCAGGCTCATAGCTGGTGAGCACAGTGGCAGCGGTGGCGAGAGCCTCTCCTGCCTCCGCCGCAGCGCTAAGGATGTCTGACTGATGGCTTAGGTGGGGAGTAGGCCTAAGCTGTCAGTTGGACATTCCCTGAGGGCTTCCTGACTGCGTGAGGGCACAGGCCAGGCTGAGGGGCACCCCCTGAGTGTATGAATTTCGTGCACCAGGCCTCTAGTTTTAAATCAGAACAGGGCTGAATCCAGTGTCATGTCAGGTGAAAGGCAAGGTGTCTCTTATCCTTCCTTCAACATGGTTAGGGAACCAGAAATAGAGAGTGGGGCTCAGGGGTCCTAACACATAGGAAATGGTCAGTAGTCATATCTTTTTACAGAGAGGAAGGGAGAGAGATAGAGAGTTAGAAACATCGATGAGAGAGAAACATCGATCAGCTGTGGGAGGCAGAAGTTTTAAGCAGTTCTGTTCTGTGGCCCTGACAGCCTCTTTGCTCCCTGGCCTCATAGTCCCCTCCACCTCCTCCCAGGCTTCCCTCCTCAGCCCCTGCAAGGCTAGCTTTTGCCTTTTCTTTCCATGTTGGGGGTCTCCATGGTTCCTTCCTTGGCCTCTTCTCATTCTTTGCAGTTTGACTCCAAAGAGAAACAGAAGCTTCCCGTTCCGACTGCTTCCTGCCAACACCCATGTATCTGGTTTTGGCTGGATTGGGTGTTCTTAAGGGCAGGGCTGAGCAGGATTTATCTGTGTATCTCCAGAGCCCTGCACGGGGCTTCATGGAAAACCAGGGCCCTGTGTCCCAATGAGTAAGGAGACAGAGAAGGGGATGTGGGACGCTAGAGAAAGGCAAGCGTACTGATGATATGAATGGCTCCACTGATGGAGGGTTTTGCAAAGTGCTTTGTATCCTGAATGGATAGTTCACTGAGCCTTGGGAGGGAGGCTTCCTTTTACACTTTACAGAGCAGTTTGCTCAGAAAAGTTATATCATTTGCCCAAAGTCACACAGCTAGGAAACAGCAGAGCCACCTCTGCCTAACCCTGCAGCTGTGGCCCTGATCCTGGCACTCCATGACTGTCACTTGTTTCTGAGGGTCTGTGTCAGGTTGGAGTGGTCATCAGAAGCTTCCAAGGGGAAACTGGCTGCTGGAGACTTGATCACTGGGGTTTGTCCTGGGCCATTGCTCGACCACCCCTGTGCCTGTCCGACTTCCCTCCTTCAGCTCCTGGAACCTCAGTAATGAATCCTGGTAACCACTCTTTCCTTTCCTCTTCGCAGGTACTTAGAGAATTACCTGGCCAATCTCTTTGCAGGAGCCTGGGAGCCTCGGCCCGAAGGGCCCCTACCTCTGGACATCCCCCAGGCATCCCCCCAGCAGGTAAATTGCCCCTCTTTCCTGGCCGAGGACCCCACCTGGCAGGACAGCCTGCCCCTGAGTCAGTATTGGGACTTTGATCTTGGGGGCTAATGGTGACTCAGGGTCGGCTCTTTGAGCCCCACCTCTTGCCCCAGGTTCAGCGCTGTGTGGAGATCTTGAGCCGGGCCAAAAGGCCCCTTGTGGTGCTGGGGAGCCAGGCCCTACTGCCCCCGACACCTGCCAGCAAGCTTCGGTGAGAAGCCTCAGCCCTGCCTTTACTATCACATTCCTGGTCTCTGGTGCCCTGTGGGGACTGGCAGGCCCGTGGCCACACTCACTTCTGTTTACCTGGACCTGCAGGGCTGCCATGGAGACTCTGGGTGTCCCCTGCTTCCTGGGCGGGATGGCACGGGGGCTGCTGGGCCGAAACCACCCCCTGCACATCCGGCAGAACCGCGGTGCCGCCCTGAAGAAGGCAGACGTTGTTCTCCTGGCAGGTGGGCTTCAGCCTCCACCCCGTCTCTTCCCTTTCCCTCACTCCAGGACCCCCCTTACCCTGTGATCCTGCCCCTCCTAATCTGGTACTCATGGCCCTACCCCTGTCCCTTTCAAGGTTTTTGAACAACTCTGAATTTGAAATTCACCTGAACTCGTGCCAGGTTGTAGTTGTGTGCTGTGACCCAGCTTTGCACAAAGGAGGACACACAGATAGTGGGCTCTGTGGAACTTTGTGCACAGCATTTGCATTTGTACACGTTATACAGCATTTATCCTTTATACAGCATGTACACATACAGCATATACATTTCCACATAAAGTGCTTTGAAGTCTTCCGGACACATAATACTTGTATCAGTTAGCTATTGCTGTGTAATAACCATTCCAAAATTCAGTGGCTTAAAATGCAATTATTATTTCTCAAGGCCCACCAACAGGTAAGGTGGTAGTTTTTCTGGTTTTGGCAGGGCTCATTCAGGAGTCTGCGGTTGGGGAGGCAGGAGGGCAGCTGTGCCCATCTAGGCTGGGCTGGCTCACATACTTGGGGATTGGCTGGGGCTATCGCTGGGTTGGCGTGGCCTCAGCTAGGATTCTGAGTTCTCACTCTTCTCTACCTCCTCCTCCATGTTCCTCATCATCCAGCAGGCTGGCTTGGGCTGCTTCACTTGGGGGATGAGAAACATGTAGGGCGGGGGGAGCAAGGTTATTTAAAGGAGAGTGGAAGCTGCAAGGCTTATTGAAGCCTGGTCTCAGGAACGCATGCCAGCACTCCTGACACATGCTGCTGGCCAGAGCACATCCCGAGGCCAGCCCAGGCTTAAGGCTGGGGAGCCACAGAGTCATCACAGGTGGCATGGGGCCATGGAGAGGTGAAGAACGGGCACCCTTTCGTATTCAGTCTGCTGTGGTGGATTAAATTAGCTGGTGGGCATCCCCCAGGACACTGGCCCTCCATCCACTGTTCCCCTATCTCCCACCCTAGGAGTTGTGTGTGACTTCCGTCTGTCCTATGGCCGTGTCCTCAGCCGAAGCAGCAAGATCATCATTGTCAACCGTAACCGGAAAGAGATGTTGATCAACTCAGACATGTTCTGGAAGCCCCAGGAAGCTGTGCAGGGTGAGCCCCTAACGCTCCACACACGTGCTCCTCTGCCCTCTCCTGGCCTCTGCTGCAGCTGGCTCGAGCTGGATTCTGGGTTCTGGACCTTGCCTGAGGGAGCACGCAGTCAGCCAGAGCCATAGATTCAGCTCTCA
Source organism: Myotis brandtii (assembly GCF_000412655.1). Classification (NCBI taxonomy): domain Eukaryota; kingdom Metazoa; phylum Chordata; class Mammalia; order Chiroptera; family Vespertilionidae; genus Myotis; species Myotis brandtii. The sequence goes on along the minus strand of NW_005368527.1, from coordinate 351,201 downwards.
GACTGATGAGTGCTTCTGCATGAACACATGGTGGGGGTGCACCAGAGGGAAGGCCTGGGAATGTGCATGTGACCATGTCCCCTGCTGCAAATCCTCTCACGCTGCCCGCTGCCGTTAGGACAGAGAGCTCACTCCTTAGCCCCTGAGGTCTCTGTCAATCTGTCATAACCTCAGCCCCGGATCAGTCCTCTCCCCTGGCCTTTCTGTGTCCTGCTTTGCCCATCATTGCAAGGACATGGGCTTCCCTGCAGTGCTGGTGACAGGGAACTCTGTGTCAAGCAGAGAAGTGGCAGTTTCATTCATCATGTGTGGGAAGGCCCACTGTAGCAGTTGGGGGGGCAGCGAGTTGGAGGGGCAGCGAATTGGAGGGGCAGCGAGTTGGAGGGGCCAGGCGGTGTCAAGGGGTCTGTTAAACTGGGTCAGGACAGAAATGACAAGGCCTGGATCGAGGATGGACAGGGAAAGAGAAACTCAACTTCTCTGAGCCTCGAGGTGATTATTTCTGAACGCAGTTGATGAAAAGTGCATCATCACCAGCTCGTATATTTGCTCACAAGCACTCTGTGTGCCTGGGTTGTAGAGATGTACTTGGCAGATGGAAGTGTTTTTAGCGATATCTTTCAGAGGAAGAACTGATAGGACCTAATGATCTGGGGTGTCATGGGGAGGCTGGCGACGAGGTTGGCTTGGGTTTCTAATCTACTTTGTCCTCCCTAAATCTTGTTTCTCCAGCCTTGCCTTCCCTCTCACCCTGGCTGCCCTAACCTGGTTCCCAGTATGTTTTTCCCGATTTGCTCAAGGAGCACCCCTGGCCTGCCTCCTTGCCTCCTGTTCCAAGGCTACTGTTGGCTTCCTGTTGGCTTGGGCCTCGTGTGCTGAAAGGGCAGAAGGAGGCCACCTCTCTGCAGCTGTGCCCTCTTCCTTCCCCAGGAGACGTGGGCTCCTTTGTGTTGAAGCTGGTGGAGGGCCTTCAGGGCCAGACATGGGCCTCAGACTGGGCAGAGGAGCTTCGACTAGCCGACCAGCAGAAGGAGAAGTCCTTTCGGTGGGGGCTGGTGGACATGGAGGGTGGTGGTAGGTTCCCAGCAAGGTCTGCTGCTGGTCCTGCTGACCTGCACTGGTCCATTGCAGGGAGAAGGCGATGATGCCTGTATCCCAACACCTGAACCCGGTGCGGGTGCTGCAGCTGGTGGAAGAAACTTTGCCTGACAATTCGATTCTGGTGGTAGATGGCGGGGACTTTGTGGGCACTGCCGCCCACCTGGTGCAGCCCCGTGGCCCCCTGTGCTGGCTCGATCCTGGTAAGGCAGGGCCTACGCCTGGGGCAGCTTGTACCGTCCAGTCCCCTTCACACCCACATGCTCTTGGTTCTCCTAGGGGCCTTCGGGACTCTGGGGGTTGGTGCAGGCTTTGCACTTGGGGCCAAACTGTGCCGGCCAGATGCTGAGGTGAGTCAGAGCCTGGAGGCAGGTGGCTTGCTGCTTTTTGGGCCATGAACAACCCCAACTATGTCCTGTCCCACCTCAGGTCTGGTGCCTGTTTGGGGATGGAGCTTTTGGGTACAGCCTCATCGAATTTGACACCTTTGTCAGACACAAGGTAACCGGCCGCCCCAGGTGAAGCCTGAGGTTCTGGGAGATGTCATCAGGGTGGGCTGGGCTGGGGAGGGGTTTGCTTCTGTCTGGCGGAGGTCCTCTGGCTGGCCAAGCCTGTGGGGGCTGAATATTGTGGCTTGGCCTCATCCTCTCCCTGCAGATCCCAGTGATGGCCTTGATAGGGAATGATGCTGGCTGGACCCAGATTTCTCGGGAGCAGGTGCCCTCTTTGGGCAGCAATGTGGCCTGTGGCCTGGCCTACACTGGTGAGGGGCCTGGCATGGGGGAGGCTGTCTCTGGCTCGGCTGGGTGTGTCTCTCTTGGGCTGGCTGCATGGTGGGCTGGGTCCCTGCCACCATCTGACTTGATCTCCCCTTTTAGATTATCACAAAGCAGCCATGGGTCTGGGGGCCCAGGGCTTGCTGCTCTCACGGGAGAATGAGGACCAAGTGGTTAAGGTGCTTCGTGATGCCCAGCAGCAGTGCCGAGATGGCCATCCAGTCGTCGTCAATATCCTCATTGGGAGGACAGACTTCCGCGATGGCTCCATTGCTGTGTAGGGCCTCGTGGGTGCCTTCCTACCCCTGGACTACTTAGCTGGTCTGGAGTCTCTTCCTTGCCTGCTCTGGCTATCCCGTGGGGCTCAGTGACCCTATAATCCTCCCTGAGGCCAGGGAGGGGCTGGAGGGCTCAGGGTTCACAGAGGCTCCCTGGAAGCACAGGAGAGCTCTGGGGTCTTTTTCTTTGTGGTCCCAATTGTGCCCTTTCTCTTTTTTTACACACGGAATAAACCACCCCGGTCCACGTGGGCCCAAGTACTCATCCCAGAACCTGTGCATATTGATTTATTGTTCACAAAGATGGAAGTGAGGGGAAGTGGGGGGTAGACAGAAGGGGACCCTTCTCTCCCACTGGGCACCAGTACTGGGGATTTCAGGGTACTCAGCATTGTGAACCCTTCCCCCGCTCTGTGGTCCCTGAAAGAGCCCCACACGTCTGCTCCAGACGTGTCCATGCACTCGCATCCTCACACGCAGACACACACACACAGAGGCAATAAATATGTTCCGTACCAAAGTGCCCCAGCCTGACACTTCAGGTGGGGCCCCTCCAAAGGGAGGTCTTATAAGTGCTCAGTTTCTTCAAGGACGCCGAGGAAGAACTGGGGAGGGGAAGGGCCAAACTCTACGATCTCAATATGCTGGTTTGAGGCAATTGTGGGGTTTTCCCTGGGAGAGAGTGGGGAAACCTACTGTTTTTCTATAAGCCCAGGCCGCCCCTATCCAGCTGGAGCCCAGGTAGGGGCTGCTCTTGACCCCACCCCAAACCGCCTCCTCATAGTCCTTGGGCCCTCCCAAAGGGAGGGAGAAGCAGAGTGCAATGCTCAAAGCTAATACTGATTTGGTTGGCAGCAGCAAGAGGATTGACTGGGGGGGTGTCTCACCATCCCAGGGTGATGCTCACATTAACTGGTGTTGCCCGGGCCAAGGGGAGGCAAGAGAGGCCAGCCCAGCAAGGGGGAGATGCTCTTGGTCCTCAGAAAAGATGGCCACAACAGCTGGTCCCCAAATCTCCAGTCCCTGGCCTTTGCAACCAGTACCCAAATAATTTAGCACTGGAAATGAGAAACTAAATCTCAGCATCTGCTGGCTGGTCGCTAGGCAACTCCCCAGCAATCAGGCGCTCGGCCTGAAAGACAGGTCTGGTCCCTTTCTATCTTTAGGGCACTGTCTTGGCAACCAGGAGCCCGGCCCTTAGTATCCGGGGTCCCGCCCCGCCCGGCTCAGAGGCATACATTGATCTGCTTGGAAAGCTCTCTCTCTAGGTCCAGGATGAGGGCATCAAAGTCTTTGAGGTTCAGGTGCGGGTTGAAGGGCGCTTCGAAGTCATCCTCGAAGTCTGCGGCGCCCGTGGGCTCCCCTGCCTCCTCGTCTTCGCTGTCGCTGCCCGTCACGTGGTCGTAGTCGGGCCCGGAAAGGAAGTCCCGCCCACAGGGCAAAAAGTCCCTCCCGCAAACGCTCCAGTCGCCGGCGTAGCGGTTACTCGGGGGGCTCTCGGGGCCGCCCCGACCGCGGGGCCGAGTCACTACCTCAGGAGCCGCCAGCGGCAAGTGCAGCGGCGGCTGTTGTTTGGGCCGCAAGTACGGGTCGAGGTCCGTAGCCTCCGGGGACCTGGGGGGATCTGCAGAGGGAGAGGGGGGGCTTGTGATGACAGGACATAGAGGCGGCAGCCAGGTCTCTGATTGGCTGTTTAGGTAACCAGCCAGATCACGATATCTCTGATGGACATGTTGGAAAGCAGCGTCAAGCCCGGATTGGCTGGATATGAACTGGTTGCTAAGGCAACCAGGCACTGGTTTACTCTGATGAGGAGGCGTGGCTTACTTGAAGCCTGAGAATCTGATTGGCTGCTGGGGGGGGCGCGGACTCACCTGGCCAGGCCTGCAGCAGGTAGTGCAGAACTTCGATGTGTCGCTTGAAGTCCACTGTGTTGGCAAGGCCCGGGCCAGAGCTGCGGCTGCGGGGCCTGCCGGGGTCCTGGCGCGCGGGCAGCAGCACGGGGCCGAAGCACACAGCCAGGTTCTGCGCGGTCATGCGGTTGTGGGTGTGGAAGGAAGAGACGAGGCGCAGGTGGTCCAGGAGAAGCGTCAGCGTGGCCTGGGGAAAGGGTTGGGAGGGCATGAGGGAGACTAAGGCAGCTCCGAATGGGAAAACTGAGGTTCAAGGTCTCACAGCTGGGAGATGACAGCTAAGACTTAACCATCAGGTATTAGTATTATGATTCCATTTTGCTGGAGGGTAGACCTAAGGTCACAGCTTTGGAATGACAAAGCTTGGACTTGAACCCATTTCTCTGTGTGTGTGGCAGGGTTGATATTAATCCCATTTTATAGATGAGGGTATTGAGGCACAAAGAGGGTCTGGACTTGTCCAGGATCCTACAGCCAGGAACTCCCTTGTGCATTTTTTAAAAAAATATATTTCTTTATTGATTTCAGAGAGGAAGGGAAGAGAGAGAGATAGAAACATCAATGATGAGAGAGAATCATTGATCGGCTGCCTCCTGCACGCCCCCTACTGGGGATCGAGCCTGCAACCCAGGCATGTGCCCTTGGCCAGAATCAAACCCGGGACCCTTCAGTCCGCAGGCGGAAGCTCTATCCACTGAGCCACGCCTGCCAGGGCCCTTGTGCATTTTTGATATATCCTGGCTGTGCTGCCTTGGGTAACTCACTCAACTGCTTTGGACCTCGCTTTCCACTTTTATGAAGAGGGGATCCCAATAGCACCTACTTAATGATGCCTCAAGCTCATGGCCATTACTGGCCCAGGCATGGGTGAAACGTTCTACTAATGTCAGCCCACTCCTTGTCCTACCCACCCCACCCATGCCCAACTCACCCTCTCGACATCTGGCAGGCAGCTGAGGAGCCCACGGGTACCCTCAGTGCTGGGGGGGGCCCTGCTCGGGGGCCCTCGAGCCATGGCTTCCAGCACCACTTGATAGAGGGGCTGGGTGATGAGTGGGGTGGGCAACTCCCGAAGATAATCCTTGAGGATGCCTGTGAACACAGGGCCCACTCTGGTCAGGGCAAGCCTGGCTTCTGGAGGGGCCAGCTGGGGCTGAGAGGAGGGAAGAGGAGGAGGACAGGTGCAGGAAGGCGAAAACAAGGCCATACAGAAGAGGTGAGGTCCCAGAGGGGCCACAGGGACTGCCATGAGGTGAGGGTGGAATGAGGAGCAGGCAGGGGAGGGAAGAGGCATGCTGACCAGTGATGACATTGATATCGGGGTACAGGTCCTCAGAGAGGCAGACTGCTGCACTGTCCCGCTCAAAGGCATCCCGAAGCTCTTTCTTCACAGCTGCTGAGCCACATAGTCGGTATAGCCCCACCACCTAGGTGTGGGAGCAGAGAGGGGATGTCTTTTTGCTGGGGCTACAGATTGATCAGGGCTCGGTGGGGTGGGGTCTGGAGTTCTGGGCCAGGGTAGCAGTAGGCTGAGAAGTTGGGGGCTAGCTGTAGCCTCATTGGCTGCCTTCCTGCTCCTCTGACACGTCTTGGGGTCCCTGCCTGGCCTGGACAGCCTGGATCTGTAAATCCTCTGCTTGTATCACTTGTCCTGGTACCCACATCCTTTGACTCAGTAACCTCTGACTCCTCCTCTTCAGTTCACTTGTCACCTCCTCTAGGATGCCTTCCCTGACTACCCAGCAGGTGAGGTCCTGCTCTGGGCTTTCCCAGCTTCTTCAGTCTTATCCCAGCCACAGTTTTATATTTGTATGTTATTATTGGAGTCATGTCTTTCTGTCCGGAGACTCTGAGCTCCAGAAGGGCTGGGATCCGGTGTCACTAATTGGGTGGATGACCCATAGGTTTGGGGCTGAGTGCCATGGTCTAGGGGGGCCTCCTGCCCTTGTCTAGGCTGGGATTGGAGCTAGGAGTATCCCAGGCAGGGTCGGGAGGAAGTCCTTGCCTCAGTATATTGGGGGTCCTGGGGAATGGGTCTGAGGTCTGGGAGCTAGTTGGGGTGTGGGATGAGGGGCTCACCCGCAGCCCTCGGCGCTCGATCTGCCCCACACACTTCTGAATGATCAGGGGCACCTGGCCCGGGGGCTGCTCCCTCTCCACCAGCAGCCGCAGGGGCAGCCCGAAGACACGGGGCTCAGCTGTGTGGGGTGCTTCCCGCTGCTCCGTCAGGGCCAGCTTGGCATACAGCAGCCCCTGAGGCTCCAGGCGCACAGCCAGCTGCTGGGCTTGGCACCCTAAAGACACAAGGGGACTTAAGTGGGGTCTGCCCTCACAGGCTCCTGTGCCCTGGCCTCCTACTCCAAGCTTAGTGCGCTGGGCACTCTGGGAGACGTGCTGAACCCTGTACCCCACCGATCCTCCCTCCCCTCCCCCGCAGCCAGGCATCCTACCTCGGAAAACCGTGGGCAGCAGCACAGTGCCCTGGGCGCAGGGCCGGTGCCTCCGCACACAAGGGTCCCACACCAGCACCAGGGCTCGCAGCAGCCGGGCAGCCTCGAGTTCCAGGTGGAAGGTGTGGTCCAGCCGCAGGAAGTCTGGCCCTCCGCGCAGCGGCCCGGTTCGGGCTCTGGCCACTCCATCCACCTGGAGCA
>NW_005368527.1:342262-343923 GCF_000412655.1 Myotis brandtii | reverse complement strand
AAGGCTTGTGCTCACCTTGTGGGGCCACGCCCTCTGGCTCAGCTAAGCCTGGCTGTGGCCCTGGGGTCTCAGGTGCGGGGTGCCTGGGGTCCTCCTCAGGGATGGGGTTGTACCAGATCTCGCCTGCAGGCTCCCCACTGCCAGGTGCCCCAGGCCCCAAACAGGCCTCCTCTGGGGGCTTGGCCCCGCCCAGTACCCATCTCCGGCTGCTGGGCTCCAGGCTCTGCAGGTAGGCCCCCCTCGAGGGACTTCGAGATGCCTCAGGGCTGGGGGGCCCCTCTGCTCCAGCCTGGGACCCTTCGAAGGCCTGGGGCTCTGGCTCTGGAGGGCTGGGCTCCAGGCGTTGGGCTGGGTGGCCTGTTGGAGAGCAAGGCAGTCAGGCGCAGGCCCTCATCCCCCAAAGAACAGCCCCAGCCCAGGCTCTTCCACAGCAGGGGCTGGGTGCTTGTTTGGAATGGGATTGGTTGCCAGTTTAGAGTCCACCCCGTCTTAGTCCCCGAGGTCCCCAACGTCCCTCTGCCTCTGGCCTCAGGGGTCCTCTGGTGGGACTCTGTGTTCCTGGCTCTGATTCTCCACCCTCTCATTAACCCTGGCCCCTGTCACTTCTCACTGGATGGCTTAGGGCAAGTCACTTCCCATCTCGGAGCCCCAGTGTGTCCTGTGACATGGAGGGATCTGATGCTCTTTCCAGGGGGGCTTCAGGGAGCTGGGCGTGGGGCGCACTTCCTAGGCCCCCATGTCATGGTCAAGCACACAGTGGCTGGCTTGCTCGGAAGACAGGAGCAGGCATGGCCTCGAAGACAGGAGCAGGCATGGCCTCGAGCACAGGGTTCTCCTTTCCCGCAGCACATCCCCCCCTCCCCCCAAGTCTGTCTTCCAATTCTGCCCCCACCGGGAGTGGGTCATCTCTCAGCCCAGACCAGAACCCCGGGTCAGTGCCTTGGCGCCTCCCCTTGCTCCATTCTTCCCTCTGACATCCAGGCTGTTTCCTGTGTGTGTTTGTGCGTGGGCACCAGTCCCATCTCTACTCTGGGAATCTTTGGGAAGGGCTGGTGGGGAGGTCCGATCCAGGAGTCATCTGGTCTCCCTCCTTTAACTCCTTCCTTCCTCGGACTTCCTGCCTGAGGCAGCTCCCATTTCTTTTAGGTCCCATCTTGCTTGCCTGCAGACTCCCTCCTCCCCTCCCCTCCGATTTCTACCCGGCTCTCTATTATGAGCATATTCCAAAGAGCTGTTTAAGTCACTTCACTAACCCTGGGCAAATTACCCAACTGCGGCGTGCCTCAGTTTCCCCATCTGTATCAAGGGGACAGCTGCCTGGGGCGGCTTAAGGTTGACGCAGCTGCAGTCACTGGTTAATAATAGGTGGGAGGGGTGAGGGGCGCTACTCGGACTGACGGCCAGGTCTCCCTCCTGCAGAAGTGCGCTCCCCGTCTCCTATCTCGGGTCTCCGGGGCTCAGAGTGCCCCTTGCCCTGACTGGGCTCAGCGTCCCAGCTCCCAGCTCCTCAGCGCCTCCACTCCCCAGGCGCACCGTATCGGCCCATTTCCTGTCAGGGGCGAGGCCCCCTCCCGGGCCTCCCAAGGAGTCCGCAGCGCTGGCATCCCGGGCTGGGCGCACATAACGGTCCGCGCCCCTCTCCCCCCAGCCCCTTCCTCCCA
>NW_005368527.1:330897-341932 GCF_000412655.1 Myotis brandtii | reverse complement strand
CGCCTCCCGCCCAGCGCCAGCAGGAAGCGCATTCCGGGAATGCTTGGCCCAAACTTTTTTTTTTTCCCTTCCCGCGGCCTGAGCGGGCGATGCTGGGAGTTGTAGTCACCCCGGCGGGAGGGGAGGGAAGGGGGGCTCTGGGCTACCTCCCTGGGCTCCAACTCCGATCTCTATCGGGCGCAGCCCGGGGCCCCAGTCCTCCCTCTTTCCCCCTCTCCCTTGGTGATCGCTCATTCTCTTGGTTTTATCTCCAAAACGCATCCTGCACGTGTCCTTTCTACTCCCCCCATATACTGCTCTAACCTGTTGCAAGCTCTTCTGTGGTCTCCTGGATGCCGCAGTGCCTCCCTCCTCCATCCAATTCTGTCCCCTCCTCAATTCCAGTTCCTACTGCTGTTTAACAAACAATCCCCAAACTCAGTGGCTTAAACAGCCATTGTATGATGCTCACAGACGTGGTGGGTCAGGGCAGAGTGGACATGGACTACCTCTGCCCCTTAGTTGGAAAGACTTTGAGGCAATCATCTGGAGGCATGTTCACTCACAGGTCTTGCAACTGATACCAGCTGTGGACCCGGGCACCTACAGGGGCCTCTCCTCCCAGGAGGTGTGCAGGCTTCTTACACAGCCATCCAGGGCTCCAAAAGTGAACAAGGCTGTCACTGTATTACCTTTCCTGGCCCACCCACCCTCGAGTATCACACTGTGCCACTTCTGGCACCAGATTCAAGGGGAAGGGACATAGACGCCATCTCTCAGTGGGTGATGTGTCAAGGTGACCTTGTGCAAGAGGATGTGGGGTGAGAGAGATTATTGGGGTGGTTTTGGAAAAGTTAACCCCTTATTCCTTCATTCCATTCTCCACACAGCACCCAGAGTTAAAAAGCTGAAATCAGATCATGGCACACTCCTGCTGAACAGTCTTCTTATGACTGCTCACCCACCTAGAATAAAATCCAGATCCAACAAAACTTCTGCCTTCATCTCCTTTGTTGTCCCCAGCACTCTCCTCAGCCTCCTCTCTGGGACTCCTTCACAAACGATTCCTGCCCCAGGCCCTTTGTACATGCAGTTTCCTCTGCCTCAGAAACCTTGGTGGTTCTTTTAAAAAAAAAATGCATTTTTATTGATTTCAGAGAAGAAGGGAGAGAGAGAGAGAGAAATATCAATGATGAGAGAGAATAATTGATCAGCTGCCTCCTACTTGCCCCCCCACTGGGGATTGAGCCCACAACCTGGGCATGTGCCATGACTGGGACTCGAACCATGACCTCCTAGTTCATAGGTTGGTGCGCAACTGCTGAACCAAGCTGGCCGGGCAAAATCTTGGTTCTTCTGAAGCTGTCTCTTTCATATCCTTTAGTTTCAATGGCACCTCCTTGGGAGGCCCTCCCTGACAACCTACCACCACCCAGTCATGATTACATCACTGTATTTCATTTCTTTGAATACTTGCTTCAGCTTAAACTTAATAGCACCAGTAGTTTGTTCTAGTTTATCTACGTCCTTGTTTAGACTGAAACTCCACCAGATGCGTAGCTGTCTATTTCACTGCTGAATGTTCAGGTAGGAGATCAGGTGCCAGGTGAGGAAGTTTTGGACAAGATGGGTGACTAGAAGGCCTGGACAGAGAAAGTGTGTTTGCTTATGGTGTCTCAAAGTAGATCTATGTGTTTATTCTACTTAGTGATCTTTGAGCTTCTTGGATGTGTAGATTCATATCTTTCATCAACGTTGGGAAGTTTTTGGCTATTATTTCTTCAACTATTCTTTCTGCCCCTTTCTACTCTATCTTTCTGGGAGACCCATTGTGTATATGTTGGTATGTTGGTAGTGTCTCACAAGTCTCTTAGCTCTGTGTATTTTCCTTGGATGTGTGTGTTTGGGAGGAATCAGGCTGAAGAGGGATGGGGTGCACCTCATCAGATCCCTGCCCAGATGTCTTTGAGGTAGCTGCTGATAGTGGGGAGAGTGGTTGGGGGTAAAGACAACACCTATTTACAAGTCTAAGGCAGGGGGTGTAGGACTAGGGTTCTCTTGGGGTACCCTAGGACCTCAGAGGAGCTGGAAGCCAATGTGGGGATGAGAGCAGCGCTTGACCCCACCCATATCACATCAAATAATTAAAAAGCAGCCATATCAATATTTATTATTTTTCTTGGTAAACCTTTTGGGAGGGTTTCTGTACTTTTTCTGTAGCTCATATAAATCAGCAATAAGGAATTCTTGATAAGTGAGAACAAATGACCTACAAACTATATAATGAAATCATAAATGCTAAACTTCACACTTTGTGATATTTGTACTATTACTCATCTGGATTTTGGTAGTTGCTATTTCGATTTTGGAGCCCGTTTGTGTGTGTGTGTGTGTGTGTGTGTGTGTGTGTGTGTGTGTGTGATTTCTTTCCCCCAAATGTTCTCACTGGCTGTAGACCTGATATGCTGTGCTTATGGTGACTGATGGATAATTCAGCCCCCAATATATATGCGGAATTTTGGAAAGAAGAAATGCAGGTAGAGGGGGGTGGCCAGGTTTGAGCAGAGCTTTGCACCTCTGTGGCAGACAATGGGATTTGGTGGATAAGTTAGCGAGCTCCCTCACTCCTCACGTGGGATGACTGAGGTATATGTTACACACTGACCACCAGCAGTGCCTATGGGATTGAGCTCCAGCTGCCCACAGTGGAAACTTGCATATCAATGTACTCTACCAACTTCATTCCCTTCCCAGTCTCACTTCTCCACCTCCCTTCCACCATTTCCTGGATCACTTCCCAAGTAAACGACTTGCACTTGAATCTTTATCTCTAGGTCTCCGTTTCCTCATTAGGTCAAGGAGAGAGGACTCAGAAGGAACCAACCCTACTGACGCCTTGAGGTCTGCAGACTCTCAGCCTTCAAAAATGAGAAAATAAATTTCTATTGTTTAAGCCACCCAGTCTGGGGTGTTTTGTTATGGCAGCTCTAGGGACCGGATACAGTGGCCAACCCCCAATGAGAAGCCTGGACACTAAGACTCAGGTAAGCTTCCCTGGTTGGCAGTGCATCACACATATCATTGCTGGGAGAATTAAGCACTGTCCTCACAACTCTACAGGAAGGACAACAGAAGCTTGTACCTGGTCTCTCCCGGACCCCATCCCATGTGCCTTTTATCTTTACTGATTTTAATCCATATTCTTTCCCTGTAATAAACTATGAGTATAACAACTTTGCTGAGTTCTGTGAGTCCTTCTAGTGAGGATGGTCTTGGGGATCTCCCACTGTGCAGGTTCACAGAAATGGTAGTGACTCCTCAAATCCCTGTGATGTATACACTTGGGAGTAAGAGCTCCCCCTCCAGGACCTTGGGTGCAAGTCTTACTGAGTCCTTCTTCATGCGTTGCCAGCAGCAGCTTTGTAGCCACTTACACCAGCTGATCTACCTTTTACCCCCCAGAACCCCCCATGGGGCAGGACTTGAGCTGTTCCAAGCTGCAGTGTGACTTTAGCCAAGTCACCCACCTGGGAGGCCAGCAGTGTCATGATGGAGAGAGGAGAGTTCAGGTTTTGGGGGTCACTCTAAACTGGACTGGAATCCCCTCCCAAATCCAGGGTGTGGCCTTGTGAGAGTCAGTTGCCCTCTCTGAGCTGTAGTGTTTGAATCTCCAAAAATTGCTTTGAATCACCCAACAAAATCCCATATGGAGAGAAAGAAGTATTATTGTACTCTAGCAACGGCCAGCATCACTCTGATCCTTCAGATTTACGTAAATAGGCTCAACCCCTTCCAACCCATCACTGAAATTTTGGAGAACCCCTAGATGATTATTTTCTCATGGTTACTGCTGAATTAAATAGTTCTACTGTGTGTTTGCTGTTCCTGCTTCTTTCCTTGATGTCACCAAGGCGACAAACTTTACTGAAAGTTGGGGAGTGGAGGAAGAATTTACATCACATACCACAGCAACTTAACCTTGGCATCTCTGTTCCAACCCAGCCTACCTCAGTCACCTCATCTGGCATCATACAGTCTTTTTATTATGCTGCCTCCTTATTCATTCTTTCATTCACTCAACAAATATATTTTGAGTGGCCACTGTACAAAGTGTGAGGGTATGGAGCTGGGCAAGGTAAACAAAACATGGTCTCAGCCCCCAGTTCTCAGTCAAGTGGGTGAAATAGACATTCACCAAAGAATCACACAACTGGCCTGTGTGGCTCAGTGGTTGAGCGTCAACCTATGAACCAGAGGTCATGGTTCGATTCCTGGTCAAGGCACATGCCTGGGTTTGAGGCTTGATCCCCAGTGGGGGGCGTGTAGGAGGCAGCGGATCAATGATTCTCTCTTATCACTGATGTTGCTCTCTCTCTCTCTTTCTCTTCCTCTCTGAAATCAATAAAAATAAAGAATCACACAAATGAATATAAAATCACTGATGTGGTGAGGAGAATGAGAGGATAGTGAATATATCAGGCACATGATGTAGCTGGGGCCGGGAGGGGGAGAGGAGAGTTTTCCTCAGGGAAGTGGGTTTGCATGGCATTAACTCTGGGAGGATGTGAGGAAGTGGGAGCAGTATATGCAAAGGGCCTGTGGCACCACCTTCAGAAGATGTATTTCTGCAGTATTTTTTACTTTCTTAAAAAAAAGTTACATGTCATATTTTATCACCACATTTTGGGAGAGAAGAGCACATAGAAGGTAGATATTAGTTGTGAATCTTTCTGAATCCTTTTGATGACTTCAATACATTTTTTCCCAATGGAACAGTAAAAAAAGGACAATATTTCATTACATGTAAAATGATACGATATTCAAGATTCAGTGTCTATAAGGTTTCATGGTGCTCAGCCACGCCCATTCCTTGATGTATTTTCTATGGTGCCTTCCACTCCGAGCAGCAGAGCTGAGTCATTGTGACCCATGACGCTGATGATAATTATTCTCTGGCCCTTTACAGAAAAAGTTTTCTGACTTCGGATCCATGGCTCACTAGCGGGTTGGTTCTATAGCACAGGCCCTCCAGCACATCCCTGCTTAACTCTATCATGGTCGCCTCTACCCTGTGGGCCAGTCGGGTGGTGAGGGCTGACCCCTGCCACCCGCCACAGCCCCCTGCACACCCCAGTCCCCTCTCACTGTGGGATGTTTCTCTGAGCAAGTGAGGCTTCGTCCCACCACGGGAACTTTGCATATGCTGTTCCTTTTCAAGGGCGGATTACACTTGAGGTGTGTGGAGCTGGGCCAGTTCACAGCTAGGATGTTTCTGAAAGGAGCTTTAGATCCATCTTGTAAAATGATACTATCGCCACCTGGTGGCCACTTCATCAAACTGTAGCTGCAATTTAAAAAAAAATATTTTTATTGATCCCAGAGAGGAAAGGAGAGGGAGAGAGAGATAGAAACATCACTGATAAGAGAGAATCATTGATTGGCTGCCTCCTGCACACCCTGTACTGGGGACTGAGCCTGCAACCTGGGCATGGGCTCCTAGCTGGAATCAAACCTGGGACCCTTCAGTCCACAGGCCAACATTCTATCCACTGAGCTAAACCGGCTAGGTTATGTAGCTGCAATTCTTTTTTAAAAAAAGATATTTTATTTATTTTTTTTAACAGAGAGGAAGGGAGAGGGATAGAGAGATAGAAACATCAATGAGAGAGAAACATCGATCAGCTGCCTCCTGCACACTCCCTACTGGGGATGTGCCCGCAACCAAGGTACATGCCATTGACCGGAATTGAACCTGGGACCCTTGAGTCCACAGGCTGACGCTCTATCCACTGAGCCAAACTGGTTAGGGCTGTAGCTGCAATTCTTAAGCATTTGGTGTCACTGTTGGCTCCCAGACCAAGGCAGGGGCTGAAAAAAAATCACCCCCCCAGATTTGGGTTTCCCATATCTCTGAACTGAGGGCCTATTTGGGTCCCAAATCTCTACAGCCCCCTTCTCACTCGCATCCATCCCTGTGATCCTCAAACTTGGAGGCTTATACAAAACCCCTGAGGTTGTTGCTAAAATTATGATTCCGCTCTGGCCCATGTGGGTGTGTGGCTCAGTTGGTCGGAGCATGGTCCATACACCAAGGGGTTGGATCACCGGTGCTGGCAGGGTGTGCAACCCGATCGATGTGATGTTTCTCTCTCACATCGACGTTTCTCTTTCTCTCCCTGTCTTTCTCTTTCCCTTTGTCTCTCTAAAATCAATTAAAAAAATATGATTCAGCGAGTGGTCTGCTATAGCGTCTGAGTCTTAATTTCTAGCGAGCTCCCATGATGCTGTTCCTTCTGATTCGTGACCTACATGAGTACCAGGCTTTTCCTATAGAAAATGGGTCAACAAACTCAGTAAAGGGCCAGATAGTAAATATTTTAGACTTTGCATGCCATAGGGCAGTGGTTTTAAACCTTGGCTGCATATTAGAATGACCTGGGAATCTTTTTAAAATCCTGATTTCTGGGTCTCATCCTCCGGAAATTCTGTTTCTTTGTTAATAATGTTGTGGCTCTGCCCCATAACAAAGAAACATAATTTCCAGAGGATGAGGCCCAGAAATCAGGATTTTAAGAAGATTCCCAGGTGATTCTAATGTGCAGCCAAGGTTGAGAACCACTGCCATAGGGTCTCTGTCAAAACTACTCAACTCTGGCCCCAGCCGGTTTGGCTCAGTGGATAGAGCGTCATTCCCGTCCAGGACACGTACTTCCGTTGCAGGCTCCATTAGCGCCCGGACATGTGTGTGTCTCACATAGATGCTTCTCTCTCTCTCTGTCTCCCCTTCTCCCTTCCACTCTCTTAAAAAAAATCAATGGAAAATTGTTCTTAGGTGAGGATTAACAAAAAAAGAAAAAAAGACTACTCCACTCTGCCTTGTACCTGCCAAGCAATCATAGATAATATATAAACAAATGGGCTTGGCTGTGTTATGGGTGCTCACATTAGACTTTTATATAATTTTGATCTGTCACAGGATAGTCTTTTTAAAATTTTCCCAACCATTTAAACATGTAGAAACCATTCTCAGCTCAAAGGCTGTGCCAAAACAGGCTCTCAGAGCCTTAGTTTGTAGCCCCTGGTCTAGGCACTGAATTCTAGACAATATTGTGTGTCATTAAGACCTGGGACTCTGAGGTGGATCCTCTGTATGAACCTTGGCTACCACTCATTAGCAGCTTCCCTTTTTCATAGTATTTTTTAACAATCCTTTGTATTTCTGTGGGGTCTGTTGTTATTTCTCCTCTTTCATTTCTGATTTTGTTTATTTGGGTCCTTTCTCTTTGTTTCTTAGTGAGCCTGGCTAGAGGTTCATCAATCTTGTTTATCCTTTCAAAGAACCAGCTCTTGGTTTTGTTGATCTAGCAACTTCCCTTTTTAAGCCGTGGTTTTGCCATCTGTACAAGAAGGAGTTACATTACCTACCTTGTAAGTGTTGCTGTTGAAAATTTGATGAGATGATGCATATAAAAGGCTTAGCCCCATGCCAGGTACATAATACATCTCAGCTGTTGGTGTCATTGTCGTAACACTAAGATCCAGGAAGTGAATTGACGCATTTAAATCCCTTATTGTTTTATCCAGTTGCAGCCCAGACTCCCATAACCAGAACACTTGGTAGGTCATGAACTTGAGAGGGTGTGTCTGGGCATGGTTTTTGCATGATGCCAGCCCTCCCTAAACTAACTGTATGCATTTTCCAGGGCCGAGTAACGAAGTACCATAAACTGGGTGAGTTACGCAGAGAAATTTATTCGATCACGGTCTGGAGGCCAGAAATCTGAGATCAAAGTGGGCAGGGTTGGATCCTTCTGGGCATGATGCCAGCCCTCCCTAAACTAACTGTATGCATTTGCCAGGGCCGAGTAATGAAGTACCATAAACTGGGTGACTTACGCAGAGAAATTTATTCTGTCACGGTCTGGAGGCCAGAAATCTGAGATCAAAGTTGGCAGGGTTGGATCCTTCTGGAGGCTCTGAGGGAGAATCTGCTCTATGCCTCTCCCCGGGCTTCTGGGGTCTGCTTGCAATTGTTGTCATTTCTTGACTTGTAGAAGCATCACCTGATCTCTCCCTTCATCTTCACATGGTGTTCTCCCTGTGTGGGTCCATATTATCCCTTCTTTTAAAAAATCTATTTTTATTAATTTCAGAGAGGAAGGAAAAGGGAGAGAGAGATAGAAACATCAATGATAAGAGAGAAGCATTGAATGGCTGCCTCCTGCATTGGGAATCGAGCCCACAACCTTCAGTCCATTAGGTCAATGCTCAACTACTGAGCCATGCCTGCCGGGCCAAATTCTCCCTTCTTATAGGACACCAGTAGTCATACTGGATCAGAACCCATGATCAAATTCTGAGGTCCTGGAGCTTAGACTTTGACACAGTTTTTTTTTGAGAACACAATTCATAACCTGAACTCTCCGGCATTCCAGGCCACCCCGTCTGCTTGTTGCTGATCATGCCTGTAGAATTATATTGGGTTTGGAGTCAGTTAAAGGACATCATGGGAAACACATGGATTCTGGAGCTCACCCAGGGCCTGTGTCCTCAAACTGTGGCCCATGGACTCCCCACATCAGCCGCCTGGAGAGTTTATGAAGAAGGCAGATTCTTTTAAAAAATATATTTATTGATTTCAGAGAGGAAGGGAGAGGGAGAGAGAGATAAAAACATCAATGATGAGAGAGAATCATTGATTTGCCTCCTGCGGAGAGAGAGATAGAAACATCAATGATAAGAGAGAAGCATTGAATGGCTGCCTCCTGCATTGGGAATCGAGCCCACAACCTTCAGTCCATAAGCTGATGCTCTATCCATTGAGCCAAACCAGCTAGGGCAAGAAGGCAGATTCTAAAGTCCAGTGTCAGCCCATTGAATCACAATCCCCTGAGCCCATGTCATGGTCTCCTCGGATCCAGTGTGCGGCTGGGAAAGCATGCATTGAAGGACTGTTGATGACAACAATCCCCACCCAAAGTCATGGCCACAAGGCCCTCAGTGATACCTGGTGGCTGCTGAAACCACTTACAAGAGAGATAACCTAATCAGATACTATCAAAATCCTTCCCCAAGTCACTAAGGAAGCAAGGCTAGGTAGCTGGCTTTATCAATATTAAAATGAGAGTAGCCAATCTTTTGTTTGACTAGTATTATCCATATAGCAATCCTATAAGGCGGATACCCCAGAGAGGGCTAATTGAAAGTCTTCCCTGATACTGTGATCTTCACGGGGACGATAAAACCAGGGAAAATGCATACCTCTCCCTTTGGATTCCTGTAGCTTTTTATTCATCTCTTTGTGATGCATTGGTCATATTGTAATGATTTATTTACATGTCTCCATCCCCCACTAGATCTGGACACCTTGAGTGCATCTCATTCTCCCCAGCACCCTACTGTGGTCCTGGAACACAGTAGGTGCTCAATACCTGTTCTGCCCTAGGACTGAGAGGAGGTTGTTCTGCTGAGGAACTTCCTCAGGGCTGCCTTTATGTCCTTGTTCCTTAGACTGTAGATAAATGGGTTCAGCATGGGGATGACCACCCCGCACATCAGGGCAGCTGCCTTGTCCTTCTGGGAGGAGGTGAGAGATGCGGGATGCAAGTACACGGCGAAGATGGTGCCATAGAACAGTGACACCACGGTGAGGTGGGAGCCACAAGTGGAGAAGGCCTTCCATTTGCCCTGAGCAGAAGGGATCTTGAAGACCGCCCGGAAGATGCAGGTGTAAGAGAGGAGAATGCATGAGAGCGGGCTGATGCCCATGAGAATGCCAAAAGCAAAGATCACCAGCTCATTGGTGTGGGTGTTGGAGCAGGAGAGCTTCAGCAGGGGTATGAGGTCACAGAAGAAGTGGGGGATTTCAGAGCCTGCGCAGAAGGTCAGCTGAGCCATGAGGCAGGTGTGCACGAGTGACTGGAGGTTGGTGACCAGCCACGGCCCACCGACCAGCAGCCCACAGACACGGGGGCTCATGATGACCAAGTAGCGCAGAGGGTAGACAATGGCCACAAACCGGTCAATGGCCATCGTTGCCAGGAGGAAGCTGTCCATGGTCCCGAACAGGTGGAAGGCATACATCTGGACAAGGCAGCCGGCGAAAGGGATGGCTCGGCTCTGGGACCAGAGGTTTGCCAGCATCTTGGGGACAGTGGTAGATGAGAAGAAGGCATCGACGAGGGACAGGTTGGAGAGGAAGAAGTACATGGGCGTGTGGAGGTGGGAGTCTGAGACGATGGCCAGGATGATGAGCAGGTTCCCAAAGACAGTGATCAGGTACATGGAGAGGAACAGCCCAAACAGGAGGGCACGATACTCTGGCTTTTCTGAGAGTCCCAGGAGAAGGAATTCTGAGACGACTGTTTGATTTTCTGGTTCCATGAGCTGTCTTTGTCTACTGAAAAAAAAAAGGGGTGGGGGGTGGGTGGGAGAGGGAAGCAACATAAGCTGGGAGTCAGAGATGCAGGCCTAGTCCCGGTTCTCCACTGAGATCTGTAGGATTCTGTGAAAGTCCATGGGATCCTTACAGCAAATCTCTTTGTTCTGCTACCTTCAGTGGATTTCTGTTTCCCCAAATTAAACCACCCATGCCTGAGATAGTCTGTATCTCAAAGACCTGAGTGGTTTAAAGACAACTTGCATATTTTTCATAAACATCTCTGTGTCTCTTCAGAAGAGCAAAGATTTGTAAAAACAAAACAAAGTGGAACCAAACCTAAACTAACACAGTTTTATTTTTTTTTAGATTTAAAAAAATGTTTATTGATTTTAGAGAGAGAGGAAGGGAGAAGGATAGAGAAACAGAGACATGGATGAGAGAGAAACATCTATCAGCTGCCTCCTGCATGCCCCCTACTGGGGATTGAGCCTGAAACCTGGGCATGTGCCATGACAGGGAATCAAACCTGTAACCTCTTGGTTCATGGGTCAGTGCTCAACCACTGAGCCACACCGGCCAGGCAGCAATTGTTTTTAATGATGCCTTTGTATCAAGTCTTTCCAAAGCATTCAACTTGTGTTTCATAAAACCACATTTTCCCCTCCCTCCCTCCCT
>NW_005368527.1:324994-330182 GCF_000412655.1 Myotis brandtii | reverse complement strand
CCTCCTGGTTCGTAGGTTGATGCTCAACCACTGAGCCACCCAGGCCAGGCTAACCAGATTTTTTACAGAAAAAAAAAATAACACATGGAGTTTTAAAACCAATGGCTTTAAATATATGTTTTGGAAATATATTTGCCATCAGCAATAGCTTTGCAAGACAAGAAATTTTATATTTTCTCATGTTCTACATAGACTGTCACTATCAACTGACACAGCTTTGCACTCTCAGTAAAACAACTGTTAAAAAAGTTTGTTCAAGCCCTAGCTGGTTTGGCTCAGTGGATAGAGCATCGGCCTGTGGACTGAAGGGTCCCGGGTTTGATCCGGTCAGGGGCACATTCCCAGGTTGTGGGCTCGATCCCCAGTAGGGAAAGTGCAGGAGGCAGCTGATCAATGATTCTCTCTCATCATTGATGCTTCTGTCTCTCTCTCCCTCTCCCTTCCTCTCTGAAATCAATTAAAAATATATAAAAAAAAGTTTGTTCAAATTGAAAACTCTGAGACACAGCCCAGACTGTTCAAAGGTAAGCCGTTTTTATAAAAAATGACAAAGGTGTGAGCAAATGCCTAATTGATAGAGAATAAAGTGTGCTACGTGCTTAGCCCTGTAGTTGATATGATGACAGGAAAAGGGAGTTTATAAAATAGCATTCTGCTATAAACTAATATGAAAATAACGATGAATTGCTAAAGCAATGAATATGGGAGAGCATGATTTAACGAAATGCAAACACATAGGTATGTTCTTACCATATTCTCATTTACCCATTTTAAATTGTGATGACCCTGATTGTATTTCCCCATCCATTTAGGAAGGGATATGGAGCTCATCCTAGGCCATCTATACTAATAAAAGGGTAATATGCTAATTAGACAGGGAGACCTTCCAGAAGACCTTCCAGTCCTCCTTCCGGACAAAGCCATGGCTGGGAGGGCTGAGGCAAGCTGCCAAGGCTGGGAGGGCCCATGGTAGAGCCGGATGGGCAGGGCCTCCGTCTGTGCAGCATTGATCACAGAGCCCTGGTGGGGTGGGCAGGGCAGGTAGGGCCTCCCATGGGCAGTGATTGATCACAGGGTGGGCACCTCCCATGGGCAGTGATTGATCACAGGGCGGGCAGGGCCTCCATGTGGGCGGGGATTAATGGCAGAGCCCAGGCCAGGTGGGAAACGCCTGCCTCTGCTCTGCCATTGATCACAGAGCCCCAGCAGGGTGGCCAGAGCCTCCCTCTATGCATCATTGGTCACAGAGCCCTGGCAGTGTGGGCAATGGGGGAAAGTTGGAGGTGACCAGGCCAGCAGGGTGGGAGCAGTTGGGGGTGATCAGGCTGGGGGATGGGGGGAAGTTGAGGGCAAGCAGGCTGGTGGGAGGGGCAGTTGGGGTCAATCAGGCCAGTAGGGGTGACATTTGGGGTTGAACAGGCCAGCAGGGGGGGCAGTTGGGGGTGATTAGGCTGGCAAGGGGGGAAAGTTGGGGGCAAGCAGGCCGGCAGGCAGAGTGGTTAGGGGCGATCAGGCAGGCAGGCAGGTGAGCGGTTAGGAGCCAGCGGTCCCGGATTACGAGAGGGATGTCCAACTGCCAGTTTAGGCCCGATCCCTGTAAAACGGCAGTCGGACATACCTCGAGGGGTCCCACATTAGAGAGGGTGCAGGCTGGGCTGAGGGACAGCCCTCCCCCCAGCACAGATTTCATGCACCTGGCCACTAGTATATATATAAAAGAAAGAAGTGTCAAAACAGGGGCTTTCAGGAAGATTAGCAGAACGATCTTCTCTTTGGTAACTGCAAGAGATCTCCAGCAAAGCCTTATGTTACTACTTAAGAATTTTTGGAGTTGGGTTTGAGGATTTTGTCAGGTGACACTAAGGTTTCTCTGGGCTGCCTACACCTTGTGAGCAGTCCTCGGTTGGTGACATGAAGTCCTGGGTTGCACTAGGGCAGTGGTTCTCAAACTTGAGCGTGCATCAGTGTCACCTAGAGGGCTGGCTAAGACAGGTAGCTGGACCAATGCCTCAGAGTACCTGGGGAGGTGCTTGAGATTCAGCACTTCTAGGAAGTTCCCAGGGGTTGCTGATGCTGGCATGGGGACCACTCTTGGAGAACCTCACATTAGAGAAAGCAGGTTTGCAGTGTCTCTCCCATTTGTGCAGGTGTCTGCCAACCACAGACACTAAATGCCCTTCCCCCACCCCGACCTTGTACAGAGGCCTGCCCTCTGTGCCTTTGTCCACTCAGCAGGTATGGTATTGAACTCAGTCATTTCTCTCTTTCTCTCTGGCCATCCAGGAAGGAAAAGGAGTCCTCTTCCCCAATCCCATCCAGTTCACTCCCCTTCTCCATCATTCACTGACTTACCAGTATGGTGTCACCAAGGGGACGGTCTCGCAGGCCTCCTTCTCCACTGGCTGCCAGAGGATCCCGAGGTCAGCACTAAGCTCGCAAAAAGGACAGGGGGCGACCACTCCGCTGTGATGGCTGGGGCCAATCTGATGTCTGTGAGCGAAAAGCATGTGTCCCACCCCCCAGCCTGGGGCAGGTTAGCAGGGAGTCAGGGACACAGCAAGGTATTTACTGTTGGGGTCTCTTGGGGTCTCCAATCCCAGGGCTCCTTGTTAAGAAGGAAGATGCTAATTATTTTGTTTCTACTCAAGTCACTAGGGGTTCACGCTCATGAAGACACCCTCCTAGTGTTCCCCCCCAGCTCAGACGGAGACCATGGCAGGCCCCAGGCAGGGTGGTCTGGAGGTCCAAGTGCACTCAGATGTCTGCATTCCAGATGTTCTTTCATTCGTTCCATCACAATGGAAAATCCACGAGGAAAGGGAATTTATACTGTTGGGTTCACCAATGAGATCTCCTGGAAAGTGATAAACAATCAATAAATGTATGTTGAGTGAATGAATTTATCAAGTGTTTCTTGGTCACCGGCCATAGGTCAGGTGCTGTGCTTGGCCCTGAGGGTTTGAACCATGTTCTTGTTAAAATTACCTTCCTGTCAGTGACACAAAAGGGCTCAGTCTTTATTAACCTATTGTAGTCCCTACCAAACCCGCTTTGCATGGGAATGAGGAAATCTCTCTTCTGCTTTTGCCCACCAATTTTGATGGGTTTTATTCTTTGCCGTTGGGGTGCCCACATCATGACTCTCATTTCTGTTTCCCCAGGAAGCCTCTGTATCTTCTAGAATCCTTCTATTTTTTACCTTCCCCTCCATTAGCTCCCCCCACAAGTTTTTTGTTTTTTTAAAATTGAATGTATTGGAGTGATGTTGGTTTGCAAAACCATACATGTTTCAAGTGTACAACTCAATACAACATCATCTGCCCACCGCATCATGCGCCCCTCACCCCAAGCAAAGTCTCTTTCTGTCCCCATTCGCCCACCTCCACCTACTCCCATTCCCTTTCCCTCTGGCTGTTACTACACTGTGCCCGTGTCTATGTGTTTTGTATATATGTCTTTTGTTTAATCCCTTCACCTTCTTTTATACTGTCTACCCTCCTACCTCCCCTCTGACGGCTGTATCCATGTATCCATGTCTCTGTTTCTATTTTGTTAGTTTATTTTGTTCATTAGATTTCACATATAAGTGAGATCATATTGTATTTGTCTTCCTCTCACTGGCTTATATCACTTAGCATAATAAATCCAGGTCCATCCATGCTATCACAAAAGGTAAAATTTCCTTCGTTTTTACTTTTTGATGTCTTGAAAATTTCACTTTTAAAAATGTGTAATATTGACGTTGGTTAAGAAAGGATTCATGCCATGAAATAATGAAATGCCATCCCCCAACTTAGGCACCCCTAACCCTCCAGTTCTTAGCAATCTTTGCCCATTTCCCTTTCCATTTGTTGATCTTTTTCTTATTAATTTCTAGGAGCTCTTTATATATGAGGTGAATTAGCCTCAATGGTTAATCCCTGTTAATTGTTTCTTATGTAACCTTCCAGAATCTCTACACACACACACACACACACACACACACACACACACACACACACATTTATTCTCCACTCCCTTTTGTACATAAAAGTAGCATACCATAATACTGTTCTACACCTTAATTTAGCTTGGTGATATTTTAATATCCTTAATATTTTTAAAATATATTTTATTGATTTTTTACAGAGAGAAAGGGAGAGAGATAGAGAGTTAGAAACATCGATGAGAGAGAGACATCGATCAGACACCTCCTGCACACGCCCCACTGGGGATGTGCCCGCAACCAAGGTACATGCCTTTGACCGGAATCGAACCTGGGACCTTTGCATCCGCAGGCCGACGCTCTATTCACTGAGCCAAACTGGTTAGGGCTATCCTTAATATTTTTAAAGCTCCTTATTTTTCATTGAACAAATGGTACCATAATCCACGTAATTAATTTTCTATTGATGGTGCCATAATTTGTGCAACCAATTTTCTATTGATGAGTGTTTCCAGTCTTTGCTAAAATGAATACTTTGTACACATATTATTTCACACTATAGTTTTGTCACTTCCAAAATGTTATATTAATGGAATCATACAGTATGTATGTTTTTGACAATACTTGTCTTTTTTCACTCAGCATCATATTCTCGAGACCCATCTGAGTAGTGTTGCATATATTAATAGTTCATTCCTTTTTATGGCTGAGTAGTATCCATGGTATGAATGAACCATAATGTGTTTATCCAGCCATTCATTGAAGGTTGTTTTCAGTTTTGGCTATCCTATATAATAAAAGCCTAGCATGCAAATTGACCAAACGGCAGAATGACTGGTCACTATGATGCACACTGACCAGGAGCTGCCCCCAGCTCAACACAGGAGCTGCCCCCAGCCCGTAGGCCCCAGGCCAGCCGAGGTGGGTGCCAGAGGGGGTCCCCCTACCCCGATCGCCCCGCCGGTCGCCCCACAGATCAGCCCTGATCGCTGGCCAGGCCTAGGGACCCTACCCATGCATGAATTTCATGCACCGGGCCTCTAGTTGAAAATAAAGCTGCTATGGACATTTGTGTGTAGTTTTTTTGCATGGACATACATTTTCATACCTTTAGGAGTATGAATTCTGGGTTATATGTAAAGGGTATTTTTCACTTCATAAGAAACTATTTATATAATAGAATATACAAAAATTCTTATATGTTTATAAGAAACTATATATAAAACTATATTTATTCTCCTCTCTCTCTCTCTCTCTCTCTCT
>NW_005368527.1:318999-324416 GCF_000412655.1 Myotis brandtii | reverse complement strand
ATCAGCTGCCTCCTGCACACTCCCCACTGGGGATGTGCCCGCAACCAAGGTACATGCCCTTGACCGGAATCGAACCTGGGACCCTTGAGTCCGCAGGCTGATGCTCTATCCGCTGAGCCAAACCGGTTAGGGCTCATTGGACCTCTTTCTATGGTAATGTACATTTTCCTCTGTATATGGCTGTGATCTCTGGGAACGTTGGGAGGGAAAAGAGTATAGTGGTTAAATTCAGACAAGCCTTAGTGCTGGGGTCCAGCCCCAGCGGGTCCAAGGGTTCCCCAAGGTATGGACGGAGTCTGCGAAGAATGAATGACACAGAGGCAGTGTTCAGGTGATCATCATAGCCAGGTTCCTTCTTTTATTGTCATCTAACATCTGTATTTATACTATTTGGTCCCAATCCTATCCATTCTATACAAAAGGCCAGGGGGCTTCCCAACTCCATTCAAAGGTTACTCTATTGTTCCACTAAGCTACAAGGAAGTAACTGAAGGCGGTCACTCCAAGCAAAGATCAAAGCGACCAACCACCCCTCTGACACTCAGTTAAAGGGTTTACTGATAAAAATCCTCACCTGGGGAAACAACCTTTCTTCTCCTAGCCAGGTTCCTTCCCCTATTGTCCTCTTACATCTGCATTTATCTTATTTGATCTTAATCCCATCCATTCTATTCCAAAGGCTAGGGCATTTCTCATCTCCATTTCAAGGTTACTTGAAACATCCCTGCAGAGACTGCCTCAAGCAGCCAGGGTGGATCGGGGCTTCCAGCACCTTAGCTCTCCCACTTTGCAGCTGTGACATACTTTGGAAGTGAGTAAATACAACGGAGCCTTCCTTTCCTCACCTGAGACAGGAGGATGGCACTATTACTCGCCTCACAGGCAGGTTGTGAGGCTTAAATGGCACAGTGCGTGTAGAGCTCATAGGGCAGCTACTGCACACAGCAAACACTCAGTAAAAGTGCCTGTGGTTATGTCACGGTAGCTCCTTTGAATGCTGGCTCCTAGAGCTCAGCGGGCTTGCATGTGTTTCCAGCCCCTGGGATGTTCCCCCGGAGCAAAGCTGACAGTGTCTCATTCCCAAAGTCACAGCCCTTAGTCAGATCGAGCCAAGAGGGACTGAAGTCCAGCTGGGGGAAAAAGGGAAGGGAAAGGCTATTCTGACCAGTCTGATGAACTGTGGCCAGTTCTATAGTCAGCAAGGAATTGATTCACTTGAGGCAAAGCAGAAAGTTTCAGATGGTGCCACACCTTAATGCGGGTTGTTGTGACTGATCCACATTGAGGAGCACTGAGCAAGCTGTCCTGGGCTCTCCTGCAGGTGGCAGGCGCACCTCACTGTGCAGAGCTGGCCAATCGCCTGTGCCTCCAACTCAGTACGTTTGCAGCTCTGGGCTTCTAGAGGCTGATGATTCCTCAGAGGAGATGCTAGGCCATTGCAGCACCCGGACACAGACAGTTAAGGATTTGTTGCTGTAATTGGGCATCTCTAGGCTTCCTCATCGACAGCAGTGGGCCCAGCAGGGAGAGCTCTGGCTTTGTAAACAGACCACATTAGATAATCCTTGTTACCTACACGGTGCAGGAATGTAGCACATGATGTCACCTCTGAGTCTCTTTCCTTATCTGTGAAAAGGACTGATAACCATCGCTGTCTTCTCTCAGGATTGTTTCTGTGCACCCTTCAACCTTTCAAGTCTTGATCCTTTGTCCTGACCGAGTATCCAGTACACTCTTAGCACATCCCACTCAGGACAGCCCGGCCCTGTAGTGAATCTGCTCAAGGGAGAAGACAGGCATAGAAGCCAAAACACTCCATTACAATAAAGTAAGTGTTATAACTGAGTAAGAGTGACGAGGAGAAGACATTGGGTCTGGTCGCTGCTGTATTCGCAGCTCCTGGAGGAATGTCAGTGCTCAACTGATATTTGTGGGATGAAAACAAATGAGTGAACAGAGTTCGGTAATGGAGGAAGGAGCAACTGGTATGACCTGAAAGGGCCAGGGACGCGTCACAGAAGGGGTGGTGAGAGCCAGCACTTGAAGGAGAAGGGAGTGTTTGTGAGTATGTTTGTGTGTGTGTATTGTGTGGGCACATGTGCATGTGTGTATATGAGTGCACATGTGTTTGTGAATGTGCACATACATGCGTATGTGTATTCTGCGGGCTTAGGTACATGTATATTACTGTCCTAGGCCTGCCAAAACAAGTTACAACAGACTGGGTGGCTTAAACAACAGAAATCTATTTTCTCAAGTTCTGGAGGCTGAAAGTGTGAGACGGAGGTGTTGACATGTTTGGTTTCTTTGGCAATGTCTCTCCTTGGCTTGTAGATACTGTCTTCTCCTGTGTCCTCACAAGGTCTCTCTGTGTGTGTTCTAAACTCTTCTTCTTATAAGATTGACAGTTATATTGGATTAGGGCCCACCCTAGGGCCTCATTTTACCATAATTACCTTTTTAAATATCTCGTCTCCAAATTCAGTCACTTTCTGAGACCCTCGGGGTTAGGACTTTAACATATGAATTTTGGGAGGACACAATGCAGTCCAAAGCAGTGTGCTCAGGAGTATATAAATGTGAATGTGTACTTATGTGTGCAGGTATATGTGTGCATGCATATAAATGTGTACACGTGTGTACTTATGTGTGTATGTGTATTGTGTGGACATATGTATAATGGTATATATATGAGAGTATATGCCTGTATGCGAATGTGTACAGCTGTGTGTGTCTGTATGTGTCAGAACATTCCAGGCAGAGAAAACAGAATGTGTGAAAAATAATGCTGCATTTGAAGAGTCTTGCACAGTATAGTTTTCTTCTATTCTTGGCCCATATGCATATTTATTTGTGCTTAGTTGGAAATGCATGGGAGATATCATTTTCCTCTGAGCTTTCCTCTACCCAATATTCTATGATCACTCTCCCCTCTATTGCCACACATTCTTCATAAATGCCACTTCAATGGCTGCTTAATATTCCATGGAGTGCAGAAATCATGGTTTACTTAACCTTTTTTGTTTTGTTATTCCTCACCCAAGGATATTTTTTTCCATGTTAGAGAAAGTGGAAGGGAGGGAGGGGAACACACACACACACACACACACACACACACACACACACAGACATTGATGTGAGAGAGACACATCAATTGGTTGCCTCCTGCACACTCCCCAACCAGGGCTGGGGATTGAACCTACAACCCAGGTACCTGCCCTTGACCTGGAATCAATCTGGTAACACTCTAACCACTGAGCCACTGACCAGGGCTACCTAACCTCTTGGTTGCTTTGAAAATTGTAGATAAGGCTGAATTAACCACTTACATTTTTTAAAAAAAAATATTTTATTGATTTTTTACAGAGAGGAAGGGAGAGGGATAGAGAGTTAGAAACATCGATCAGCTGCCTCCTGCATACCCCCTACTGGGGATATGCCTGCAACCAAGGTACATGCCCTTGACCGGAATCGAACCTGGGACCCTTCAGTTGGCAGGCCGATGCTCTATCCACTGAGCCAAACCGGTTAGGGGGGTATCTTGTTCTTTTCATTGCAATGGTGTATTAAAATGCCATTCGTTTCTGGAGGTTAATTTTGTATCTTGCTACACTGCTGAATTTTTCTCCATTGTATTTAGCACTACTAAAAATAATGTTATATGATAAAAATCATATTATTGTGTCATTTATTATTTTATTGACAGTCTTCCCACCAGAATGTAGGTTCCATGAGATGAGGGGCTTTGTCAATCACACTATTCTTGTTGTATTGCAAATCAGTGAGCTAGACAAGACACCTTAATGATCCAATTAGTTAGGAGTCATCTTTATTACGTGCAGGTTCAGAGCAGATTACCTCTGTCAAATTCTGAACAAACACAGGAAGGAGTATTTCCTTTTTATATCCTTTTAGTCCTTTGTGTAAGTTATTTTTTGCAGACAGCTTGTAACCTTGAGTACATATCATATCTAGCAAACACCTGTCATATCTATACAGACAACTTGTAACCTTGAGTACATGTCATATCTATACAGACACCTGGCATCAGTATCAGCGTATCAGTCCCTTATGTTAGATGGCTAGCTTGCAAGGTCAGACAATTAAGTTTATCTCTTCTTTTATTCAAACTAAAACAGTTATTTTACAGAATAAGAGACTATCTAAGAATAACAGAGTAGTTCAAACAGCAGTTTTCCAAAGGAGGGATTACTATGCTTCATCCCCAGTATCTAGGACAGTATTTGGCATTTGACAAGGTTTGATATATTATTTCAGTGTAATGAATGAGTGAACACACCTATCAAAATAAAAATGCTTGTATCTTTGACTTAGCAATTCTGTTCTCAGAGAAATGTTTATATGTGTGCACATGGAGGCATACAGCAGGACACTGGTCATGGTATTGAGAGGCAGTATGTGGAACTCATATTGGTGATACATTGAGATAACTTTGGTGGTTCAGATGTGAACATTTAACATTTTTATTGCATATGTTTATTTATATGCTTATTTCCTATTTATGGCAAGTGATACTATTATAATAGGTAACCGTTTCATTTTTAAAATAACAATTTTACTGATATATAATTCATGCACCATAAAATTCACCCTTTGAAAGTATACAACTCAATGGTCTTAGGTATATTCAAAGAGCTGTGCAACTGTCACCAGTATTCAATTTTAGAACTTGTTCATCACCCCAAAAGGAAACCCCATACCCATTAAGCAGTCACTCTCCATTTCTCCCTCCCTCTCACCCCTCCAACCACTAATATGCTTCCAGTCTCAATGATTGACCTCTGGATTGACCTCTGCTGAACATTGATCCCAGGCACCTCTGGCGGACACCACAGAGGTGCTATTAGACAGCCCCCTGAGTTCGAGGGAAAGGGCTGTCCCCACCTCGGTTCCTGTCATGCTTGTAGGAATGAATGCAAACAAGTGACTCCAGATCATTGCTTTGTGTTAAAGTGAACGTATTAAAAAACTAAAGTGTGCACATTTATTAAAAGAGCAACACAAGCACATCCATCACCTGGCTTATGAAGCGCAGGTGGGCTCTCCGCTAATCTGAAGAGTGAGTTGGGTGGGGGTTCTCGGCGTTATAAAACCTCCTGTCTAAAAAAATTCCTCTGCTAGATATTCTGGTATAGATGAACTCTGAAGGTCTCTCCCCTTTTATCTGTAATGGTTTCCAGGAATTTATGAGAAGCACCTGGCAATGAAATCCTGAGACTGTGGGCTTCTCTGTCCAGCGGTTCTCAACCTGTGGGTCACGACCCCTTTGGCGGTCGAACGACCCTTTCACGGGGGTCGCCTAAGACCATCCTGCATATCAGATATTTACATGACGATTCATAACAGTAGCAACATTACAGTTATGAAGTAGCAACGAAAATAATTTTATGGTTGGG
>NW_005368527.1:300421-318926 GCF_000412655.1 Myotis brandtii | reverse complement strand
CTGGTAAACAGTGGGACGAGCTAAGATTTCGCTCTTCCTTCCCCCTCCTCCCTCCTCCCTCCTCCCTCCTCTCTGCTATCGTATAGTTGGTTTCAGGGTGATTTAAATTATGTATTTCCAGTTGCATTAAGGTTACTCCTTGTCTCCCTCCTCCCTCCCCCTCCTCTCCTGCATTTTTTTGTGAGGGGAGGTTTTAACCCTTTGTTCTCAAGACAAGGCCCTGCTACAAGTGGCCGGCAAAGCCTTTGGGCTTTAACTTTCTTCTTTCAATTTCCCTATTCCAGTAGTCCCAGGATTTTCCTAAATTTTCATTATCCTACAATAATTTCATAGAAAATGTGTTTCCCCCCCACTTAGCATGTTTTCAAAGTTCATCCATGCTGCAGCTCATATTAGCTTTCATTTCTTCTTAATTGCAAATACTATTGCATTGTATGGGTAATTGCCATGTTCATAGTGTCCTTTTCAATAAAAAATAAAACTGCTTTAAAGAAAAATACCAATGAAATGATAATATAATGATATGTAGATATGGATGAAGGCAGCATGCAGAAGGCCAAAATTTGGGAAAATGTAATATAGAAACCCCGTTTGGATTCATGTACAGTCAACATGAACAACCAGGGGTGTGTCTTCTGAGTGGGCAAACATTCTTTTAATTTTGTGGTTTAAGTGGGTGGCCCATTCATTCAGTATTCCCACCAATGCTGGTTTCACCCACTTCTCCAGAGGAGGAAAATGTTGGGTGTGGCCAGGAAATGCTCAATATCTGTTCCCTAGTCTCTCCCAACCCTCCCCTCTCCTCAACCTGCCCAAAGGAATAGGTGTGTTGCCTTAAAGAGTGAAACCCGCCCAGGATGGTGTAGAGTGGCTGAATGATACTTCATCTGGACACAGTAGCGTTCTAGCCCCAAGCACCGGGGGAAGAATCTCCCTTCTCAAGTTAAGTCTAATATCAAAACTTAACACGATCTCACTTATATGTGAAATCTAAAACAAAGCACACAAAACAAAATAAAAACAAAAACAACACCCTGCCCCAAACTCAATGAGATCAGCTTTGTGGTTACCACGGGTGGAGTTGGGTGTGGGAGAATTGGAGGGAGGTAGTGGAAAGGTACACACTTTCAGTTATACGATAAATAAGTTCTAGGCTGTAGTGTATAGCATAGTGACTATAGTGAACAGTGCTGTATGGGATATTTGAAAGTTGCTAAGAGAGTGGATCCTAAGAATTCTCATGACAAGAAAAATACCTCTTTTTTTTTGGTATGTATATGAGATTATAGATGTTAGATAAACTTATTGTGGTAATTATTTCACAATATACGTAAGTCAAATTATTATGCTGTACACCTAAACTTCCACAATGCTGAGTGTCAAGTATATTTCAATAAACCTGGAAAAATGTTGAAATGCTAAAATGAATTAGCATTGATTTGTATCACGCCTGAGAAATTACATTATATTCTAATAGCAACAGATTAAACCTGACACTCATTTACATAGATTAGATACTACTGTATAGGTCTACTTCCTTTATTTTAAAGCCAATGGTGATTACACCTGTAGCCCTCAGGGTGAAGTCAGGGAAACAAAGACTACCCAGTTACTATATTTCTTTGTTTTAAATAAACTCTTTATTTTGTAATACTTTTAGATTTACAGAAAAGTTGTAACAACAATACAGAAAGTTCCTGCTCTATTCCTTTGTTGTTAACATCTTACTTAACCAGGTACATATTAGTATATTAAAACTCACATTGACACAGAACTACTTAGCTAAACTCTCAAATTCAGAGTTCATCAATTTACCCACAAATGTCCCTTTTCTGTTCCAGGATCCAGCGTAGGATATCATGTTGCATTTAGTAATGTTTTTTAAAAAAATATTTTTATTAATTTCAGAGAGCAAGGGAGAGGAAGAGAGATAGAAATATCAATGATGAGAGGAAATCATTGACCGGCTGCCTCCCGCATGCCCCTACTGGGGACCCAGCTCGCAACCCGAGCATGTGCCCTTGGTGGGAATCAAACCCGGGACCTTTCAGTCTGCAGGCCGATGCTCTATATACACTGAGCCAAACTGGCTAGGGCAGTAATTTTTTTTTTTTTTGTCTCCTCTAATCTATGACAGTTTCTCTGTTTTGTCTTTGTATCTCATGACTTTGACAGTTTTAAAGAGTACTGGTCCCCTATTACAGTGTTCCTGTAATACAAAAAACCAATGAATTATTACAGGTTTGTTTGATGTTTCCTCATTGTTAATCCAGGTTTGTTTGATGTTTCCTCATTGTTAGAATGGGGCTATGGAATCTTGGGAAGAAAGCATCCCAGGTAGTTATTTTTTAAAAACTAAATGTTTAGCCTTTACCAGTTTTTCTATCATTGCCCTCTTTCTGTTCCACGCTCCAATCCCGGGTACCGCATTGGGTTGGATTGTCACATCTCCCTGTCCCCTTCATTTTGGGTTAATTTCTCATAAGCTTTCCTTATTTTTCATGACTTTGACAGTCTTGTGGAGGGCTGGCCAGGTACTATTAGATGTCAACCAATCTGGTTGTCTGATGTTTTCCTCATGATTAAACTGAGATCATGGATTAAAAAAAATTAATAACGTTGAGAAGGAAAATGGGGCAAAGTTGGGGGCTTACAGCCTAGTTCAGTAGCTAGTTAAACAGTAATCTTACTTCCCCATTCTAACTGACTTGGGTGGAGCTGCAAAGCCCACCCCCAGGGGCCGCCACAAGAAGATTATATATATTAACGCCCTCCCCCTCCCTCATTGGCAGTTCAGGCTTTGGATCAAAGTCCCCGGGACTAGCAGCGCTGCCTAATAAAGGTTTTACTTTCCCGATTCCTCTGGGGGCCGGCTGTCGTTCTCTGGGCCATTTGCCACAACATTCTCACATGTCAAAAAACAATGAATTGTCCACCATAAATGGGTACATTGTATGGCATCTCAATAAGCTTTAAAAATACCTGTTTGGAAAGAACACCCCAAAGATGAATCACATTACATCATATTATTTAATCACATCATATCAGAGAACACGTGAAATCCACATGATGTTAACTTCCTCCACCTGGTTAATAATTCATTGTTTTTTTTGTATGATATTATTAATTTTAAAAAACTGTGATAAAGTTTTTTAACTTTAAAATTAAAAATTTTTTTTAAGTTTTTTAACATAAAATTTTCCATGTTAATAATTTTTTTAAAAATATATTTTATTGATTTTTTTACAGAGAGGAAGGGAGAGAGATAGAGAGTTAGAAACATCGATGAGAAAACATCAATATCGATCAGCTGCCTCCTGCACATCTCCTATTGGGGATGTGCCCGCAACCCAGGTACATGCCCTTGACCGGAATCGAACCTGGGACCCTTCAGTCCGCAGGCTGACGCTCTATCCACTGAGCCAAACCGGTTTTGGCACATGTTAACAATTTTTAAAAAAATATTTTTTATTGATTTCAGAGAGGAAGGGAGAGGGCAAGAGAGATAAAAACATCAATGATGAAAGAGAATCATTGATTGGCTGCCTCCTGTACGCCCCACAGCCCTCAACCTGGGATTGGGAATCGAACCGTGACCCCCTGGTTCATAGTTTGACGCTCAACCACTGAGCCACACCATGAATATTGGTGACTTTTAAGTGTACAATTCAATAAAATGAGTGACACTTGTGACATGCAACCAACACCACTTTCTATTTCTAAGACATTTTCATTTATAAGGATGAAGAGGTAGAGATGAGAACCTAGAGGTCAAGTTAAGACTTTTCC
Source organism: Myotis brandtii (assembly GCF_000412655.1). Taxonomy (NCBI): domain Eukaryota; kingdom Metazoa; phylum Chordata; class Mammalia; order Chiroptera; family Vespertilionidae; genus Myotis; species Myotis brandtii. The sequence goes on along the minus strand of NW_005368527.1, from coordinate 315,137 downwards.
CCCTTATCTAAAAAGCAGTGCAAGACTTTTAGGTGCACAGCAGGTCAGATTTTCATTTTAGAATGACTCCTGCTGTAGTTGGAGAATGACTTGGAGAACAGATGCCGTGAAGTGAGTGTAGGGCCTCACATTCCTGGCCCCTCCCCGGCCTGGGAGAGACCTGACAATGTGCTCGTGGTGCTGTACTGACTCTGTTGGTATTTTATATTTTTCTTAAGGAGGGACTCCTGCACCAATTGTACAGGTTCTGGATCTGCCCCTCATTTATCCTTAAAAATAAACTTTCAGGATAAATTTATAAATCCTTACTAAGTAATTGAGGGAAACCCTTACACAGGGAATAATTAAGCCACTGTGTCACCTGTTGAATCAGTTATGGTTCTTGGTGGTGAGCCACTCTGGCCGACTTAAGCAAAATGAGAATTTGTTGGAAAGATATTAGGGCAACGTTAGCACATTTTTCTGTAAAGGGTCAGCTTTGCAGACCATATGTTGTTTCTTGTACAGTGTAATGAGCCATTGACAATATGTAAATGAATGAGCATGACTGTGCGGCAATAAAGCTTTATTTATAAAAATAGGCTGCAGTCTGGGTTGAGTGAGTGGGTCATAATTTGCTGACTCCTGTATTTGGAGACTCCAAGGTCGTTGAGTGTTTGGAGCACAGGTTTGCATATGGGTGAGTCTACAGGACTCAGTATATGCATCACCCAGATCTTCTCGGTTCTGTGTACTCATCCCTGCCTCAGCCACTTGCCCTGCTATTCCTATGGATAAAGCCCCAATTGCTGCCATGGCTATTACGGAACCATAGGTGAGGAACTTGGGTTTATTGCTTAAGAACGTGGTGACTCTAGACAAATTGTTCCCTCATGAGGGGGTTGAACTGGATCAGGAATAATGTGCCTATGCTTCCTGGGGTGCTGAGAGGAGAAAGACTTTGAGGCTAGAGACTCTAGTTGAGTAGAAAAGAAAATGTGATTGATTAGTTATGTCTGCAATGAGCACCTGGATAGAGAGAGGTGGCACACTTGCTGAATGTTGTGATCCTGTAACTAGCTGATCTCCAAGGTCCCTTCTGAAAAGCTGCAGTTATGTGTCTGGATACTTCTTTGGGAATATCCTGGAGATGGAACCATCTTATAAAATATAGTCACTGGCATGGAAGTGTGGCCTGGGACTTTACAAATACCTAACACATCGACTTTTATGAAAGAGACAGGATGAGATCCTGATTCTCTGTTCACGATAGACACACCAGGGAGACAGCTGGCCAGCAGAAAAAAGAAGCCAAATCCATAATGCCTTTCACATCAGCCTCATGGTTTAAGTTCATAGCAAAGATTCCAACATATAGTTTTAGTTTGACAACTGTTTATTGAGCATCCATTATAACAATCAAAGATTTGTTCCCTGCCCTCAATAAATTGTAATAGTCTCGTCCTAGTAAGAGCAGAATTAACTAGAAAGACTATCAGGAATGACTTTCTGGAATACGTAGGGGTGGGAGGTTGTGGAAAGTAGGTGAAGGGAAAGAGAGGGCACTCCAGCTTGGGGAGGTATGAATAAAAGGACATTAGTCTTGTTGGAAGGGTGAATTCATGATGGGGGAAGTGAGAGATGAATTTAGCTGATTGCTAGTTGGAAGTGGAATTATAAGGGTGTGAGATATCAGGATGTGGAGTTTGGCCTTAGTCTCTAAATGATGGGGTGCCATTGTGTTTTCCTGGGTGTTCTAGGAAGATAAAGACTTATAGATGGTATGGCGCACAAAGGAGGGGTGAGATGGTCAGGTGGAAAGGCAAGAAAGGAACCTGGTGTAAACATGCAGAGATGTAAACACGTGAGGGTGGGACTTGAGCCTGGAGAATGACATGTTAGGGAAGAGAAGACAGATCTGAGAAGTGTTTCAGAGTCAGGCTGGGCTGGGCATGGTGGCTGGTGGCATAGGAAGGTTGCAAGAGGAAGAGTGTTTAGATAATGGCAGATCTCCGAACCTGGGGTCTGAGGTTGAGGGTGACAGGGAATGAGGATGGACCAGGAAGAAAAGACATCTTTAACCATGAGTTTTCAATGGTGGTGGATATGACCACAGGTTATATCTTGGGAAAGGTCAAGGCTAGAGACATAGAGACATGCATCTCAGAATTGGAAGGCAGTACATCTGATCCAGCTTCCAGCCCAGTGCTGGAATTCCATGGATGTAACCTTAAATGCTGGTTATCAAGGATTTTTGAAGTCTTCCAGGGAGCTCCAATCTCCAAGGTAGGGAGAACTTTTATTAGGTGGTTCCTCTAAGTAGACAAGTTTTCTGATAGATCAAGACTTAGCAGGCAGTGGAAAGGGGGCAGGGATGGAAGCCAGACTTACTGTGTGGCATTTGAAAAGCCATGTAACCTCTCTGAGCCTCTATCATACTGTCTACAAAATAATAGGGTGACGCTAGGGAATTTGCCATAGGTTCAATTTGTTCTGATTCAGAGCGGTGAAAGTTGTAATCATAAGAAGGAATGAATGGATGGAATCTCTGGAGAAGGGCAGAGTCCAGGGCCTAGTGGTGGAGTTGGGGAGGTGTGTGTGTGTGGGGGGGGGCGGGGGGGCAGTGTTAATTAGGAGGGAGAGATCCAGAAAAAGAGGAGGCATCTCTATTAGCCAGAGAGAGCCCATAAACTAGGAGAACAGTGTCAAGGCACCAGCTTGCTAGCTAAGAAAGAGAGAGAACGATTCTTGCCTTACTGAATTTTTAGGAATTGGGAGGGAATCTCTGGAATGGATGTGGGCTCAGGAAGAGGCTACAACTCTAGGTGAGATTTAGAAGCCAACCAAACTTTTATTGAGACGGGAGGAGGTGAGTGAGCATTGGTTTATTAATGTAAAATCTTGAGCTTCATCCAGTTACATTTGTATGGGCATAATTCATAAAAGCTAGAATGAGTTTCAGGTAAGCATAGGAGCAGAAAGTCTGATAAGTGAGTACCCTCTTGGTTGCGTTAATAGAGGTACATAGCCCAGCCTGAGGGAGGTGATGTTCTTGTTACAACCGTGCCTGTGCTCAGTTTTAGTTGGATTGCTTTAAAAAAGACAGGGACAGGTTGAACCTGCATAAGGGGTGTGATGAAAGGACTGAGTGACATTTACCTTTGGGGGGCGGGGGTTTGAGGGGAAAGAAGATTTTGGGGGAGTAGTGAGAGCTGCCTTTAAACATCTGAGGGGGAGACAGAGCACCCGAAAGGATACCCCTCCCTGTCCTTTCTACGTCTATTGCAGATAGAGCCGTTTCCGAAGGGTGCTTTGTACTTCAGGGTTCATTTTTTTCGCCTCCCCTTCCTGAACCACCTCTGCTTCTGCCATCCTCCGGGTTACCTGCAACAAGAAGTGTGGTCATCTTGGGGCTGGGCCTTGGGGGTGTTGGTGTAACAGGCTTATGGGGAGAAGATGAAAGAAGAAAGCAAGTGGGTATTCCTGTCTTCAGATGGGTGACCTTTATTGTCTCATCTATGTTATCAGCTCTATGGAATCATTGGTTGGACAGACATTCTTGTTATGTGTTATTTTCTAATCCACCATAAAATCATATAACCATTAGAAAAAAAAAGTTGGCCCAAACTTTTAACAGAAAATTTTATTTACAGAAGTTTATCTGTCTATTATCTAAATTATCTCACATATTGTGGACTTTGGAGTTTCCTGCATTAAGGAAAGTCATTGCTAGGAGATGGGCTTCCTAGTTTCTATGCTGTGACCTGGGTTGGATTTGGGGCTGGGAATAGGGGAAGGGAAAATGCAGAAAGGTTTGGAAGCGTCTCAGCCCACTCTGCTTTTTCCCTGCTCAGGCTGGGCAGGGATTCCAGGTACCTTGTCCCAACTCACCTCACTCAGAAGCTCCAGGATGGGTCCTTTCGTCTCTGTGAACACATCAACCAGGGTCTGGATGAAGCAGGAGCCTTCTTTGTCATGTCTGTAGGAGAGGTACCCTGGGGATTGCAGAGAAGTGGGCTCAGGAAGACTCCAGTGGAGGTGGGACGGTGGGGGTTTGTGTGGTGCAAGAGGGCCCGGAAGAGGGTGGATCCTGGAGGAGTGTCCCAGGGGTCAGGAGCAGGGGGCAGAGTGGGGCAGCAGAGGCCACTTGAGTCCGTTGGGAGCTCATACCCTCCACTGTGGAGTATATGTGGAGGGCGTCCGTATACGTTGGGATGGTTTGGGGACTGTCTTTCGTGATCATCTCAATGTTGCCTCCACCTACTGTTTCACCAGGGTCCATTTGTTCTGAAACACCAAGAAGAGGAAAAGTCAAAGTCAGAGAGAAAGATGGGGGAAAGGAGAGGGTCATAAGATAAATGAGCAACACAAGACAGCTGGGGCTCTAGATCTGTGTTCTTGGCTCTGTCCCCACCTCCTCGACAGGCCTGCACGATGTACACCTTAGGCTTGGCTCTCAGGGCCTGGCAATTCTTGTTATTTAGAACCTCGAAGAGGTTCTCCAGCTCGACCATCTGCTCGTCTTCTCCTTCGAGTTGACCTTCTAGCCCATGTGCCATGAGCACCACGAAAGCACAGCTGACGAAGTCTTTCCGGGCATCAATGGCCTGCTGGAATTTTTCCAATTCTTCCTGGAATTGCTAGAGCAAGAGGAATGGCCAGACTGAGGTGCATCCCTGGAGCCCACCTTCCGGTCCAGCCCTTCCTCCGTTGGCTGGGACTGGCTTCACAATACCTGAGCAGTGGGGTCTCTCTTTATGGTACTCTCAAATCCCAGCTGCTGGAACATGCGTTCCAGGGCCACCAGGTCCGCCTCCGAACCTTCCCGGGCTTTGGTGACACACAGCGTCAGGGCTACGCGGGCACCTGACATGTCATAGGCCTCCTGAGTCAAGAGATGACAAACATCATCAAAGGGGTAGAGAGGTCAAGGAGAAGCAGGAGAGGTGGTCCAAAGAGGGGTTAGGGTAAAATACCAGGTGCCCAGTTACACTCACATTTCAGATTAATACAAAAATGAGATTTTTTAGTGTAAGTGGAAACTTGGTTCTCAAACTTAATTCGTTTCGGAAGGCTGAGGAGCAATTTGTTTGAAAGCTGAATCATCTTTTACCATTAGAAACTATTCATAGCACAATTTCCCGAGGTGTTAACAACGCGAGGTTCAGTGGTAAACTGACTAAAAATCCCGCAATCTCTCCTTTGTTTGTCGCCTGAGCTACGCATGACTGATCATACAGGTATCAGCAAGAAAGGGTTGTCTGGTCAGGAACTGAAGTTTTGTTTGACAACCGAGACACATTTTTCCTGTGAACAACTTGTTCAAGAAACAAATTGTTCAAGATGGGAGATGTTTGAGAGCCGAAGTTTGACTGTGTGTCCCAAATATTGCATGGGATATACTTATAAGATTATTTGTTGTTGATGTGAGATTCTAATTTGACTGGGCATTCTTTATTTTTTTTTAAATTAAATTTATTAAGTAACATCTATAATAATAAAAGAGTAATATGCCAATTAGACCGGACAGCCAAACGACCTTCTGGACGTAGCCAGGGCTGCAAGGGCTGAGGCAAGCTGCCACGGCTGCGAGGGCTGAGCCCCTTGCACGAATTTCGTGCATCGGGCCTCTAGTTTGTTAATAACGTTATATCAATTTCAGGTAATACAGCATTATAATTCCATATCTGTGTACTATATTGTGTGCTCACTACCAAAAATCTAGTTTGCTTCTAGGGGTCCAGCTCTGTTTTAGTCCTGTATGAACTTGGGAAAGTCACTCCTCCTATCTGAGCCTCAGTTTCCAAATACAGACAATGAGTGTGTGTGCGTGAAGGATTTTGATGGTTCCTCCCAGTTGTCACACTTGGTGGCTTTGTCCCTTCATCCTTTTCATGGGTGCTCTGAGTATTCCTTTCTCACTTGCAGAGGTCTCCACATTTCTGAAGCTAATCCTGAGATCCTATCTTATCCCATCTTAGGAAGAAGGATGTTTGGGTCAACATTTCTTTGCAGAAGAAAAGCATGATACTTTGAGAGAGATGTAGTAGGGCTGCCCCCCCATCTCCGACTTGGGTTCCATCTCTGAGTCTTTTTTCCATTTGAATGATTACAAAGCACCTCCTAGCTCTGAATTCAGGTCATGATTTCTCATCCTCTCCAGCGTCTCTGAAACATTAATCTCTTCACCTCCCATCTCCTCAGAGGCTCCCACCCTTCTCCCCAAACCCGCACCCATCACACCTCATCCAAAGGCCGAGGATTGCTCATGTCTCCTCTGATTCTGAGTCCGGTTCTCAGCACCCTTGACTGATCCTGGGAGTTCAAAAGAAGAGAGTTTGAAGGTCTTTAAAGGAAGGCAGATGGAATCAGGGTACAGGCTAGTTTGTACATCTGGATTTTTGAGAGTGAATAGGACCCCAGTGGTGGGGGCTTGTTTCATGGTCAAATCTGAGCAAGAGACGACAGTCCATGAAGTATGTCCTCTCTACTGGGACACTCCAGTGGTGTTTTCCACCCCTGGATGTTTCAGAACTCTTGCTAGGCCCACCCATAATGCCACTTATCTGGAAATTTTCCTATCTCTCCCCCAGGACACTCACAATCCTGTGACAGACTGCACTCATTACTGGACTGATGAGCAGGACAAGTGGCCTGTGTATTCCCTTTTGCCACCCAGGAGCCGACTGGTTGAAGAGGCATCAACAAGGAGATGGGTTGGGTTTAAAATGAGAAAATCATCAAAGTGGGGAATACTACTTTGAAACACTGTCTCCCTCTGCCTTGAGCCTGAACCTTGAAGATCTTCATTCTCATCTGATCCCAGTTCTGTTTTCTGGCTGAATGGAATGACTTTTGCCATATTCTTGGTGTTTCCCCATCTCCTTGCCTTTCCTTACACTTCTTCCTCAGCCTGGAATGCGTCATTACTAGTCAAGGCCCTTCTCTGTCAATTTGGGTAGGCATCATGTCTGTCGTGTCTTTCCCCACCACCTACTCATCTATCTGCTTATCCATCCATTTATCTATTATTTGATCAGTTGATTGACTCGTCCATCCACTCACTTATCCACCCAATCACCCATATATCTATCTATCCAGCAAATGTTTCCTGGGTATCTATTATGAACTACACGGAACACACTATGTAAAACAGACATGCCCCCTGCCCGCATGTAGCTCTAGTCTATGACATAAATGAACATTAAATCTGTCTCACTCTTTCTCTCTTACACACACACACACACACACACACACACACCATGGAACCAGTGCTGTAAGGAAAGAGAAACCAAATACTACAAGGGAGAGAAAGTAGAAGGACAGAAGGAGCATGGATTCTGGAGCCAGATAAACCAAAATCAAGTTCTGCCTTGGCTCCTTCCCAGCTGTGTGACCTTGAGTATCTCACTCTCCTCTCTGAGACTCAGTTTTCCCATCGGAAAGAACCTTGAAAGAGCACTAGATGCTTTACAGTCAGAGCAAGCAAGGTAGGTTCAATGGTCCCTGTTAAGCCACTGAAAGTTGCCTCTGCCTTTTCCGGACTCCACAGCTCTGCCTGTTTAGACTTGCATTACAGCAGTGCTTTTGATTTTTATTTTTGTGGCTGAGCTGACAGCTCAGCTTTTAGCACTTGAAAGCCTGACTTCTTTATCTCCTTCTCCATCAGAGTCACTGGTGCAGGAATAGGCACAGAGGAGGTGCTGGGGAGAATTTGTTGAGCAAACAAATAATAAACAAATAAACAAATGAAAGAAAGGATGGATGGATGAATAGGTGAAGAACTGGCCAGAATATGCATTCATTCAGTGAGAGGGGAAGAGAGAGAGCAATATCTGCCAAATCACTTACTGACTCTAGAAGTAGCTGCTCCTTAAAGCCAGGCTGTCTCACCACTCTCTTAGTTGCCAACAAGACTGGGCACCAAAGAGTGGTCAGGTCCACGTGCTGACCTCAGAGAGGGAGCTGATAGTGCAGAATCTTCCCAGGTTTCTCTGGAGGGGCCTTTCTGTAAATTGAGCAGCACAGCTCTCTGGGTCTTTATTGCCCCTGTTTTCTGTCACTCAAGAAACATCATGACACAAGGGACACACCCTTGATGAAGAAATGGTCACAAACGCCCACAGATTGAGTGATGGCAAAGCTCAGCCAACACCCCTGGCTAAGGAGGCTGAGGTAGAGCATCCACACCAGCTAGGGCTTTTACACCAGTCCTGTCCCTCTCAAGAACGGCTCCTTCCCCCACCCCCACCCCGGTCCAGCTCATCTGGCTATTATCAACCCATCATTTCCATCATCATGCCCACTTTCATCTCTTCCACATTCAACAGTGCAGATAATACCAACTTCACTTGTTTATTCTCTCATCGAGTATTCAACAACCCGAAGAGACCAGCATTGTTTGCTCCCATTTTTCAGAAAAGATAACTGAGACTCATAGAGGTAAAATGACTGCCTAAGGTCACTCGACCAGTAATTAGCACTGTTGGCATTCAAACCCAGGAAGGTCCAATGGCCTCAACTGATACTTCACAGCTGATTCAGCTTCTCTCTTCTTTCTCATGACCTTCCTCCTCTATTCTTTTTCAGCCTTTATTTTATTTCACTTCATTTTATTTTAATAGCTTTAAAAAAATTCACGTATCTTACAACTCACTCATTTGAAATGTACAATTCAATGTGTGTGTGTGTGTGTGTGTGTGTTTACTATAATCACAGTTGTGCAACTACCACCACGGTCAATTTTAGAACCTTTTCATTACTACAAAAAGAAACCCTGTGCCCTTTAAAAATGTCCCCCAATCGCCATCCAAATCTCTCAGCCCCTGGCAACCACTAATCTATATTCTGTCTCTATAGATTTCCCTGTTATAGACATTTCACATGAATAGAATCATATAATCTTGGTCTTAAGTGTTTGACTTATTTCAGCATAATATTTTTAAGGTTCATCCATGTTGTAGCCTGTATCAGTATGTCATCCCTTTATGGATAAATAATATTCTGTGTAGATATACCTCATTTTGTTTATTTATCCATCCTTATATAGATATTTGGATTGTTTCCAACTTTTGGCTATTATGAATGATGTTGCTATAAACATTAGCATATAAGTCTTTGTGTGGATGTATCTTTTCATTTCTCTTGGGCTTCTATGTAGAAGTGAAATATTCAGCAAAACTGGAACATTCCCATAAAATGCTGCAGCCACCGTGAAAAACAGTAAAGATGATTCCTCAAAAAATTAAACACAGAATTACTATTTGATAAAACAATTCCATTTCTGGGTTTATATGATACCCCCCAACACTGAAAGCAAATATTGAAAATATTTTTGTGCACTCATATTCATGGCAGCTCATTATTCACAATGGTCAAAAGGTAGAAGCAACCCAAGTGTCCACTGACAGATGAGTGGACAGAAAAACGTGGTCCATCCATGAATATTACTCAGCCTTAGAAAGAAAGGACATTCTGACACTTAATATGTGGGGAGCCGATATAGGGTTAAGCTTCAGACTGACCTGTTGGCAAAGTCACAAACAGGTCTCCCGAGTCTTAAACAACCCAATCCGAGAGGTGGCCACTGATTTACACTCGATATCATTTAAAAAATAAAAAAGGGGGAATTTGCCAGAAAGTCCATCCTCCTTGCTGCTTGACACAGTCGCTGCAGGGAAGAAACATCTGCACAGCATATGTTTCAAGGGACCTGGGGTATATGGCATACTGTTCTTAATATGTTTGCTCCCCTTCTTAGCGCTATGTGTTTTAACCAAGGTCACCTCTCCGGGAAAGGTTGTTTCCCCAGGTGGGGATTTTTCCCTGGAGTTAGGGATTAACAGGACTAAGGAAGGGAATCAGTAAAACCCCTTAACAAGGTGCCAGGCGAGTAGTTAATCACTTTAACTACGAACAATCATGCTTAAGCTACATAATCTTTACTTAGGATAATCTCCTTCAGTTACTTCCTTGTAGTTTAACAGAACAACAGAGTAGTGGCCTTGGAAGATAACAAATGCCCTAACCTTTGGAATAGAATGGATAGGATTAAAATCAAATGGTATAAATACAGATGTAACAGGAGAATAAAGGAAGAACCTCGCTATGCTGATCAACTGAACACTGTCTCCATGTCATTCCTTCTTCGCCGACTCTGTCCACACCTTTGGGAACCCCTGGACCTGTTGGGGCTGTAATACAACACAGATGACCCTTGAGGACATTATGCTAAGTGAAAGAAGCCAGACACATAAGGACATATATTGTCTGATTCCACTTATATGAGGTCTCTAGACAAGTCAAATTCATAGAGAGAGAAAGTAGAATGTTGAGTGCTAGGGATTGGGGGAGGGGGGTGGGGAGTTACTGTTCCATGGGGACAGAGTATCAGTTTTGCAAGATAAAAAAGTTCTGTAGGTGGACAGTGGTGATGGTTATACAATAATGCGAACGTACTTCATGCCACTGAACTGTAAACTTAAAAATGGTAAAAATGGTAACTTTTATATTATGTCTATTTTACCACAATAACAAACAAACAGAAAAATCTGGGAAATTGTCATCCCCCCAAGTCTTCCTTTTGTTTCAAGGTAACTCAGGCACCGGACGGGGCAGTTTCTCCCCAAATCCGCATCTCTGCATCGACTTACACATGTATAGCTGTTGGTTACTTGGCACCTGGCACGGCTCATAAATGCCTGGTGTTGTCAGAATTGACACTTGTGTTCTCTAACCCTATGGGTATAAACTGGGAATAAGACTACCTCCGCCATTACAACTATAGTATGGAAACATCTAACATAAGTTTTGGGTGTGGAAGGGGGCTCAAGAATAGATGCTCAAGAAATCTTAGTGGGGCATGAACCAGAATGGTAAAGAGAAAAGAATGATTCACCATGGATGGGAACAACTGTAAGCTAATTAATCAACTAATTAAATTGATAAATTATATTGATTATTACTAATTTAATAGATGCCTACTTTTATTACTTGATGAAATTGAGTGTTTTATTTTCTTATAGTGAACTATCTTCATGGAGCTCTCATGGGGGATCCAGATAGGCCTTAGAGGTTAAGGTGACCAGTGCTGAGGTAAGGGTACAGGGGGCTCTGGGAGCCTAGGGGATACCCTTGATCTGGCCCAGCACAGAAAGCAGAATGGACTATGTTCCCATTGTGGCTTGGCTGCAGGCTGATCATGAACTGTTCTAAGCCAAAATTGCCTTACCTGTTAAAACCTATTTTGAGAACTGTTCTGAGGATAAAACAAAATGATTACTGTGAGTTGACCTCGCATCATCTGACCATTGGACAGGCTCTGGGTGAGACCATGTTTTTGGAGCTGTGGACACATGGTCTTCATGAAAACAGGTATCAGGGCAGTGTTTCTCTTCTATGGCTGCACAATGCAATTGCTTGGGGGGTTCTTAAAACTACAGATGCCTGGTTCCTCCTCCAGAAGATTCTGATTTAAGTTATCAAGGTGGGGTCCTGACAGCGGTATTTTAAAAAAAGGAACCCAGGTGAATGGAATGTATTGCAAGGTAGAATACCATTGGTTTTGTGAGAAGGGACAGAGAGAAACTGAATAAATAAGATAATTCAGATGCTGACACATGTTTACAATGGAAATAGACAAGATGAGGTGATGGAGAACGACTAGGATGGTTGGGGTGGGTCTTGGGGGAGATTGCACTCAAACTAAGTCTTGGGAAGTGTAGGTGCTTACTTTACAAAGCTGCTTCTTCTTTCCCTTATACTACTGGTTCTCCAACTTGGCTGCACATTGGAATCACTGAGGGAGTTTTAAAAAATTAATGCCTGGCTCCCATCACTAGAGATCTGATTTAGTTGGGGCTGAGGCCATGCATAACATATATTTACCCTTGAAGCCATTACTCTAGGTTCATTCTGTCTATAGATTGGCCTATTCTTATTCACAATAACCAAATGTGGAAGCACCCAGATGTGCACCAATGGGTAAGTACATAAACAAAATGTGGTCTATCCATATAATGAGATATTATCTTATATAATAAAAAGCTAATATGCAAATAGACCAAATGGCAGAACATCTGAACAACCGGCCGCTATGACGTCAGCTGACCACCAGGGGCGTGTGCGGAACATGGCGGGTGTTGGCCGCGGCGGGATGGTGGAGCAGGTGAGCGAGGGTGTCAGACCAAGGCTCTGCACCTTCAGTGGGTGCAAGTGGGGCCAGCGCCATCAGCACATGGGAGTGGGTGCAAGTGGGGCCAGTGCCATCAGCACATGGGAGCAGCGGAGGGAGCAGGGCTGCTGGTAGACAGGGGGCTGGGGGCCGACAGCAGTGGGAGCAGGGCTGCTGGCAGACAGGGGGCTGAGGGCTGAGGTGGGAGGGGCCGGGCGGGGGTGCGGAGAATGGGCCGAGACCCGCCCCTGTGCCTACCGCAGCCTCGCAGCCCACAGTTCCTTTCAAGGTGCACGAATTTGTGCACTGGGCCTCTAGTTCAAAATATAAAAAAGAATGAAGCTCTGATATATGCTATACTATTTTTTTTTAAAATCCTCACCCAAAGATATTTTCCTACTAATTTTAGAGAGTGGAAGAGAAAGGGAAAGACAAAGAGAAACATCGATGTGAGAGAAACACATCGATTGGTTGCCTCCTGCATGAGCCCTGACCAGGGTCCGGGCCGAGGAGGAGCCTACAACCGAGGCATGTGCTCTTGACAGTAATCAAACCTGGGACTCTTTGGTCCGCAGGCTGAGGCCCTATCTACTGAGCCAAACTGGGTAGGGCCTATGCTACACTGTTGATGGATCTTGAAAGCATTATGCTCAGCTAAAGAAGCCAGACACAAAAGGCCACATAGTATGTGGTGTCATAGGATTTTTAGAAGCTTCAGATGACTGTGATGTTCACCAAAGCTTTCGAAGCACTGCCTTATACTATATTGCGTTTCAATCAGTAAAAGATTGATACCCAGGTATGGGTGACACTGTTCACAATTGCATTCAGCAATGACATCCCAAACCTGAGAGAAACTTATTTCTCAGGCAGATGTGGGTGAGGGTGCCCTGTCCCCAAGCTGCTCAGCCTCTCTGACTGTTCTGCAGAAAAGTGAGGGGGGATGCTTCATTGAACATGCACTTGCTTCCTGGGCACCACTTTTCTGTGAGTTTACAGGCATGGTTGGCATGTCCTGCTCTCACACACTACCAGAGCATGGCATATACCCAAGAGTTCATGCTCACCCCCTGGACACATGCATGAACTCATCTTTGCAGCAATCGATCCCTTTCCTTGCTCAATGCCTCTATTTTCATTTGTGTCACCAGCCCATGGTTCCCTTTGAACCTCACGTCCTGACCTCCGAGGCACCCTTTGCCTGTGGAGCTGCAGCAGTGAGAACTCATTGTGATGAAAGGAGGTGGTGTTGCTTAAAGATGTAGAAACTTCTTGTCATTCCAGGCTCCCTCGAAGGGTAAATAACCCAGGGCACCCGACAAGACAAGACTTAGTTGGTATCTTGTTCGACAGGATTTTATCAGCCACAGTCAGGGAAGACGCCCATGTTTACCAAGAGTTCCTTCCATTTCAGAACATCTTTACATTTTGCAAACCACTGAGCTTGCAATAGAACAGGGAGCACAGGCAAGCAGCGTTCGTTTCTCAGGCACCCACTCCGAGCATTTGAAGGATGGGAACTTTTGTCCTGATGACTGTGAGATTGCACGGAGAAAACAGGGTTAGAAAAGTTAAGTAAGTTGCCTCAAAAGTGGCAGCTCTCTCAGACTCCTGAGTCCTCTTATTTTCCTTCCTTCTGACCAAAGACTCAGATCGAAGAAAAATAAATTAAAAAAAAAGGGGCTTAGCTATTCTCTCAACTCCAGCCTGACAATGTCACATGAGCTTAGCAGAATAAGTGAGCCGCCCAAGTTGCTCAGGGTGACCTGAAGCAGGTTTGGAAACCGAAGAGTTCTCTCTCTGACCTTCTCTACAAGGCCTGGGCATGAATCTTTTATTGTAGAGTGTAAGGCAGTGGTCCGAAAGCTTTGCTTATATGACATCACAGTCATCTGAGGCTTTTAAAAATCCTGTGACAACACATACTATGTGGCTTTTTGTGTCTGGCTCCTTTAGCTGAGCATGCTTTCCAGAACCATGCATAGTGTAGCATATGTCAGAGCTTCAGTCTTGAATAATATCCCATTGTAGTCCTAACCGGTTTGGCTCAGTGGATAGAGCGTTGGCCTGTGGACTGAAGAGTTCCAGGTTTGATTCCGGTCAAGGGCATGTACCTTGGTTGCAGGCACATCCCCAGTAGGGGGTGTGTAGGAGGCAGCTGATTGATGTTTCTCTCTCATTGATGTTTCTAACGCTCTATCCCTCTTCCTTCCTCTCTGTAAAAAAGAAACAAAATATATATTTTTAAAAAATCCCATTGTATAGCTAGACCATGTTTTGTTTATGCACTCATCCATTGATAGGCATTTGTGTTGCTTCCACCTTTTGGTTATTGTGAATAAGAATAGACAGATCTATAGAGACAGAATGAATCCAGAGTCATGGTTGCAAGGACTGGTAGGAAAGAATGGACTGTTTAATGAGTATGGGGTTTCCATTTGGGCCAGAGAGAGTAGTCAAGCCCCCCCCTTTCTTTCCTTTTCTTTCTTTCTTTCTTTCTTTCTTTCTTTCTTTCTTTCTTTCTTTATTCCTTCATTTCTTCCTTCCTTCCTTCATTCCATACTT
>NW_005368527.1:289882-300362 GCF_000412655.1 Myotis brandtii | reverse complement strand
CTTCCTTTCTTCCTTCCTTTCTCTCTCTCCCTTCCTTTCTCTCTCTCTCTCTCTCTCTCCCTCTCTCTCTCTCTCTTTCATTCTTTCTGGCATTTTCTGGCCTGGTCCACTCTGGGGCATCTATGTCTCAGTTGCTTCCATCTACCAATTTGCTGTAGATGTGAGTGTATTTGTATATGATTGTGTGTATGTGTGTAAGTGGGTACAGGTGGAAGGGATGCAAATAAGTGGGCAACCTTCACTGTATGGCAAGCAGATAATTGAGCAGAAGGCATGACAGCATAATGGTCAAAGACATAGGCTTCAGAATCAGAATATTTGGGTTGGATGCTTTACCTCAGTAACTTGAATTATAAAACCTTAGTGGCTCAGTGTTCTTGTTCTGTAAAGAAGAGATAGCAATTCTCACCTTATTTGAGTGTTGTCAGGAGTTCAAAGTACTTAGAAAAGTGTCTGTTATTTAGAAAGAACTCTAAATCACTTCCTAAATGCCTCTTGGATTAATTCTTTTCTCTTCAACATCACTTCCTAGTTGAGATGGCCAACATCCATGACCTGGACAGCAGCTGCAGACACTTAATTAATCTTCACCAGCTGGTTGGTGACCTGGACAAGGCCCTGCCACACTCAGGACACCTGCCTCTTCACTCCACACAGGAAGATTGGCTCTCGTCAGCCGGCTGATGTTTTGGAAGCTGTGTGGTGAGTGCACTGCATGTCTTCTTCATGATGAGGGTGAAGGGAAGAGAGGATGGAGGTGGCCATGAACTGGTACTGTCAACGGACTGAGCCAAGTCTCCTGGGAGGGACCTGGTTCAAAATGCTGAGGGATGCCATGATTTAATAGCAATGAATGATGGCTGTTGTGCTGTTAATGAGGCATGAGATGAAGATAAAAGACTAATGACTATGTATTAATGACATGAACTAGCAGAAATGGCAATTGTGCTTACTCTTCAAAAGAAGTCGAAAACGTGTTTTCATGTTCAGAAATGGATGAGCAAAGAGATGGGAACAGATGAGTGAGATAGAATCCCAGCCAGTGTATGGAAAGGTGCCTGGGTGGAAAGTTGCTACTGGATTACAATAGAATTGCCTATGATTGTTCAAACCCTGGAACATCTCTGGCTCTAAATCTATCCTAGGAGGAAGTGAACTTTGAACTCTGCACCCTCCCTCCCCAAGGTTTCATCTCTTATGCCCACTTAAGATGTATTTTTGGAGAGGGGTGGACAAGGAAGACCCTCCAGAAGCAAAGCCAGAAGTCATGGAGGATCGTGGTCAAGGACATTCCTCTAAAAGAGAAGAAATGAAGTAGAAAAGTAAAACTTTAAATCCACCCTTAGCTTATCCAAATTCTCATCATGCCTAAACATGCATGTCACACATGGCACTTAGAAAACCTCTTGCATCCTGAGAAAACTACACAAAAAAAGTGTATCTGGTCTTTTCTTAAACTGCTCAATAGTTTTGCTTAACACTAAACTCTAAATAGATTAAATATTGGGCCCTGTGATAGGCAGCTTCTAACATTGCTCTCTATGGTCCCATCTCCTGGTTTTCTCACTCCCTTTGTGTGACCTGCTCACCTTGAATGTGGACTGGACCTAGTGATATACTTCTTCTTTTTTTGTTTGATAAATATATTTACTAGATTTTATTTTTAACTTTATTTTTGTTGTTGATGTTTATAGATGTCCCCATTTCTCTCCCTCCCCACCCTTTGCCCACCTCCACCTAGCCCTCACCCCCTTCCCTCTGGTCATCACCACACTGTTGTCTGTGTCTATGAGTTATGAATATATGTTCTTTGGCTGATCCCTTCACCTTCTTTCATCCACTTACTAGATTTTAAATGGTGAGATTAAATCATGGGATTATCCTCTGTTTCTGAAAATAGAACTGCTAACTGAGTAAGTCCCCGGAGGCTGAAAGGCCGATACCTTGACAGGAATTAATTATTCTTTCATTCTTTATTTTTTCGTTTTGCTAATCCTCACCAGAGGATAATTAAAAAAAAAATTTTTTATTGATTTTTTACAGAGAGGAAGGGAGAGGGATAGAAAGTTAGAAACATCGATGAGAGAGAAACATCAATCAGCTGCCTCCTGCACACCCCCTGCTGGGGATGTGCCCACAACCAAGGTACATGCCCTTGACCGGAATCGAACCTGGGACTTTTCAGTCCACAGGCCGACACTCTATCCACTGAGCCAAACCGGTTAGGGCCAGAGGATAATTTTTACTGTTGATTTTTTTTAGAGAAAATGGAAGGGAGGGGGAGAGACAGAGAGAAAGAGAAACATTGATGCGAGAGGGACACACTGACTGGTTGCCTCCCACATGCACCCTGATCGGGGTGGGGGATCGAGCCTGCAACCAAGGTATGTGCCCTTGACTGAAATCGAACCCATGACCTTTCAGTCCACAGGCTCAAGCTCTAACCATTGAATAAAACTGGCTAGGGCTCATTACTCTTTCCTTCTGAGAGCAGCTGCTCCATACAGAATCTGGCTTTCACCACATAAGGACCACTCTTTCAATTAATGTGACCGCTTTGTTCAAGCTGAGCCTCTCCATCTTGTATTTATCCTCAGCCTTCTGTTACTTGTTGTTTTTCTCACTCCACTGATGTATTGATGTCTGTTTCATGTTATATTTCACTGAGTCTTTCATTAGAAGTGTCCCTTCTATTTATCTGGTGAATGAAGTGACTCACCTCTAATGAATAGAATATGACAACAGTGACAGGAGGTCTCTTCTGAGATTAGATTACAAAAAGCCTATGACTTCTGCTGTGTTCTCTTCCTGGTTTGTCTCACTTGCTTTTTTTTTTTTTCTGGTGCAAAAGGAAAGAGGTTTATTCAGGTGACAACCTGGGAGAATAGTGGACTCTCGTCTCAAAGATCATCTCCTAACTTGCCTTGGTTTTCACATGTTGAGGACATGAGCTGCATGTTGGGGAGGCCCATGTGAAAGGAATGGAGGGCAGTCTCTGGCCAATAGCCTGTGAGGAGCTGAATCCTGCCACAAACTTGTGAGAGAGGCTGGAAGAGCAGCCTCCCCCAGTCAAGCTTTCCAATGAGACCACAGCCCCACCTGCTATCTTGACTTCAGCTTTGTAAGAGGACTGAGAGATAATAAATGTTGTTTCAAGCCACTGAGTTTTTGGATAATTTTTTCATAGCAATAGATAATGAATACAGGCCCATATGTTGCTGACTTCTTAAAAGAAAACAATGTACTTGTTTTGCTGATATTTTGCAGTACTGGCACCTACACAGGACCACAGTGAGGAACTACTATTTTTCCTCCACCAATTAGAATGTTGAACATAATAACCAAACTTTTGTGGGTTTAGCTTTTAAATACATGTCAAATATTAATATTATTATTGTTATTATTATTATTATTTTTAAATTCTTTATTGTGGAAAGTATTATATATGCATCCTTTTTCTCCCATTGACCCCCATTGACCTCTCCCTGCCCGCTCCTGCCCCCCAGCACGTGTCCCCACCCCGCTATTGTCTGTGTCCATTGGTCATGCTCATATGCATCAAATCTTATTTTTGAGAGCAAGTTCTCTGAAGGTGAGACTCTTGCAAGTTAACAAAACAAAATACGTTTTAAGCTTTTAAATTTATTCCTGTTTTTTTTTTAAACCATTACAAGAACTGAGCTACAATTGACATATAACATTGTGTCAGTTTCAGGGATACAGGAATACCTCATCTTATTTACTTATTTATTTAAATTTTTACTGAATTTACTGGGGCGACATTGGTTAATAAAATTATATAGTTTTGAATATAAAAATGACTAGAAGGAACCAAGAAGGCAGGGTAAGTAAACACCGGTACTCGCTGCCTCTCACAATCACATCAAAATTACAAGTAAAATACAGAACAACCATCATTCAGAACCACCTGAAATCTAGCAGAATAGAAGTTCTACAACTAGAAACGTAAAGAAGAAAGCACAGAGAGACTGGTAGGAGGGGCAGAGGTGAAGAATGGCTAGCCTGACATCGCGTTGGTGTTTTTTTTAAAACCGGGAGAGATATTGTGACTGCAGACGCCTTTGTGAGGAGCAAGGAGTCCCAGACCCACACCAGATCCCATAACACAGGGTTTCAGTGCTGGGAAGAGAAGTCCCGGTAACTTCGGGCTGTAAAAACCAGCAGGGATTGTGGCTGAGTGACACGGAGGATACTGGAGACCCAGGGAGTTCCTCTTAAAGGGCTGGCAAATGAATTACTTGGACTCGATACTTCTGGGCTCCAATGCTGGGGCAGAGGCTTGAAAGGAACTTAGGACATTCAGAGAGGAACTGGATTGTCTGGCATGGGGGCAGAAACTCAGGGGCAGCTTTCTCCTAGGTGAGGGTGCTTGCAGGGGTCATTGTTCCTGTGCTGAGACCTCCTCTGCCACAGAGTTGACTGGCAGCCATATCTGAGTTTCTATCGGCCTGGCTTACACTGTTTGCCTGGTGATTCCCTGAGACCTCACCCCATCCAATTTGCAGCTGCATCAAAGCTGTTTGCAGTGGCTTTTCCATATGAATGGCTTGTCCTGGTTCAGGCTTCAGATTTCCTAAAATCCCTTAAACAAGCAGCAGCTGACATCAGCATGCCCCATACGTATCAATAAGAGGCCCAAGACCCGGCACTAGCACCAGTCTACCTTACTTCACAGCTGGGCCTCGTCTGAGGGCTTCCAAGCCCAATACAAGTAGCAGGCATCTGAAGATCATTCTGTAGCTTCTGCTGGGTAGCCCCAGACAGTGGCTGACTTTTCACATCCTCGGAGGCCCCAGAGCCAGTGCTCCCAGTGGATAGCTTCAGACCACAGCAGATTACAACTCTACACATCCACAAGCAACACACTCAAGGGGCAGACTCAGTGAGCACCAAAGCCCCACTGAAGCAAGTCCTGATCTATAGGGTCCTCACAGCCAATTGGCCTGGAGGCCAATTCCTCCCAGTGACTCCAATAGTAATCAAGGCTCACCTACAACAAGACTGTTGTGCACACAGGCCACACAGGGGTGCACCTAGAGTGCCCAGCTCAGGTGACTGGGGTGTCTGAGCCACTGGCCCCTACAAGACACCTACCACAGAAGGCCAATTCCAGGAGACATAGCAGCTCTACCTAATGTGTAGAAACAAACATAGGGAAGCAGCCAAAATGCAGAGACAAAGAAACATGTCTCAAACGAAAGAAATAGAAGCAGGCAAATTACTGGATACAGGGTTCAAAACAATGGTTATAATGTTGCTCAAGGATCTTAATGAGAGCTTCAGGGAATTAATGAGAGCTTCAAGAGACTAGTAAGACTTTCAAGGATCCTAGTGAGAATTTCAAAGACATGAAAAAGGGCCAACCAGAAATTAAGCATACGCTAACTGAAATAAAGAAGAATTTAAAGGGATTCCATAGTAGATTAGAAGATTCTGAGAATCAAATCAATGATTTCAAATATGAGGAAGAAAAAACCACCCAATGAGAAGAGCAAAAAGAAAAAAGAATCCTCAAATATGAAGATAGTGTAAGGAGCCTCTGGGACAACTTCAAGTGTACCAACATTCACGCTACAGGGGATGCCAGATGGAGAAAGAGAGAGAGAGAGAGAGAGCAAGATATTGAAAACCTATTTGAAGAAATAGTGAGAGAATATTTCCTATACCTGGTGAAAGAAATAGATTTACAAGTCCAAGAAGCACAGAGAGTAGCCTTGGTGTATGACCTCTTTGGAGAAGTGTCTATTCAGATCCTCTGCTCATTTTTAAATTGGATCTTTTAAAAAATTATTTATTTATTTATTTATTTATTTATTTATTTATTTAGTGTTGTTTTATGTTTTTTTTGTTTTTTTTTAAAAGAAATTTTGGATATTAACCCCTTATCAGATGTATCATTGGTGAATATGTTCTCTCATTCAGTGGGTTGTCTTTTCATTGTGTTCATGGTTTTCTTTACTGTGAAAAATCTTTTTTTTAAAATTTTTAACATGGGACGTTTCACAAATTTGTGTGTCATCCTTGCACAGGGGCCATGCTAATCTTCTCTGTATTGTTCCAATTTTAGTATATGTGCTGCCGAAGCGAGCACTGAAAAACCATTTTAGTTTGATGTAGTCCCATTTGTTTGCTTTTTTTCCTTTGTTTCCCTTGCCTGTGGAGATAGATCAGAAAAAATATTGCTACAATTAATATCAGAGAGTTTACAGCCTATTTATAAGGAGTTTTATGGTTTTGTGTCTTATATTTAAATCTTAAATCCATTTCAAGTTTATTCTTGTATATGGTGCAAGAAAGTAGTCTACTTTCATTTTTTTTTGCATGTATCTGTCCAGTTTTCCCTACACCATTTATTGAATAGATTTTCTTTAACCCACTGTATCTTTTTTGCATCTTCTGTCACATATTAACTGACCATATAGGCATGGGTTTATTTCTGGGCTCTCTCTTTTTTCCATTGATCTATATGTCTGTTTTTATGCCAATACTATGCTGTTTTGATTACTATGGCTGTGTAGTATAGTTTTATATTATGTAGAATGATATCTCCAACTTTGTTCTTCCTTCTCAATATTGCTTTGGCTATTCAGGGTCTTTTGTGGCTCCACATACATTTTTGGAATATTTGTTCCAGTTCTATGAAAAATGCCAATGGTACCTTGATAGGGATTGCGTTGAATTGATAGACTTCTTCGGGTAGTATGGACATTTTAATGATGTTAATTCTTTTTATTTATGAGCATGCTATATGCTTTCATTTATTTGTATTTTCTTTTCTTAAAATCTTTATTGTTGAGAGTATTAAAATGCCCCTCTTTTTACTCCCATTGCCCCCCTCCATCCAGTTCCCATCCTACCCCAGGCCTTCACCACCCTACTGTCTGTTTCCATAGGTAAATATGCATATAAGTTCTTTGGTTAATCTCTTGTTGCCTCTCCTCCCCCCTTCCCTCTGAGACTTATCAGCCTGTTCCAGGTTTCTATGCCTCTGGTTCTATTTTATTCAGCATTTTATTTTGCTCATTAGATTCCTTGTTCATTTATTTTGATTTTTAGATTCAATTGTTGATAGATATGTATTTATTGCCATTTTATTGTTCATATACTTGACCTTTTTTTTCTTCTTCTTCTTACTAACTGCTTTTCTGTTACCCTTTTAAAAATTCTCTCTTAGTCTTTAACCTTTGACATTTTAATTATGTGTCTTGGAGTGGTCCTCTTTGGGTTCCTCTTTTTTGGGACTCTCTGAACTTCCTGAAGTTGTAAGTCTATTTCTTTTACCAGGTATGGGAAGTTTTCTGTCATTAATTCTTCAAATACATTTTCAATATCTTGCTCTCTCTGTTCTCCTTCTGGCACCCCCATAATGTGAATGTTGTTACACTTGAAGTTGTCCCAGAGGCTCCTTACACTATCTTCATATTTGGGATTCTTTTTTTTTTTCTTTTTGCTCTTCTGATTGGGTGTTTTTGCTTTCTCATATTCCAAATCATTTATTTGATTATCAAAATCCTCTACTCTCCTATGGGAGCCCTATAAATTCTTCTTTATTTCAGTCAGTTCATCCTTCATTTCTGACTGGTCCTTTTTCATGTCTTTGAAATTCTCATTAAGATCCTTGAAAGTCTCACTAAGTCCCTTGAAGCTCTCATTAAGATCCTTGAGCAACCTAATTAACCATTGTTTTGAACTCTATATCTAGTACAGCATCTCCAACTGGTGGTCCGATGACCACTGGTGGTCAGTGAGGTCCGAAAGGTTGGTGACCGCTGATCTGGTAGTTTGCTTGCTTCCATTTCATTTAGTTCTTTTTCTGGAGATTTTTTCTGTTCTTTCATTTCATGTTTCTTTGTCTCTGCATTTTGGCTTCTTCCCTATGTTTGTTTCTACACATTAGGTAGAGCTGCTATGTCTCCTGGAATTGGCCTTCTGTGGTAGGTGTCTTGTAGGGGCCAGTGGCTCAGACACCCCAGTCACCTGAGCTGGGCACTCTAGGTGCACCCCTGTGTGGGCTGTGTGCACAGTCTTGTTGTAGTTGAGCCTTGATTGCTGTTGGCGTCACTGAGGGCTAATGACCTCCAGGCCAATTGGCTGTGAGGACCAGCTGTGACTATAGTGGGAGAGCTGCTGTGCAGGAGACGCCCCTATAGATCAGGACTTGCTTCAGTGGGGCTTTGGTGCTCACTGAGTCTGCCCCTTGAGTGTGTTGCTTGTGGATGTGTAGAGTTGCAATCTGCTGTGGTCTGAAGCTGTCCACTGGGAGCACTGACTCTGGGGCCTCCGAGGATGTGAAAAGTCAGCCACTGTTTGGGGCCACCCAGCAGGAACTACAGAGATATTTGCAGATGGTTGTTACTTGTGTTGGGCTTAGAAGTGCCCAGGCAAGGCCAAGCTGTCTTGGGTCACTTATTGATAGATAAGTGCTGCTTATTTGAGAAATTTTAGGAGAGTATGAAGCCTGAACCGGGACAAGCCATTCATACAGAAAAGCTGCTGCAAACAGCTTGGGTGCGGCTGCAAATGGAATGGGGCAGGGTCTCAGGGAATCACCAGGGTGGGGCGAACATTGTGAGCTAGACTGATGGAAACTCAGATATGGCTGTGTCAGCTCTGCAATAGGTGAGGTCTCAGTATGGGAACAATGACCCCTGCAAGCACCCCTGTCTGGGAGAAAGCCACCCTTCAGTTCTTGTTCCAATGGTAGACTATCCAGTTCCTCTCCGTGTGCCCCTGGATCCCCTCAAGCTGCTGTCCCAGCTCTGGAGCTCAGAGGGAGTGAGTCCATGGAAGTTCGTGTGCTGGCTCTTTAAGAGGAACTGCTTGGGGCTCCAACTGCCTCTGTGTCACTCAGCCACTTTCCCAGCCCGAAGTTACGGGGACTTCTCTTTCCATCTCTGAAACCGTGGGCTGGAGGTCTGGTGTGGGGCTGGGACCCCTTACTCCTCAAGGGAGTCCTCTGCAGCAGAGATATACCTCCCAATTGAAAAAAGCCATGCATGGGTGTCAGACCAGCCTGTTCCAGGCATCCACTCTCCTACCAGTCTCGGTGTGCTTTCTTCTTTACTTCTCTAGGTGTAGGACTTCCATCAGCCAGATTTCAGGCAGTTCTGAATGATGGTTGCTCTGTATTTTAGTTGTAATTTTGATGTGGTTGTGGGAGGATGAAAGTACCTCTGTTTATCTAGGCCACTATCTTGGGTCTCTGTGTATTTGTATCTTCTTCAGTATCTTATAAATTTCTGAGTACAGGTCTTTTACCATCTTGGTTAAATTTATTCTTCATTTAAAAAAAAATACAATTGCACACGGGATTATTTTCTTAGTTTTATTGGTGCCATATTTCAGATGAGAGCATTTTTTTTAGCAATAAAGTATTTTTAATTAAGGTATGTACATAAGACATAATGCGAGTGCACACTTAGTAGACTACAGTATTGTGTAAATATAACTTTCACATGGACTTAGAAACCAAAACATTTATGTGATTGTGATATTCACTTTATTGCCATGGTTTGGAACCAAACTGACAATATCTCCAGGGTATGCTGGTAGAACCTAGTAATTTGATAAATTAATGTTGCAATAAAATTGCCATTGTAGCATTAGCTAACCCTTCTGTCATGTTACATGATGAATCATTTCTTTCAGTGGTGGGAACAATTAGGATCTAGTATCTTAGCAAGTTTAATGCTTATAATACAGTTTTGTTCTCTATAATTACTGTATGTGTGTTAGATTTTTAAGACTTATTTATCTACTAGTTGCAAGTATGTACCTTCTAATAACATCCTGACTTTTTCTTGAGCAAAAGAAGCTCACTCGCCTGGCTGATTTGGCTCAGTGAGGTAATGGTTCAATTCTTGGTGAGGACATGTGGCCGGGTTGCTGGCTTGCTCCCCAGTAGGGGGTATGCAGGAGACAGCCAATCAATGATTCTCTGTCATCATTGATGTTTCTATCTCTCTCTCTCTTCCTCTCCCGTCAATCTCTAACCATCCCCATTTTCTAAGAGTTCTCTGTCTTTCCTGGCTGCAGACTGTCTCTCAGCTGAATCTCCTCTGCTTGTTTGGGCTGTATTGTACCCGTTTCAGCTGCTCGCCCTTATCTGGTCTGGGACAAAGCACCAACACGTCCGTCTAAGCCTCCGCCATTTTCCTCCGCCTATATTTTTTTTTTAAGAGAAGCACACTCTATTCCCAGAGAAGAAATTCTTTAATAGTCTGCCTGGAAAGATTTGCCATTTGCTAATGACCAGGGACTGCTCAGTGTTAACTCTTCTCATTTTATCATAGGGATTTTATTTATTTTTATTTTCTTGGTCAATCCTCTCCAGAGGGTATTTTTTCCATTGATTTCTAGAGAGTGGAAGAGAGGAGGAAGAGGAGGATGGAGGAGGAGGGAGGAGGAGGAGAGAGAGAATCATCAATGTGAGAGAGACACATCGATTGGTTGCCTTTCA
>NW_005368527.1:282581-288192 GCF_000412655.1 Myotis brandtii | reverse complement strand
TAGAGAGAAGAAAGGAGAGGGAGAGAGAGAGAGAAACATCAATGATGAGAGAGAATCATTGATTTGTTGCTTCCTGCACGCCCCCTCCTGGGGATTAAGCCCACAACCCAGCTCATGCCCTGACCTGGTGGACGATCAACTACTGAGCCACACAGGCTGGGCTATTGCAATATTAATGATTGTACTTTACATCCCTGGGACTATTTTGTAACTACCAATTTGTAGTTCTTAATCCCTTTACCTTTTCCACCCAGACCCTAAACCCCGCCCCTCTGGCAACCACCAGTCTGTTCTCTATGAGTGAGTTTCAATTTTGTTTCTTTGCATTTCTAAAATGGAAAATTAAATAAGGCAATGCACAACTGTATGGACCTTATTTGGAATTGTGCTTTGAAGAATATGTTTTTTTTTATTACCTAATTGAACTATGATATTTGATGTTATTAAAAAACTAGAGGCCCGGTGCACGAATTTGTGCACCCATGGGGTCCCTTGGCCTGGCCTGCGGGATCGGGCTGAAACTGGCTCTCTGACATCTCCTGAGGAGTCCCAGATTGCAAGAGGGTGCAGGCCAGGCCGAGGGACCCCACTAGTGCATGATCAGGGCTGGGGAGGGACGCGGGAGGTTGGCCAGCCAGAAAGGGACCGAGGGAGGGCTCCAGGGTGTGTCCGGCCCATCTCACTCAGTCCCAATTGGCTGGA
Organism: Myotis brandtii; assembly: GCF_000412655.1. Lineage (NCBI taxonomy): Eukaryota > Metazoa > Chordata > Mammalia > Chiroptera > Vespertilionidae > Myotis > Myotis brandtii. The sequence goes on along the minus strand of NW_005368527.1, from coordinate 287,490 downwards.
CCCCAGCAGCAAGCTAACCTACCGGTCGGAGCTCTGCCCCCTGGTGGTCAGTGCATGTCATAGTGACTGGTCGACTGGTCGACTGTCTGCCCCCTGGTGGTCAGTGCACATCATCATAAGGAGTGGTTGAGCAGCCTTAGCATATCATTAGCATATTAACGCTTTGATTGGTTGAACGGCTGACAAGACACTTAGCAGATTAGACTTTTGTTATATAGGATTATTGTTTTTGTTGGTGTGAAAAAAATAAGGCAATGCACACAGAAACACTCTGCAAATTTAAAGTTAACTGTTTATTTGTTTATTAATTCATGTAACAAATGTTTACCCAATGTTTGTTATATGCCTGCTCCTACAGCTTAGCATAGTGGCTGGATTCAGTTGATGTTACTGAATGACTAATTGAATGACTTTGTGAGCCCCTTCATACAAATATTTAAAAAGTATTTTAAAACTGCATCAGTATAACTTATATGTGGTCCCTAGAGTAGTCAAATCATAGGGAAAGGAAGTAGAATGGTAGTTGCCAGGGGTTGGGCAGGAGGATGGGGAGCTAGTTTTTAATAGAACAGAGTTTCAGTTTTGCAAGATAAAGAGTTCTGGAGATGGATGGTGGTGATGGCTGCACAACAATATAAATGTACTTAATGCCACTGAACAGGACACTTAAACATGCTTAAGCCCTAGCTGGTGTGGCTCAGTTGGTTGAGCATCGCCCCAAGCACCAAGAGGTCGCTGGTTCGATTCCGGGTCAGGGCACCTGCCCAGGTTGCAGATTTAATCCCCAGTAGGGGGCATGCAGAACACAGTTAATCTATGTTTCTCTCCCTCTCCCTTCATCTCTCTAAAATCAATAAAAAATATATATATTTAAAAATGCTTAAGATGGTAAATTTTATGTTATGTGTATTTTACCACAATTAAATATATTGATAAAAACTGCATTGGTATAAAGATAAATATAATTTTAATATTCAGATTATTATACAATTATTAATGTATATAATTATACAATTATATTGCATGACAAACTATGGTATATTATATAAATAAGTTATAGTTCCATGTTATATATTCATGTTTCTTCTGACTTTAAAAGAAATTAAAATGCCTGGTCGGTGTGGCTCAGTGGTTGAGTATCGACCCATGAACCAAGAGATCACTAGTTGGATTCCCAGTCAGGGCACATACCCAGGTTGCGGGCTTAATCCCAGCAGGGGGCGTGCAGGAAGCAGCTGATTGATGATGTTTCTCTCTCATCACTGATGTTTCTATCTCTCTCTCCCTCTCCCTTTCTCTCTCTAAAATCAATAAAAACATATTAAGAAAAAAGAATCTAAAAAAAAATATTAAAATGAAAGCATTTGTGCCAGCCCCTCCATTAGTGTCTACTGTGGCTGGTGCAGAAATCGGCCCTGGGAAGTTGGCAGCAGGGTGGAAATGCATTTCTTTTTTCTTTCTTTTTATTGTTGACACGATTACAGATGTCCCCATATTCCTCCCAGGAAACGCATTTCAAACATTGGCATGCATCAGACTTCCCTGGGACGCTCATTAGAAATGCACAGTCCTCAGCTCTGCCCACTGGGATTCAGATTCTGTAGGCCTGGAAGGTGGCCCAGGAGGTGTTCTCAGGAGGATGGTATCTGGACCATTCCTTGGGGGCAGTGGCATATCCCCAGGTGGGGGCACCCCACACTTTTTAAAGTCCTGACTTGACCCCTCATTTGATGGGTGGCTTTTGAAATCTTTCCATTGTGTGGAGCCCATTTCTTCATCTTACGTGTGGGGATGATGACACCCACCTTATGGTATCATTGAGAGGCTCCCTGGGTGCCCACAACTCAGCCTGGGGCAGCAGCTGAAACCTCAGCTCTGAGGCAATGAAGGGGGTTGTGCAAATGTTGTTGGGGAACACTGGGTGTCTGAGGTGACACAGGGGCCGGTTCAATCAGAGGTAAGACATTGTCCAGAGGGGAGCATTGGCATCCCCATGCAAGGTTCCTGGGAAGAATGGATGGACAAAGATTCAGGCAAAGTGACAACTCCCAGCCCCAGAAAGGACCCGCAAGAGGCTCAAAAGTCAGTAGGTGGAGGCGGCAGTTCTGTGTCCTGGAAGGATATATGGCCTGCACCAATGGGCTCCTTTCTCTCTGGCTTTGAACAGGAGGGAACACTGACCAACGGAGAGAGAGGGGATATTGCCAGGCTGCCTGCTTCTGACTACTTCGTCCCTTCGGACTTACCAAAGGAAAGGCAGCTCCCCACAATAATTAGTAGCTTGGAACTGTCCCTACATCCTGCCGATGCCTTCGCAAATATAGGCAATTCTCATTATTCACTGTTGTTATAGTCTATAAAGTTGCCCAAATAAGCAACCATTGCTCCCAGCGGAAATACTGTAAGGGATAGGTTCCTTTGTCATAACATTTTTGTCAACTGCTCAACATATAACCTTGTTTTTTTTGTTTGTTTTTTTAAAGATATATCTTTTCTTTCTTTTTTTAAAAAAATTGATTTCAGAGAGGAAGGGAGAGGGAGGGGAAACATCAACATCAATGATGAGAGAGAATCATTGATCTGCTGCCTCCTGCGCACCCCACACTGGGGACCGAGCCTGCAATCCAGGCATATGCCCTTGACCGGAATTGAACCTGGGACCCTTCAGCCAACAGGCTGACGCTCTATCCACTGAGCCAAACCGGCTAGGGCCATAACCTTGTTTTGTGTGTTTCTGTTTAAAGATGCTTTAGTTAATACACACTGTTCAAAAATATATTATTATTGTGAGTCACTAATATTAAACTTAAGGCCAACAGAATTATAACAGAATTATAACTCATGGCCAAAGGAAGTTTGTCTAACACATCATTTTCTCTGTGAGGCACATCACAGCCTTTTTGCCTAAGGAATACTATAGAGCACTTCAGAAACATGCTTAGGAAACGTTTTAAACAGCAAAATTACCAACAAAAACCCCCCCAAAATATGAAAAAACATGGCACTAGGTAGACCTCAAAATTGATGCTTGGTTTTTAAAAAATTATAGTTGACATATATCTGCTTCCTGTTGGTAGGTATCCTGATTGGTACAGTGAGGAAGAACGTCTTTATCTATTTTTTATTGATTTCAGAGAGGAAGGGAGAGGGAGAGAGAGATAGAAACTTCAATGATGAGAGAGAATCACTGATTGGCTGCCTCCTGCACGGCCCCTACTGGGGATCAGCCCGCAACCTGGGCATGTGCCCTTAACCAGAAGAGAACCTGGGACCTTTCATCAGTCTGCAGGCGGAAGCTCTATTCACTGAGCCAAACCAGCCAGGGCAGGAAGGACATTCTTGACCCTCAGGAGCCCCTGGCGACCCTCAGGCTGTGAAGTCCCTCTTGAGATAAGGAAAATGGCTGTGATGTCTAATGGTTCGGAATCAGAGATGGTTCATTTGAACCCCTCAGCCCTACTCCTTCTCATCTCTGTGATCCTGGGTAGGAGGCTACTTATTTTCTGTGCATTTCCTGTCCAATGGGCAGAATTAATGCCACCTTCATGGTTGTTAAGGAGACCAGTGAAGATCCTGGTGAGCCCATGGCCGATGCTTGCAGTGTGGAGCAAGGGAGAGTGCAGACCCAGCTCTGGTCCCACTTCCTCTCTGGCTCTGTGACCCTGGGCAAATGAGTTCACCTTCCTGGACTTCATTGCCGTCTCTGTAAAATGTTGGCAGGGCTATGTCGTGTCCATGTGACTGGTTGTCTCTGCCAAAAAGATAATATTTGTAAGAGCCATTCTCCGCATATACGTGGTCAGTTCCACGAGGGAGGGACCATGCCTCTGTTGGTCCTCAGTGTATCCTCCGCACTGAACACAGCCTCTAGAGCACAGTTGCTTAGGAAATATTCGTGGCTCGATTGAACACGGTCTATCCGATGTATGCCACACCCGGAGACCTCCCCATGGGGAGCAGATGATTATGACAGCTTGGTGTGATGGGAGGGTGTCCACAGGCTAGGAGAACAGAGAGGAGAAGCTGGATGGGTGGGTGGTTGCAGCTGGTGGGCTTCCTGTAAGAGGCCATGCAGTAACTGTATCCAAAAGGATGATGTTGGCTGCACTTGGTCTACTTGTGAGCTCCCTGAGATCAGGGGCCACGGCACTCTTGTTCACTGTTGCACTCTCAGTGCCTGGCTCAAAACCTGAAACTTTGTAGGAGGGAAAAAAAAAGAAAGAAGGAAGGAAGGAAGGAAAGAAGGAAGGAAGGAAGGAAGGAAGGAAGGAAGGAAGGAAGGAAGGAAAGATGGAAGGAAGGAAGGAAGCTATGGATTTTGAAGGAGCTGTCTCCACCCTCCCTCCCCCCCAACCCCCCAACACCTCTTGCTAAATGGAGCAAAGGGCAGTGGAACTCAGCCCCAACTTTGCACTTGAGCTGCTTGGGGTCTGGGAGCATAAGTCTCCACTAGAGAGGGGGCTTCAGGGGAAGCTGCTTGACCTCACTGTGCCTGTTCCCTCAACTGGAAAATGAGGGTGATAATGACTCAGCGCACGGAGGGTATTGAATATGCAGTCACCATTCCACAGGCCTCCCACATGGGAACTCATCTGTCCTTACAAGCCTTTGAGGCGGGTGCTGCCATTCTTCCTGGTTACCGGCAGAGCCACCTGAGGCCACATAGCTTGGAAAGCCAGGCTTTGAACCCCTAGAAACCTGGTACCCAAATCCATCCAGTTGACTTGCAGGATACACCGCTCCCAACGTGCCGTAGGGTAAATGATAGACAAACAGGAGATGTCGAATAAATGTAATGATTGTTCTTTTTAATTATAATTATAATTCCGCTAGAGGGCGCTCGGACGGAGGGTGAGCCAAGGGAGAGGGAGGGTCACCGGGCTGAGAGTTTCCCAGGGGAACCTGCCAT
>NW_005368527.1:281120-282516 GCF_000412655.1 Myotis brandtii | reverse complement strand
TACTTGGCTGCCTTGCTGTCCTCTATTGGCTGCAGCGTTTGTGGGTGGGTCCCGCTCTTTGGCTGCGTCTGTGGGTGGGTCCCGGTCTTTGGCGGCGTGCGCGGGTCCCAGTCGCTGACCAGGCACTGCGCCTGCTCGTAGTTGACGTGCGGGTGCCTCTGGCGGAGGCGCAGGCGCACCACGTTGTAGTCCACCTCGTGCCCGATCCTCTTGCAGTTGAGGCTGCGGGTGAGGTTCCTGTGCGTGGTGTGCAGATCCTCCAGGTTCTTCTCCACGTTGGAGATGTGGCGCTGCAGCTTGTCAGTGCCCTGGGCAGCGGGCGGGCCGGGTTGGGGGACCGCCCGAGAGGAGCCAGAAAAAGGGTAGGGGGTGGGGAGGAGGGAGGAGGAGGGCAGGCATATCTGGGCCAGATGTGCGTGTGAAAGGAGCAAGCGGAAGAAACGGTGGGCCTCGGAGGGGGGGTGGGGCACACCTGGGCCAGAAGAAAAATAACCAGCGGCAGGGCGGGGCTGAGAGAGGAGCCGGATCACGAGTGAGTGGGGCGGGTGCGGGGGACAGGGGTCAAGGGGACTCATTTGGGAGGTCGTTGAAGGACTGACCACTCGGGTGACAGGCTCTTCCCTGGGCCGTGTCCCTGGGGCAGAAGCCTTACCCGGGGGAACGAGAGGGGCGTACCTGGGTGAGGCGCGCGGCCTCCGGGAGCTGGGTGCCCACGTGTCTCTGGTACACGCGGACCAGGGGTCGGTCCAGTTTCTCCCGAGTCTCCAGGTGAGTTTTGGACAGAGGACCCTGGCGAAGGGCGGGGCGCGGAGCCGTGAGGCCCTCTGTGTGCGCGCATCCCCAGCGCCCCTCCCCGGCCTCCTCCCCGCAGACCCTGCGCCCCCAAACCGCACCTTGATGAGGCCGCGGGTGATGTACATCTCCTGGTTGAATTTCGTGCACCGGTGGATAGTCCCCCTCATCAGTCCTACGGTCATGTTCATTCTTTCCTGGTGGGTGGGAGCGCAGGGGGGCGGGTCATGCCGGCTCCCCTTCCGCTGTCTTCCCGTGCCCCGCTCTGGGCCTTGGTCCTCTCCCACCCTCGCCCCAAGCCACCACCTCCGAGCTGCACCTTCAGCTCCGTGGTCTCGCGCATCTTTTGGGCCAGCGAGGAGCACACGCCATCGCTTATCTGCAGCTGTTGCTCCCGGATTTCCTCCTCATTCTTGGCCATTTCTTGTAAGGCGTCCTTGGACTCCATCAGCAGGCGCTTGGCGTCGTTCAGCACCGCGGCGCACTCTGCAGGAGGGTGGGACCAGCCTGGGTGCCAAGTCCTCCTCCCCCCTCCGGCCCCTTTTGTTTGTTTATTTTGTTGTTGTTGTTGTTGTTAATCCTCACCCGTGGATAGTTTTCCATT
>NW_005368527.1:276771-280719 GCF_000412655.1 Myotis brandtii | reverse complement strand
TGCACCAGGCCTCTAGTAAAATATATTTTTTAAAAAGAAGCACAATGTAGCTATAATTATTATAGTACCCTGGAACTACCTCTGGTAATGCAAAGAGGAGTTAAGACAATGAAGAATTGTCTAACTCATATTTCCAAGTCCCCCACTGAAAAACACCAAAAAACCTATCCAACATCTTTTTACACTATCCCATTGTTTTTCTCCATTTCACCTCATCACACCCGAACCTCTAGTCCAGTGGTTCTCACCCTTCTGGCCCTTTAAATACAGTTCCTCATGTTGTGACCCAACCATAAAATTATTTTCGTTGCTACTTCATAACTGTAATGTTGCTACTGTTATGAATCGTAATGTAAACACCTGATATGCAGGATGGTCTTAGGCGACCCCTGTGAAAGGGTCGTTCAACCGCCAAAGGGGTCGCGACCCATAGGTTGAGAACCGCTGGGGACAAGGCTCCAGGAAAAGGGGCAGCTGAGAAGTGGAGGGGAGTGGGTGGGCACCCACTACAGTGGACTCCTTTCTGAGGGGCCTACCTGGTGTGTACGCGCCCACGGGGTTTGAAGGAGGCGTTTTCTGACCCTGAGTGCTGGGGGTGGGGATGCGGGAGAGGTCCACCCAGGAGTGGCGGCCGGCCAGCTCCAGAACCTTGTCCAGGGGCTTGTTCATTAAGTCCACAGCTTGGAGCCTCTCCTTACAGCAGAAGGCCAGGGTGTCTCGGCAGGAGGCCAGGGCCTGGGGGCAAGGAGAGGGAGAGAGGCCGAGCTGAGGGCAGGAAGTGTGCTGGGAGGGAGGGGGTGGCTGGAATGGATTTTTCTGCTGGAAGCTGAAAAGCCTTTCTGCCTCTGAACTGACCCTCTTTGGTTCTAATTGCCACTGAAAAGAAGCGATTTTCAAGTCCAAGTTCAGACACCCCACCCTCTCACCCTCTGTCCAGGAGCCTTCATGACCCTGGGAGTGGGGAGAGTAGGAGCAGCAGGGCCTGGTGGCAGCTTCCCTGTCCTGGGTGTCCATTGCTTAGGTTCTGTGTCTGGCTTTGCCCTGGCACCCTGAGAAAGCCCCGCCCCACCGACTTCCCTATCAAGTGGTACAAAGTTTCAGTTATGCAAGAGGAGTAAGTTCTGAAGGGCTAGTGGAGAGGGAGCCCCATTTCCGTCTTCCTGTGCCATCCTTTTCCTCTTCAACTTGCATTCGCCTCATCCCTAGCCTCAGAGTCGCACTATCTCTTCTCTAATGAGTATCAGGAGCCCTCTGCAGTCCTGAGTCCCTCTCTCTGATCTACTGCATCTGGACCTTCACCTCATCCAAATCCTATTTCCACCATTATAAAATAAAGCATATATCTATAATAATAACAAAAGCATAATATGCTAATTAGACTGGGCAGCCGAACGACCTTCCAGACATCCTTCCGGATGACCTTCGGACGAAGCTGTGGCCGCGAGGGCCGAGACCCTTGCACAAATTTCGTGCATTGGGCTTCTAGTATATATATATATTCAGCCTTAGAAAAGCAGAAAATCCTGCCATTTGTGACAACATGGATAAAATAAGCCAGATGCTTAAAGACCAATACTACATGACCTCACTTACTGGTATATATGGAATCTAACATAATCAAACTTATAGAAGCCAAGAGTAGAAGGGTGGTTGCCAGGGGCTGAGGGGAGGGGGAAATGGGGAGAGGTTGGTCTAGTGGTACAAAGTTTCAGTTATGCAAGATGAGTAAGTTCTGAAGGGCTAGTGTATAGCAATGTGCCTATAGTTAATACTACTGTATTTTATAATTGACATTTGCTTAAAGGGTGGATGGTAAGTGTTCTCACCACACAGCATAGTAACTATGTAAAGTGCTGTACACCTTGATTGTGGTGATTATTTCAAATGTATACATACACCAAATCTCAGCTTGTACATTTTAAATATATGTACAATTTAATATATATACATATTTATTGATTTCAGAGAGGATGGGAAAGGGAAAGAGAGAGGGAGAGGAGAAAGAAACATCAGTGATGGGAATCATTGCTTGGCTGCTTCCTGCATGCCCCCCACTGAGGATTGAGCCCACAACCCTGGCATGTGCCCTGACCAGGAATTGAACCGTGACCTCCTGGTTCATAGGTCGATGCTCAACCACTGAGCCATGCCAGCCAGGCTATATGTACAATTTAAAATTGTTAATTATACCTCACTAAAGCTGGGGAGAAAAGGATACTTGACCTAAAACCACAATCCTGCCCCTGGCTAGTCCTGTGCCTGGGGTGGGGCCATCTCTCTCTGAGCCTCAGTTTCCCCACCTCCAATAAGAGACCGCAGTTCCTGCTTCACAGGAGTGCTTACAGGAGCTGACTCAAGGACTGCACAGGGCTTGGCATAGAGAGGGTGTCCATTGTTATTCTGAGGCCCAACTCCATCCCGCAGAGCAAAGCGGAAACCCAGTGAATGTCAAGTCAGAGTGAGTGGTGGGTGGGCTGAGAGGTTTGTTGTTGTTGGTCCCCAAGGTCAGAGCGGTTCGCTCCTTGGGCAGCCAGGGGTACCCCTCCAGCCCTCTTCCCTGGGTCCCAGGTATTCCCGACCTTGAGCATGACCTCTGATTTTTCCATGTCTTCCTCCATTTTCCTCTTCATGCTCTTTAACTGCTCTTTCTCCCAGGTAAGCATACTGTCAGCTTTGTCAGGGATCTGGAAAGCGAGGAGGGACTCTCTCACTCCCAGGAGGGGCCACAGGAGAGTTCTCCTTCCAGGGTGGGAGAGGTTTGCCAACCTCATAAACTCTGGGTTGCGGGGATGGCGTCGGGGGTCTCTCTGAGAAGACTTTATCCTTTCAGGGGGGCTAGAGAGTGGGGCTGGGTATCTCCCTTTTACAGGTAGGAGTCCAGTGAGCTAGGGCTGGGGGTCCCCCTTCCTTGGCGATGGTGTTACCCCCCCCCCCCCCACACCTCCCTGGCCAGTAGTGAGGAATTTCATTATAGGGATGATGAGAGCTTGCCCTTTTGGGGTCTTACTCTTTCAATTTCGGGGCTGGAACTAGGAAGACCACCCTGTGAGTAGGGTCTCACCCCTCCCCAGGGAGGCTATAATGTTCCCGCTTTGGGGTTCAAGTCTAGGGTTTCACTTTGGAGGGAGATTTCATAGAACTGGGACTAGGTAGGGGCTCTCTCTCCCTGGCCGGGATTAACTCTTGGGATTAACTCCTGGGGGCTGGGAGTCTGAGGGTCTCAACCTGTAGGCAGGACCTGCTCCTTTATTTTCCCATGAGGCCTGGGGTGGGTTTCTCACTCACTGGGGCTGGGGACAGTTTTTGTTTGTTTGTTTTGTTTTTGTTTTTATAAACATTTTGAGGAGAGTTTCATGGGTTGGGACCAGGACATCACCCACTCTTCCCAGCTGCATCTTTCACTGGGCGTGGCATTGAGGGTCTCATGACCACAGGCAGGTCTCACCCCGGGGCCTGGGGGCGGGGTGGGTGACTGCATGCCTGGGTTGGGGGTTGTGAGTTTCACTGTTTGGGAAGAAGTTCATCTTGCATCTTCTCTCCCTCACGGGGGGACTGGGATACGTCCCATCTGGGGTAAGGGGACTGAGGATCTCATCCCCACAGGGGAGGAGGAGGTGATCTCCCTCCCTGGGGCTGGGGATCAAGGCACCTCATCTTGGGGGTGTCCTCATCTTCTTGGGCCCTTGCTCACTGGAACTGGGGCCCGGGATGGGTGCTCTCTCTGCGGGGCGGGTTTTTCCCAGGGCGAGCTAAGCAAGGCTTCGGTCTTGGCGACTGGGCTTGGGTGGGGGAGGGGTCTCCCACCTTCTCCGACTCGGGCCGGTAGCCCCGCAGCTTGACGCTCTGCTGGTTAATGAGCAGGCCCTTGCGCACCTCGCTGAGCCTGTGGTCGGTGGCCTGGCGCTGGCGCTGCAGCAGCTGCAGCTGCCCATTGATCTGCTGCCTCGC
>NW_005368527.1:259907-276673 GCF_000412655.1 Myotis brandtii | reverse complement strand
GGCCGGCGGCTTCATCTTGCTCTTCCACAGCGTGACGCCCTCGCCCGGCGGCGGCGTCTCCAAGGTGCCCCCATCTTGGAGCAACTGCACGTGGAAGCGCCAGGGCTGGATGTAGGCGGCCTTGCAGAGGTGACGCGCCACGTTCGGGTCCCACACGCTGTCCTTGGGTTGCCACATGGCCACGGCCTCCTGCCCGCAGCGGTCGGTCAGCTGCTGCGCCTCCAACATCTTGACCTGGGCCTCCTCGCGCCATTCCGGGGCCCCGACGCGCGAGCTCTTGCTTTGCTCAACCGGGGGTAGCAGCACGGGCATGGCCCCTGCTTGGTGCCCTGCCTGGGCCGCGTCCTCCACGGGGAGAGGCAGGGACACTCAACTACACGCACTTCTTTCCGGTCCTGAAGCGGGAGTGAAGCAGAGTCCTCATCACAATGGCCGCGGTGACAGGAGAGCGCGTCGGAGTTCCAGAGGTGGGGGAGGGAGAAGGCGGCAGGGAGGCGCTAGATGGAGCCTTTGGAGCTCTGCAGAGGTGGCTTGGAATCCTAGCTCCTTGAGAAAGAGGGCCTCATTTTACCCGCCTCTCCCTGTTACTTCTTCTTTTTTTTTTTTTTTCCCCCCCCCCCCCTTTATTTCTTACCCTGCAGCAACACGGGCCTTTGTCCTGCTCTTCGGACACGCTAGCTCTTCCTCCCTTCAAAGGTTTGGATTTGCTGTTCCCTCTGCCTGGCATACTCCTTTCCCTGTTCCTCCCATGGCTGGCTCGTGCTCAATCTTCAGAACCCAGCTCAAACATCGCCATCTTCAAGGGGTCTTTCCTTAGCACTATATCTAAGCCTCGCTCTCTCCCATCACTCAGGATTTCTAGCGCCAGAAACAGAGAAGATGACCTCACCATCAGAATCACAGTAAAAAATTCAAAGAAATACAGAGTCCTGTCTGAACTTCCTGTTTCCATGGAGGGAGAAAAACTGTTTCCCACTGAGACTCATATGGGGAATCCCTCCACCCTAGGAGGCAGGCCAGAGTCTGGGGAAGAAAAAAGGGACAACTACTCTCTCTTACTCCCCCCTCTGCCCCGCCCCCCTAATTCTCCACCTCCTTTCCTCTCAGCAGTGGCTTCTTTAGTTGGGCATTTGGTAGGTGCCTCAAACCATGGTCAAGATCCTAGGACCTAGAGCCAGACAACTTGGGTTCAAATTATAATTCTGACCTTTGCCATCTGTGTGACCTTGGGAAAGTCACTTGACTTCTCTGTGTCCCTTGTCTCCTTACCCGTCAACTAGGATAATGGGATTGTGGCATGGGTTAAATGAGTTAATAAGAGTGAAGTGCTTAAACAGCGGCTGACGGAGAGTAAGCACCCTGTAAGTCAGTGGTTCTCAACCTTCTGGCCCTTTAAATACAGTTCCTCATGTTGTGACCCAACCATAAAATTATTTTCGTTGCTACTTCGTAACTGTAGTGTTGCTACTGTTATGAATCGTAATGTAAATATCTGATATGCAGGATGGTCTTAGGCGACCCCTGTGAAAGGGTCGTTCGACCGTCAAAGGGGTCGCGACCCACAGGTTGAGAACCGCTGCTAAGTGCTTACTTTTCATTTTTATTCCCTGAATGAGTAGATGAATGAGCTTTTCTAATACCAGGAGATGCACAGAGGGTGTCGCAAAGAACCAGGGAGATGGCTTACTTGGGACAACATTCAGCACTCAACCGTCCATCTTGGCTTTATTCATTAGTGCTTCCGTTTTCCCAACTGGAGCATTTCACTGTCTTGGCTCGCTGCCTGGCGTGTGGAGTATTTCTGTTGGGTAGTGTTGTGCCAAACTACCTTGTGCTCTTGTGTCAGATCTACACAAAGATGATTTGGGCTTCAACATAGGTCTGTGGTGAACTTCATTATGGCTATGGGTGGAGGTGTAGTCTGTCCTAGTCTGGCTTTTAATTGGTTCAATGTATTCATGCCAACAAACCCCAGTGTATACCACCATTGTCCGAGCATTGAAATCAGTATGTGCCACTGCCCATTGTCAGTCCACCAACTTCTCACTTCCATCTTCCAACCCCAGTTTGTATCAACCTCTAAAACTCTCCTCTGGTTCCTAGTTTCGATGGTCCATTTTGGACATTTTTCTCTAGTTTGACTCTAAGCCTGTGTTTGAGGACGAGGCAAACCACCCTCTGCTTTCAAAGCCTGCTGATCACAGTTTGGGTTGGCAGGTTCTATAGACTGAAAGTTTGTGTCCCCCCCAAATTCATATGTTAAGTTCTAATGCCCAATGTGAGGGTTTTAGGAGGTGGGGCCTTTGAGAGGCAATTAGGTCATGAGAGTGGAGACCTCATGAATGGGATTAACACTCTTATAAAAGAGACCTCAGAGAGCTCCCCTGCCCCTTCAGCCATGTGAAGACAGTGAGAAGACAGCTGTCTGTGAACCAGGAAGTGAGTGGACCCTCATCAGACACTAAGTCTGCTGGCACCTTGATCTTGGACTTCACAGCTTCCAGATCTTTGAGAATTAAGTTTCTGTTGTTTCTAAGCCACCAGTCTGTGGTATTCTTTATAGCAGCCCAAACAGACTAAAACAGCAGGTGCCTGGAAGGAACCATAGTAGGGCTGGGATTAGCTCTCAGTCTCTCCAAGAGATTTAACTGCATGTGGCTGAACAGAAATGATACTAAAAAAAAAAAAAATGCTACAGGAATATATATATGCCAAATCTGGGACAACTTTTTACTATTACAAAAACTCAAATGCCTCTCTTAAGCTAACAAATAAGCCTGTTTTCATGCTGTGAAAGTAATGTATGCACTGAATCTATGCTGCCTAGCCTAGTTCCTGGCATAAACCCAGAAAAATATAATGAAGAAAAGAAAAATCATCTGCAATCTCATCACCCAGAGATATCTATTCTGAACATGTTTTGATTTCACTCTAGCTATTTCTTGAAACTCCCCTTCCCCCATATACAGGGGTGGGCAAAAGTAGGTTTACAGTTGTTTGTATAGAAAATAATACAACAATTAATAAATAATAACACAAGAACAAACTCTGTGTTTCACATACTCACAACCATAAACCTATTTTTACCCACCCCTGTGTGTGTGTGTGTGTGTGTATTTATACACATCTCCCTCCTCCCAATATACTAATGCTCAAATATGTCTAACTCAGACCAATGGGGAATAATATTTGTGAAATTAGCTCTCTGATTTTTATAATGAAGGTCGTTTTACAGAAATTCCTTTGTGCGGCCATCTTTGCTGGGACCACCTATTCTATGTTATGAGTATTACAAAACGGGGAGCAGAATTCTGTCCTTGGATTAAATAGAATGAAACTGCAGGATGTATGAGGAAGATAAACCTTCTAAAACTTCTAGCTTTTCTTTCCTTTTTTTCAGTTGTTATTGCACGTTGATGTCCTTCATTCTGAAATCTTGGCAGGTAATTATCAGAGACCCCTTTTCCGGTTCCCTGATGTCTTCCCTTCTGGGGCACCAGGTCCTACTTTTAGTAGGTGCCCCCTTTCTCTTGGAGATAATCACATCAGTTGGTCTCTCATTCCAGGGGGATATGACCTAGAATCCGTTTTGTCTTTGAGAAATGAGGTCGCTTTCCTGGGGGAGGTGTCAGGAGAGAGTGGGAAGCCCCAGGCTGGGAGGGGAGGTTCTTCCTGGCTTTTACCAGTCCCTCTTGCAAAGACGGTAACCCTGCTAGTTGGTGAGGAATAAGGACTGGTCTGTATGGCTTTCGTCCCCATTAGTCCCCTAAAGTGGTTCAGGCAAAAGTTAGTCATGTCCTCCTGCAATTCACAAATTCCGTAGTTTCTTTTCTATTCCATTCAACTTGACCTGTAGGTAGAATTTGAAATTGTTTACTAGCTGAAACTTGAATCTCCTCCCCTGGGCTCTTTCACACTTTTCCCTTTTGCCTCTGATCTTGATCCTTCACTGGCTGGTTGTCTGCCAGCCACCCCCTCAAATATAGTGTTCTTCAGTCTTAAAGATGGCTCCCAGGGGCCCCCATCTCTCAATCTTCATGCCCTGTGTAAGCCCCTCCCTCCCTTTGCATGTAGGTTGGATCTAGTTCTAACCAATAGAATGTGACAAACATTAAAGGATGCTCCTTCTAGGATTAGGCTATAAGACAGTGGTTCTCAACCTGTGGGTCGCGACCCCTTTGGCGGTCGAACGACCCTTTCACAGGGGTCGCCTAAGACCATCCTGCATATCAGATATTTATATTACGCTTCATAACAGTAGCAACATTACAGTTATGAAGTAGCAACAAAAATAATTTTATGGTTGGGTCACAACATGAGGAACTGTATTTAAAGGGCCAGAAGGTTGAGAACCACTGCTCTAAGAGATCATGGTTTCTACCTCGCTCTTTCAGAAATGGAAAGACCATGTGGCAAAGAATTGAGGGAGCCTCTGGCCATCAGCCAGCAAGGTCCTGAGATCCTCCGTCCAATATCCTGTGAGAAACTGGAGCCTGCCAGAAACCACATGAGTGAGCTTTGAAGTATACCTTTTCCCAGTCCAGCCTTCAGATGAGATAACAGCCCCAGCTTGCCGGGAGCCGGTCCATCCTTGCTGTTTCAAACCAGCTGATGCCTTGTCTGCAACTTGGTGAGAGACCCTGAGCCAGAGGACCCAGGTAGGCCATGACCAGACTCCTGACTCACAGGAACCCATAAAATAAATATTTGTTGTTTTACGCTGTTATGTTTTGTGAGTGTTATGCACCAATAGCTAACTAATGTATTAGGTTCCCATGTTCTAGTCACTTCTCATTCCTCACCCTTCCCCTGGAAAAACTCATCCATATTAGTGGATTTAGATGTTGTTTATTAGATCAGGGCAACTGTGGCTTTAAGACTAGTGGGTAGGCGAGTGCCAAGTTTAGAATAGCATCCAAGTTCCTACCATAATCGGCAGAATATCAGTTCCTTACCACCTGGCTCCTGCCCACCTTTCCTCCCCCATATCCAAACACTGTGTCCTTAGATCATTAAGGATCAGCCATGCTGGTGCTCAGACTCACCAAGTTTATTTAATCTCATGGGCTTTGTGCTTGCTTTCCCCCTCGTCAGATGTTCTGAATTTTCATATGGCTTACTCCCTTTCATCCTTTAGGTTTTTTTTTGTGTGTGTGTGTTTATCTTTGTTGATTAAGGTGTTACATATGTGTCCATATACCCCTATTGGCCCCCCCACCCACTCATGCCCTCGCCCCCCTGTTGTCTGTGTCCATTGGTTGGGCTTATATGCATGCATACAAGTCCTTTGGTTGATCTCTCCCCCTTACCCCCACCCTCCCCTGCCTTCCCTCTGAGGTTTGACGGTCTGATCGATGCTTCTCTGTCTCTGGATCTGTTTTTATTCATCAGTTTATGTTGTTCATTATATTCCACAAATGAGTGAGATCATGTGATATTTATCTTTCTCCAACTGACTTATTTCGCTCAGTATAATGCTCTCCAGGTTCATCCATGTTGTTGCAAATGGTAGGAGTTCCTTCCTTTTTACAGCAGCGTAGTATTCCATTGTGTAGATGTATCACAGTTTTTTTTTATTAATGGGACTCTTATCTCCCTTAGTCCTCACTGAATCTATGCTGCCTAGCCTAGTTCCTGGCGTAAAGCAGGCCCTTCATACCTATTTTTTGAATTACTGATTGATGGTGGCTCTGCCATACTTGGACATAGTCCATGAGTGGACTAACCAAGACTTTCTGCTGCTTCTGCCATGGACATTTGTGGTCTTTGCAGATGTAATTAGTTATCACACCAGGTTATACTGCAGCAGAGTGGAACCTTAATCCAGTGATTCTTGTTCTCATAAGAAGGCTACATGAAGACATGGAGACATTCAGGGAAGATGGCCACATGAAGAAAGAGGCAGAGACTGGAGTGATGCCTGTGTAAGCTGAGGAACACCAAGGATTGCCGGCAACCACTAGAAACTGGGAGAGGCAAAGAAAGGATCCCCCCCTTAGAGCCTTTGGAAGGAGCAGGAGTCTGCCAACCCTTTCATTTCAGACTTCTGGCCTCCAGGTTTGTGAGAGAATAAATTTCTATTGTTTTAAGCCACCCAGTTTGTGGTAATTTGTTATGGAAGTCCTAGGAAACTAATATAATGACATCTGTCTCTTTAGTCGGAGGTCCCTTGCCTACCCCTGGCCTGTCTCTCTATGGGGCATTCACCATCACCTGTGCACACTGAAAGCACCTCTTCAGTGTGCAAAGAGCAGAACCAGAGAGAGGCAGCTGTGTTCTCTCCTGGTGTTCTGAGCTCATCATCATTTTCTTCTTTTTTAAAATATATTTTTTTTTATTGATTTCAGAGGGAAAGGAAGAGGGAGAGAGAGATAGAAACATTCATGATGAGAGAGAATCATTGATTGGTTTCCTCCTGCACATCCCCACCCCCACCCTCCACTGGGGATTGAGCCCGCAACCCGCGCCTGTGCCCTGACCGGTAATTGAACCGGGTCCTCCTGGTTCATAGGTCGATGTTCAACTGCTGAGCCACACTGACCGGGCTGACCTCATCTTCTATGTTAGTTTCCCACCTTAATCTTAACGCTTCTGTCATTTCCTGCTGGACCCTCCTTTAAGTCAAATCCACCTGCCAGATTCCTGGAAGCAGGGAGCCCATTGATATGGTCCACACAGATCCATCCATTACCTGGGGTGCAGAGCAGGTTGGAGATGGGTGGAGGGTGGCCTTGGGGATCCACCATAAAATCTCTTTCCTAATGGTTGATTGATTGAGTTATTTGACAAACATTACTGAGCTCCTGCTCTGTGTCATTACTGGACTTAGAACCAGGAGCCAAGAGTGATGAGAGACCAAGTCCCTTCCCTTATGGAGCTTCTCATCCAGTGGGGGAGATGGAAAATGAGAAACTAAAATAAGCCACCAAGTAATTGGGTGAAGAGCAGGCCACTGCAGCCTGTCCGTGGCCACTTCTCAGGTGCAGAATGCTGCTTCCGGTGTTGGCTGGCCCATCGGTAGCCTAACATGGCTGGGCGGGAAGAGGGCAGCCCTGTGAAGGCCACCCCGCTCCGCAGCAGCTCCTTAGGGTGGACGTTGGTGGGAGCGCAGGGGTGCGGGAAGCCATACCACTTTTCTGGCATCCTGTGCCAACGTATCTGTTGGGAAAGATGCGTTTGATGCTTACATACTAGCACAGAGGTTGAAAAATCAGAATCTGGAAGGCTGATTTATACTGGGATTCTGGCCCAAACAACATCTGGTGTGAAATGTTTCTCTTATTCTACAAGTGTGATCAGCCTTGCCTTTCTATCATACATTCTTGCACAGAATAATATCAGATTTGGAAGCCTGCCTTTGCAAATCTTATTTTATGACATCATAGGACGCTTTATAGTGACCACCCCAGCACTGCTTCTCTTTGTTATAAAAGGCTAGATCATTGGTTGAGCCACGAGGCCACAACAGACACTTATAAAGCCATTTCTTATAATGTTGTGCTTTCAGAAATGAGTACAGTGTTTCACCAGAATGACATGAAGATTCCAAACAGCACATACTAATATGTGTTTACTACATTTTATGCTAAAGCAAAACCACTGTTAGTTAATCCAGGTCTCTTTCCAAACCCTGAAGACTATGACCATCTAATGGGCTATGACAAACCATTCACTTTTATATGGAAGAAACCAGTGAAAACAAACAGGTTAAAGATGAAAAATGAGTCTACTGTTTTGATATTTGTGCTTGACTGTGATTTATGTTCCAATGTATAATAGTAACATTACCGTGACCTTTGTTTCCTGTTAAAAAATAAAATAAAATAAACCACTGAGATCATGTCTGATAGAAGTAATTGCTTAAGGTGCAATAAATCATCATCATCAAATAAATACCATCATAAGCAGGACAACAAACTGCCAAAATGACATGATTCTATTTTAAAAAAACATGGTAAAATATACATAGCATCAAACTTACCATCTTAACCATATTAAATGTACAGTTCAGTGGCATTAAGTACATTCACATTGTTGTGCAGCCCTCACCACCATTCATCACCAGAACTTTTTCATCTTCCCAGACTGAAACTCTGCCCCATTAAACACTAACTCCCCATATCCCTCCCCTGGACCCTGGCCATTCCACTTTCTCTCTCTGAACCTGATTGCTCTAAGTGCCTCATATAAGTGGAATCACACAGTATTTGTCCCTTTGAATCTGGCTTATTTCATTCACAGCATAATGGCCTCATGGTTTATCCATGCTGTAGCATATAGGCATGATTCTAATTTCGATAGAAAAAATATTCTTACCTAAAAGTAATCCAACATGTTAGTGAAGGTTATGTATGGGATTTGTTTGAATTTTTCTTTATTTTTCAATTTTAGCTTACATTCAATATTATTCTGTATTCGTTTCAGATGTACAGTATAGTGATTAGGTGACAATCATGTACTATATGGAGTGGTCCCCTAGCCCCCCAATATTTCAAGTTCCCACCTGGCCCCATACATGTTATTACACTATTATTGACTAGATTTCCTATGCTGTAATTTACATCTCTGTAGCTATTCTGTAAATACCAATTTCCACTTAATCCCTTCACCTTTTTCACCCAGCCCCCCAGCTCCCCTCCCCTCTGACAATGTCAATCTGTTCTCTGTAATTATGAATCTGTTTCTATTACTTGTTTATTTATTTTGTTCTTTAGGTTCCATACGTAAGTGAAATCATATGACATTTATCTTTCTCTGTCTGACATTTCATTTAGCATAATATCCTCTAGTCTACCCATGCTGTCACAAAAGGTAAGATTATATTCTTTTTTATGGCCAGGTAATATTCCATTGTGTATATGTATCACAACTTTTTTATCCATTTGTCTATTGATGGACACTTGGGTTGCTCCCATATCTTGGTTATTGTAAATAATGCTTCAATGAGCATAGGGGTGCACATATTCTTTTGAATTAGTATTTTAGGTTTCTTTATACTAGTATATACCCAGAAGTGGAATCGCTGGGTCATAAGGCAGTTCCATTTAAAAATTTTTGAGACACCTCTGCACTGTTTTCCATAGTGGTTACACCAATCTGCATTGTCACCAACAGTGCATAAGGGTTCCCTTTTCTCCACATTCTTACCAACACTTGTTGTTTGTTGATTTATTGATGATAGCCATTCTGATAGGTGTGAGGAATATCTCATTGTGCTTTTAATTTGCATTTCTCTGATGATTAGTGATGTTGAGCAACTTTCCATATGTCTATTGGCCATCTGTATGTCCTCTTTGGAGAACTGTCTATTCAGGTCTTCTGCCCACGTTTAAAAATTTTTTTTTGTTTTTTAGAGAGAAAAAGGGAGAGGGAGAGGGAGAGGGAGAGGAAGAGAGAGAAAGAGAAACATCCATTTGAGAAGATCAATTGGCTGCCTCCTGTAGGCCCTCCCACTGGGAATCAAGCTGGAAACCCAGGCATGTACCCTGACCTAGAATTGAGCCAGCAACCTTTGGTGCATAGGCCGGTGTCCAACCAACTGAGCCACACCAGCCAGGGCTCTTCTGTCCACTTTTTAACTGTGTTGTTTCTTTTTCTTTTTAAAATTCTTTATTGTTTAAAGTATTACAGATGTCTCTTACTGGGTTGTTTCTTTTTCTGGTATTTAGTTGTATGAGTTCTTTATAAATTTTGGATGTTAACCCTTTATTAGATATATCGGCTGCTAATATGTTCTCCCATTCAGTAGGTTGTCTTTTTATTTTCTTGATGGTTTCCTTTGCTGTGCAAAAACTTTATAGTTTGTAGTCCCATCTTTTTATTTTCTTGATGGTTTCCTTTGCTGTGCAAAAACTTTATAGTTTGATGTAGTCCCATTTGTTTATTTTTTCTTTTGTTTCCCTTGCCCGAGGAGATCCATCAGAAAAAATATTGCTATGAGAAATTTCTGAAATTTTACTGCCTATGTTTTCTTCTAGGATTTTTATGGTTTCGAGTCGTACAAGTTTTTAATCCATTTTGAATTTATTCTTGTATATGGTGTAAGAAGGTGGCCTAGTTTCTTTTTCTTTTTTGCATGTATCTGTCCAATTAACACAACACCATTTTATTGAATAGACTGTCTTTACTCCATTGTATATTCTTACCTCTTTTGTCATAGATTAATTGACCATCTACATGTGGGTTTATTTCTGGGCTCTCTATTCCATTCCATTGATCTATGTGTGTTTTTATGCCAGTACCATGCTGTTTTGATTACCATACCCTTGTAATATAGATTGCTATCATGTAGCGTGATACCTTCCATTTGTTCTTCTTTCTCAAGATTGCTGTTGCTGTTCCGCGTCTTTTATGTTTCCATACAAATTTTTGGATCATTTGTTCCAGTTCTGTGAAAAACACCATTGGTATTTTGATAGGAATTGTGTTGAATTTATGGATTGCTTTGGGTCATATGGACATTTTAATGATGATAATTCTTCTTATCTATGAGCATTGTATATGTTTTCATTTATTAGTGTCATCTTCAATGTCTTATAATTTTCTGAGTAGAGGTGTTTTACCTCTTTGGTTAAATTTATTCCTAGATATTTTATTTTATATTTGATGAAGTTATAAATGGGCTTGTTTTCTTACTTTCACTTTCTGATAGTTCATGATTGCTGTATAAAAATGAATTTGTGTGACTTTTTTGTTTCCTTCTACACTTTATGCATTTCCCAAATTTTCTACAATAAACAGGTATTACCTTGATCATAAAAAAAATCTTTAAAATGTCTGTCCTCCGTTCCTTTTCCCTCTCTCCCCTGCCATGATGTTGCTTTCTAGTGTTTCTCGCTCAGGCTCCCCAGCTCCTGCAGCTGCCACCAGGGACACACTGAGACCCTACAGTGTGTTCCTCATTGCCTGTTTATTGGAATTTTATTTCTTTTTAAGTTGTGATGGCTATTTTTTTTTTACAGTAGTCCCCCTTTATCCATGGTTTTGTTTTCTGCAGTTTCAGTTACCCATGGTCAACTGTGGTCTGAAAATAGTAAATGGAAAATTCCAGAAATGAACAATTCATACGTTTTACATTGTGCACCATTCTGAGTAGCATGATGAAACCAAGCCCTCCCACTGTGCCCCAATGTGAAACATCCCTCTGTCTACCATGTGTGCTGTATATACTCCCTGCCCATGAGTCACTTAGCAGCCGTCCGGGTTATCAGGTTGACTGTCATGGTATCGCACTGCTTGTGTTCAAGTACACTCATTTTACTTAATCATGGCCCCCAAACCATTCACATAGCTTTTATTACAGTACATTGTTACAATTGTTCTATTTTAGTATTATTGTTAATCTCTTACTGTGTCTAATTTGTAAGTTAAACTTTATCACAGGTGTGTATGTATAGAAAAATAATAAACAAAGGACATCACTAGCAATCTGGGAATGTAACCTCCATGGGTAAGGGCGTGACTACTGTGTTTATTTTCCCGTTTTTTTGTTTTTAAAAAATATATTTTATTGATTTTTTACAGAGAGGAAGGGAGAGGGATAGAGAGTTAGAAACATCGATGAGAGAGAAACATCGATTCAGCTGTCTCCTGCACACTCCCTACTGGGTATGTGCCCGAAACCAAGGTACATGCCCTTGACCGGAATCGAACCTGGGACCCTTGAGTCCGCAGGCCGACGCTCTATCCACTGAGCCAAACTGGTTAGGGCTATTTTTCAAATTTATTTTTATTGAAATATAATTGACATACAACACTGTGTAAGTTTAAAGTGTACAATGTGTCAATTTGTTACATTTATACATTGCAATATGATTAAATGGTAATCTTAGTTCACACCTCTATCATATCACATAATTATCTTTTTTTGTGTGATGGGATCCATTAAGATCTAGTCTTTTAGCAACTTTGAAGTTTATAATACAGTGTATTGTTGTCTGTAATCGCTATGCTGTGCATTAGACCTCCAGGACTTCTTATCCATGTCTGTTCATTTTTCTACTGCCGCTTCTAAGTGCCTGTCTAGAGGGAAGTCTCAGCAAGAAGCAGACTCAAACAGGAGAGTTGGTGAAGACATGGTGGTGGCGTAAGGAAACAGTATAGGATGGTGCAGTCACCTGGAGCCAGCAGCACCTGGGAGCTGTTACCGTCTCTGAGCAGGAGCAGGAGAAGGAGGGAGCAGTTACTGCCAGAATCTGCCAGGACCTGTGGTCTACAGTCCAGGGGCACAGCCATCCGCAGTGAGAGTGGAAGGAGGGGCCTGAGGGCAACGTGCCCTGGCCTCACTCTCCTCCATCCTTTGGACCTCCCGCAAGTGTCTTCCTTTACCTGAACCCAGCCAGAACCGGACAGTGAGGGAGCCTGTTGGTACAACCCACGAGGGTCAAAGTCCTAGGACACAGAAGCAAGGGAGGAAGAAGGGTGTCCCAGGAGGCCATGGGAAGGTCTCCAGGGCTATGTCTCATTGAGACAGAGCTCTGAGGGCAGGGCTATGCTTCCCTGCTCAGAACAATGCTGGGCACAAAGCAGACGCTCAGAAATGTTAAAGAAACAATCAGGGACTAGAAGGAGACTGATTTTTTCATTGTAAAGTACACATAACGAAACTTACCATTCTAACCATTTCCCCAGCTTTACTGAGATACAGCGGACACAGAACACTGTGTAAGTTTAAGCATGTGATGACTTGCTACATTTATGTATTGCAAATGATTCCCACCATAGCCATGATAACCACTTAGAAGTCACAGGTCAGTGGCATTAAGTGCATTCATGATGTTGTGCAATCAACATCTAGTTCCAGAACTTTTTCATCGCCCCAAAAGGAAACCCCACATCCATTAGCAGTCACTCTCCTTTCCTTCCCCGCTTCAGCCCCTGACAACCACTCAGCTGTGTTCTGTCGTATGGATTTATTTATCCTGAATATCTTACATCAGTATAAACCCAGGCTGAATTTGGGGGAAAATGAACTTATCCCCTCATCTTTGAATCTCCTTTTCTCCCCTGAAATTCTGCCTGTGGTTTCAGTCACTTCACTTGCATATCGGGCCACTGTGGTTATAAGGAGGAGGGTGGGGCTCAGAGGAGGGGGGACCTGGCCTTTCTCTCCCGGCTCCTCTGCTCCCTTTGGGGCCCTGGGAATGATGGGGAACTTGACAGCTGATAATGAGACTCCCTCTCCCTTAATGACTCTGGGGGCTGCGGGGATGCCTCAGGCCAACTCTGCCCTAATTAATTAATAGGGAGCACTTTCCACAGAGGATTAGCCTCGATTCCTCCTGTCTCAGGCTCCTCTTGGCTCAGTCCCTGTTCAGGCCCCACCCCTCGGACAGGGCAGTCATCTGGGACAGCCTGGGGATGCTCCATCCGAATGCTGGGCCAGAGCTGGAGCCACTGGTCAGAGTGGACCTGAGGCGGGCGCCGGCTCTGGCTCAACAATGTGGGCTGTGAGCCCCTTTACACCTGTAAACGGAGTCAGCAGCCTTTCCCTTATTGAGAGAATGAGACACTCCCAGAGCCAGTGTGAGGGGGTGGGTACTGCACCTCTTTGGGTGTATCTGTAATTTCCAAAGAGCGAAATATGTCAGATTCTTTCTAGCATTTATTTGTTTATTTACTTATTTATTTATTTTTCTCTTTTAAAAAACTATGTTCAATTATAGTTCAGATTCTTTTTTCTTTATGAGGCATTCTTTGGAGATATAGTTACACTATCTTTTCTCCACTTGGAGGTAATAAAGATATTCTCCCAAAAAAGATAAATCATATTTCAATGTCAGTTGAATCCTCCCCCCTCCCATAAAACTAATGCAAAAATCAATGATGATCTTCAAAAACTACTTTAGAAAAATAGTAAAGTAGGTACAGAGTATTCAGTGCATTGACAGAGCAGGCTCTGCTTAGTCTTGTTGTTTGTCCTTGGGTTTGGGGTTGTTTCCAATTTTTTAATATAGTGGATAAAGGTATTACATACATCCTTGAAAAAAGATCAGTGGTGAGGTAAATGTAAAAATTTAAAGACAGAATCAGTGAGTGTTGAGCCAAGCCATATGGCAGACCGAAGCAAAAGAAAAATCAGGAATTCTGATCCTGTCCTTTTTTGGGAAATGTTGACATTTTGTTAATTGTGGATATTCGCATTCATTTTGGATATCGAATAATGAAATGTGTTAATATTTGGGAGATCTTTGTAATTCAGTGAACTAATATTTTTTCAAATGACTAGTGCATGATGTTTCAAAATCATGCATGGATAAAGATGCACTCAATGGACTTTAATGTTAATTTAAAAAGTACAAAACTTCACTGATAATTCAGATTCCACTTTGCAACTATCCTTTAAGGAACTAAAATGTGTTGCGTTTTGGTGCAGTCTCAAAGAATAGTCACAATGACCTGAAAAACCGAGTAAAATACTCTTTCCTTTTAAAATTACCTGTTCATGTAAGATTGAATTTTCTTCAAATACTTCAATCAAAACAACATATCCCCGCAGATTCAATGCACAAAATACATTTAATTATCGTGATTCATGGTAATTTTGTTCTAGAAAGTTGTGTAAACACTGAATTAGCGGATAAACCGTTGCTCCCAGGGAGATAGAGTGGGTGAGGTTGCTGCGAGCCTCTGCTCACATTTTTGTCAATCAGTCATCAACCAATCAATACCTGACTTTTATGGGTGTTTCTGTTTAAAGACACCAATTGAATATAGTCTATGATAATATGTACGTATCTATCTATATGTAATTCACTGACATTGAATTCACAGCCAACAGCATCATAACTCTTGCCAGAATGAAGCTTACCTAATACATATTTTCTCCGTGGCGCACATCACAGCCTTCTTATGCTGACAAACAGTAGACAGCACTTCGGCACTATGCCTGGGAGCCATTTTAAAATCTACAAAAATGAGGAAAAAGTGGCACCAACTAGACCATGGGAAGGCCATCTTTCATAGTATGACAGCTGGTTCAAGAAGGCAGAGCATACATCGCCTTGTTCAACCGCAGCTGGGAACACACCTGTTGGCCTGTTGGCTGCTCTGGGCAAGCTTGCTAATGACCACCAGCATTGATTTTGGGTCACAGATACGTTTATGTGAGTGGGTGAATTTGCTACTATGGAGTCTGCACATAATCAAGAGCAACTGTATGCACACCCCACTGTCTTTTTATTAAGCTGGACATCAAAGCCATCTGCAAAAGTGTGAGACATTGCATCTCTTCTCACTAATTTTTTCTTGTTTTGGAAAATATTATTTTTCATAAAATATGCTTTTTATGTGAAAATGAATAAATACATATTTTAAACCCTCAGCTTTAATTTCTAATACAGTAATGATTAATTGGTATAACTCAGATAGATGCATATTCTTTGGAGTCCTCTAGGATCTTATTATTTTATTAACATTTTTAAATTAAAGTCTAGTTGGCATATAATGTTATATTAGTTTCAGGTGTACAACATAGTGATTCAACATTTATAAACCTTATGATGTGATTGACCACCACAGTAAGCCTCATAACCATCTATCACCATGCAAAGTTATTACATTATTGACTCTATTCCCTGTACTGTACATGATTGTTTTAATTAACAGACACAATTTCTTATAATAATTTTAGATTTACAAGAAAATTGAAAAGATAGTACAGGGAGTTCCCTTATCCTCTCCACCCAACAATTTCCATTATTATTATTATATTTTTAAAATATTTTTTTATTGATTTCAGAGAGGATGAGAGGGGGAGAGAGATAGAAACATCAATGATGAGGGAGAATCATGGATCAGCTGCCTCCTGCATGCCTCCAACTGGGGATTGAGCCCGCCTCCCAGGCTTGTGCCCTGACTGGGAATTGAACTGTGACCTCCTGGTTCATAGGTTGACACTCAACCACTCACCTACACCGGCTGGACTATTGTTCTTAATCCTCACTCAACTATATGTTTTTGATTTGAGAGACAGAGAGAGAGAGAGAAAGAGAGGTGTGAGAACAATATTGATTGGTTGCCTCTCATATGCACCCCGACCAGGAATGGAACTCACAACCTTTTGGTGTATGGGACTACTCTCCAACTGACTGAGCCACCCGGCCAGGGTTCCCTTATTATTAATATTGTCCATTAGGATGATACAATTGTTATACTTAATGAGTTAATATTGATACATTATTATTAAAATCCATACCCTATTGAGATTTTCTGTTTTCTCTTCACATCCTTTTTCTGTTCCAGGAGCCTCTGCAGGACCCCATATTATATTAGTCATCATGTCTCCTTAGTCTCCCATGACAGTTTTTCTGACTTTCTTTGTTGTTGTTATTATTATCTGTGTGTGGCTCAGTGGTTGTCAACTTATGAACCAGGAGGTCACGATTTGAATCCCGGTCAGGACACATACCCCGGGGTTGTGGGCTCAATCTCCAGTGTGGGACGTGCGGCTCTGTGCTCACCTTTTAAAAATGGCAATGAGCTGACAGAGCGGCGGGAGTTGTGGGCAGCGATGTCAGCACCCTCTGAGAAGAAAAGCGGGATCAGCGTGCTGGACAGATTACTGCTGAAGACAGCAAAGAATAATATTAATTACAATAGTAACAGGTATGCGCTTTAATTTCCTGTGGGGTCAGCAGAGTCTATGCGTTGTTTAGCTAAGGAGGCCAGGCTCAGAGAGGGAGAGGGGCTGGCCCGAGCACACACAGTGGCCCAGGCACACAGCCCCCAAGGGGAGCAGCGGGCCGAGGAGCCCACGCGCGGGAGCT